>NC_058091.1:286475416-286777708 GCF_020171115.1 Neogale vison
TCCTGACCGCATCTGAGAAACCCTATCTTCCTTCTGTGGCACTCCCCGTAGAAACTGGGCTTCGGAGGGCCTTCCAAGCTAGGGGTCCAAGGTTGACTCTGCCCAGCAAACTGAACTTGTGTTTGGATTTCTGCTTGGTGTCGTGGGCGTTTGCAGCTGATTGCTTCTAGAAACACAGAGATACAGCAGAGTCTCCAGGAGGTGGGAAAGCAGGAGGAAAGAACACAGGACATAAGAAGATGGGCGCAGCCTTGCTTATGTCACAGAGCAGAGGCAGGCCTTTTAGAAATCATCTACCTTTGGACTGCAGATCAGCCTCTCCGCTGCTCACCAGACTCCACTTACTGTGCAGCAATCAGGAACCAAGACCCCAGGTCGCTGGGGGTGGGAATGGTGCCTGCAAGGTGAAGAATAGGGCGGTGGGGAGAATGAGCAACTGGGACTTGCTGGAGGACAGCTCTCTCGCTGGCTTGCCCACACCGGGGCTTTAGATCTTTGGCTTGAAGGACATGGATATGGGGGTGGGTACAGTCAAGGGAAGAGGATGACCAGAGAGTATGCCAGAATGACCACTGCCAGGGCACACAGAGTCCCATGAAGTAGTAATTTCAATAGAATCAGTGTCCAGACCCCAGTCTCCATATGTGCTTTTCCCTAAAACTGATCCCTATGGGGGTACATCCTAGGTGCCAGACTGGGTTCTCTCCCTCAACTCCCCTTTTGCAGGGTGCCCCTGGGTACTTCTCAAAAGGAAGCCCCATCCCCTTGCTTCTGCCTGTCACTAGGTGCACTGCCTCCCATAGGAGAATCCCCCAGTGTGCCAAATAAAGGGTCAACTTGAAAGATTAATGTCTGATCTCAAGGACACGTTTGGCATTGATTTCAAGTAGGAGGAGGTGCGAGATTAAGATTATAGTTTCAAATTAAAGTAAATTGTATAGAATGTTTTCTTAAACATTTACTCAATCACATGGGGATACAATCTTCTTTAGATTTTACCAAAAGATTATTATGGATTATGAACTCATAGACATTCTTAACTTGAGTACAAGTCTCCTGCTTGCTTTAGCTTTTCTGTACATATAATGGCCCTAAGACTAGCTTCTCTTCTTTGCTGCTGGTAATTCCCACAAAATATTGTCTTATTCTAGCAAAAACCAATATTCATCTTGGAAAAAAAGCTCATTTCTTATTTTATGCTTGATGATTATTTTAAAATTTTGTATTAGGATTATTTTATTTCACCCAATGATTTACTAATATAAACTATAGTGATAAATCAACCTATAATATTGATTACATATAAATTCTTTTGGTAATAGGAAGTTCTCACTTTTTCAGTTTTGAAGTAAGAAGAGATTTCTTTTTTTTTTTAAAGATTTTATTTATTTATTTGAGAGAGAGACAGTGAGAGAGAGCATGAGCGAGGAGAAGGTCAGAGAGCGAAGCAGACTCCCCATGGCGCTGGGAGCCTGATGTGGGACTCGATCCCGGGACTCCAGGATCACGCCCTGAGCCGAAGGCAGTCGTCCAACCAACTGAGCCACCCAGGCGTCCCCCAAAGTAAGAAGAGATTTCTTAATCTCTTAAACTCTTAATCTCTTAAACTCTTCTTCTTAAACTCAACCTAGAGAAAAATTAATATGTAAAATTTTAACTTATGTACATATTTTAGAACCAAGAATTATGCTATTGGTGACCAGTGCAAGATTTTCAAGCTTAGGGACACCTGGGTGGCTCAGTTGGTTAAGCAGCTGCCTTCGGCTCGGGTCATGATCCCAGCGTCCTGGGATCGAGTCCCACATCGGGCTCCTTGCTTGGCAGGGAGCCTGCTTCTCCCTCTGCTTTTGCCTGCCATTCTGTCTGCCTGTGCTTGCTCTCTCCCTCTCTCTCTCTAATAAATAAATAAAATCTTTAAAAAAAAAAAAAGATTTTCAAGCTTAAAAGTATATCCTACTGAGATAAAGTTCTGTGGGTAACATAGATGAAAATATGCATGCAAGGAGGCCTAATAAGTGATGGAGAATTTCTAGCTGTTAAAAAGAGCCAATTCGTGTGTCTTTTGGATAGATGAAGGTGGGTATTCAATACATTTTATCGAGTGATTGAACCACCTGTAGAAGTCAAAATACCAGAAGTTACATATTTCTCAATTACTTAAACTTACAGTAAAAATGTTATACGTTAACTTAAAAAAATATGTGAGGAGAATATGTAGATTTTCCAAAAATGTTAGGAGATCCCAGAACATTTATAGATCTCGCCCTGGGAGGTGGGAGGCGAATGCAGACGTGGAAGGCGTGGAGCAGCTTTTATAGCTTTTAGACAAAGAAACAATAAAATTGTGAAGAGCTGACGAAACAAGGACTTTGGGGCCAGGGGTGGGAATGGTGAAGAGTAATGGGAAGGTGAGAGTGAATTTATCAAGGTTTGGTTGCAGATTCCTCTGAAGCCTCTCAGGGCTGATGGGTGTCTGTCTCAAGTGAGAAGGAATGTATTTCCTCCCTTAGGGCAGAAAACCGACAGCTTTTTCTGCATTTACTGCTTCTAATTGTCTTTGGCTCAAAATACTTTTCATGTCAAAGAGGTGTATCCAGGGGCACCTGGGTGGCTCAGTGGGTTAAGCCTCTGCCTTCGGTTCAGGTCATGATCTCAGGGTCCTGGGATCGAGCCCCGCATCAGGCTCTCTGCTCAGGAGGGAGCCTGCTTCCCCCCACTCTCTGCCTACCTCTCTGCCTCCTTGTGAGCGTTCTTTCTGTGTCAAATAAATAAATAAAATCTTAAAAAAAAAAGAAAAAAAAGAGGTGTATCCAGGGGACGTATATTCTGGGTTTCTTCAAGTGTATCACAGAATTCTTTTAGGGCGATCGCCTCTTCGCCCTGAGGATAAATAGAATGTGTGCTTCCGAATTACTGTTTGAAAGGTCTCTCAGTTTCAAGTTCTACTACAGTAAATATCAGTAAATATAATCCAATAGATAGAACAAAAGTTTTTTGGGTTTTCAGTGATTGTTAAGGGTACTGAAGAGTCCTGAGACAAAAAGTTTGAGAATTTCTGCCTTGGATCTTGTATTTCAGCACTTGTTTTATAGAGTTGGAGAAGGAGGTCCCAAAGAGGAGATTAATTGCTCAGGAAGATTAATTGCTCGGGAAGAAGACTGTGCTACCACACTGCCCAGGTCACTTTGCGGGTTAACCGCTGGCTACAGCTCTGAAACTCACACATTTTACTTCCCTCCAAGTGTATGCACAGGAGCTTACCTGCCCCTTTTACCTCCTGCCTCCCTTTCCATCACCCCGGGGAGCACAGGATCTTCTAGTTTGAGAATGCCGCACAACAATGCTACTGGAAGCCCGTTGTAGAAGCAAATTCGGTAAACCCGGGTTTGTTCATGCTTCTCTCCGAAGGATGGTAGCCTTCTCCGATGGAGCCAGGAGTAGGTCATCCTGAGACAGCATAGGTCAGATTGAAGCAGCCGAGTAGGGCACACTGGTCTGCAGCAGACTATTTGGATTGAAAGGTGACCAGGTAGGAACAGTCAAGATCTCCTTTGCCTCATCTCTTGGATCCCAGTTGTGACCCTAATCTGCTGTGACTGGACTGTAGTTACTGTCTTTCTGTTCATGGACTGCTCTCGTGGCCTTTTCAGACATCATGAAACAGAACAGCTGGGAGACATGTAAGAGGAACCTTAAAATTTTCTAGTGCATTTGTTCATTCACTCAGTGGTGTTCCTTGAGTTCTCGCTGTGTGCCTCAGCCAGGTCTGGGTCCTGGGGTTGCGATGTGACAAGACAGACATGGACCTTTCTCTCATGGACACCACCTCTTAGTGGGATGCTCCACTCTCTCTCCCTTTCTGATGCTGATCTCCGAGGCTCAGAGAGGTGAAGGGACTTGTCCAAAGTCACACAGCCATGTGGGAAAAGAATTTGCTGAGCACATGCCTTATGCCTACCCACCCTCCGGGGGACATGGCAGAAATAGGCAACCCAGTCTGAGCCACAAATGAGCTTGTTAGAGAGATGAGACTATGTCCAAGTTGTTGTTACAGAGATTTAGAGGGCACAGGCAAGGTAAATCGAAAGTACTTATTTAACTGCTTTAAAGACTTAAGGGCAGTTTTTGTGCAAGAAAAAAAATCAAGGGGTTCATTTTTGTGTTTGTTGTTTGTTTCTTTAAAGTTCAATTTGTTAAGCTACACATGTAAAACTCAAGTTTTAGTTTTAAATTCTGCTTACAGATACATACTTACAAATCTAGAAAATTTGAAAAATCCTTTTTTAAGGCCTTAGATGGATATGTTATATCGCTTACAAATTTAGTTCAACTACTTGAAATATTTTAGACTGTGCATACAAATTTAATACATTTGATTTCCTTTCTAAGTAACTCAATTGCCTGATTTAACAAAATATCCTGAGTGCCTGAATACACTCTTAAGGAATTAACAGATCCTGGTCTTACACGGGTAGTGAAGCTTAAGTTTTCGCAGATATTTCAATGCGATATAAACTTAGTGAGATCTTGACTTAAAATCAAAAGTCTAAATTAGTGATTCAATTAACATTGAAAGATGAAATTTTAACACTGCTCTACTTATAACTCCAGTAGGCCACATTATCCTAAATGTTCACATACTTAAAATACCAAATGTGCACAGATTCCTAAGGCAAAGTATTAATACCGTAGTTTTGGTACGCTTGAACATTTCTGTGCCAAATTTGACGTCTTTCTCCTATAGAAGAATTTAGGGGATCGCTCAGGTCATCCTGCCATATTCTGGGAGTCACCTTCCAGGGAAATTTGGGGGTGACTTTCTGAGACTGCTAGAGATTACCCACATGCTGACTCGATCCTTCCCTGTTGCCCTGATTGTCAAGAACACCCTGAGCGGTGTCCCCAGGCTTGGCTTTAGCATTTATGTTAGGTAGCTATTGATTCAGCTGCTCAAAGAAAATTTCAGCTTTCCCTCAAAATGGTCATTTGATTAGGTTTTACTTTTCTTTGCATCTTAAGATAGGTAAAAGTATTTTATACCAAACATAAAACAGCCTTGAAAGGAGAGACTCCACCCTGGTCAATCACCTCTGTTTCTAGAACCTCACGGCTCTTAGGAATATTAAGGTGTCGATGCATGTGCTACTGGGGGTGGTGAGTCATTTCTGTCTGTGACTTATGGAGGGCCTCCCTCTACTTTGAAGTCACCTTCAAAGTAGAGGGAGTCACCTCTACCTTGAAGATGAGGCCCTGGTCTTTGGGGAGTGTACCATGTGGCATCCTATCTCCAACTCTTGGGAGCTCCTTAAAGAGTTCCATTTTGACTCATCCCTCGAAAGCCATCCTGCCCCTGCCACAGGAGGCCCAATAGGGGAGGAGGAGGAGGGTAACAGATGTTTGAGGAACTGAGTAAGAAATTCTGTGAAAATGTGGAGTCCCGTGGAAGGCTGATGTCAAGTCGATTCAGCAGAGACAGAGAATGAAGGCGAGCCTTCGAAGGAGTTAAGCAGCGCTGAGGGTGTAAACTGAGGCGTCCTGGAGGTGCATAGGAATGAGGACGTTCTAAGGGATGGGATAATATGACACAAATTGAGTGAGTGCTTATTGTGGCCAGCCTCTGTCTTACATGTTGTACAGGTATTGACTGACTCATTTCCTTCTCCTGACACCTCCAGAAAGCACATAGCATCATTATTGCCATTTTCCAGAGTGAGGAAACTGACATCTGGAGAGCTTAAGTCATGCACTGGTAGACTGTGTGTGTGATGATGGAAGATATTTCAGCATACCCTTCAGTGTGACATTCGAAGACATGGCAGTGTCCCCCCCAGCTGCTCTCCCCAGTCCTGGTGGCTACTCCTGCTGTCATGGTATTGTTCAGTCTGCCTTCAAGTGCCCTTCCTTCCTTCTTTCCTCTCTCTTCTTGCCTCTCTCCCTCCCTCCCTTCCTTCCTTTTTTTAAGATTTTATTTATTTATTTGACAGAGATCACAAGTAGGCAGAGAGGCAGGCGATGGAGTGGGGGGGACAGTTTTCCCGCCGAGCAGAGAGGCTGACCAGGAGCTTGATCCCAGAAACCTGAGATCACGACCCGAGCCGAAGGTAGAAGCTTAACCCACTGAGCCACCCAGACACCCCTCCTTCCTTCCTTCTTAAAATTTTATTTATTTATTTGTTTGTTTGTTTGAGAAAAAGAGCTTGCATGTGAGTGGGGGAGGAGCAGAGTAAGAGGGACAAGCAGACTCCATGCTGAGTGCAGAGCCCGACGTGGGGCTCCATCCTATGACCCTGAGATCACTGCTGGAGCCAAAGTCAAGAGTCAGACACTCAACCGACCGAACCACCGAGGCGCCCCAAAAGTACGATATAAACTTTCATACAAAGTGCTTATTGGCGTGATTGAGGAGTGAGCAGGGCCACGCCAAGCTTATGTGAATGGATGTCAGGGAACAATTTTGTGCCTGCTTGCCAATAAGTGTTTGTACTTGCTGCAGAATTCGATCTAAGACTGGCTGCCATGGCCATGGGTACCTGTTTGAGGGCTTGTCCGGGACTGCTTGTCCTCTGGTCACTGGAGGTTGTTATTGTCTCCCTCAAACCCTGACAATCGCCTAACTACATCTTTGCTGAGGGCAGCCTAAAACTGCCCCACGTCACATGGCTGGTAGGGGACAGAGGGGACAGCTCCAGAGCTCACCGCCTAATTAGCACACCAGCTTGCCACTCTGTAAGAGGAGGCGAACAAAAGCAAGCAGGATACTGGTGAAGGGGCGGGGCTTTCAGGCCAAAAGCATCACTGGAGCCAGTAGTGTTTTCAGAGGAAAGATTCCTTTGAGTCCGGAAAGGAGGAGGTGATAGATAGTGTGAAGACAGTGTGTGCCTGCAATTCTAGAGGTAGAGGGAGGAAAAGCTTGTGCCTGGTGGATTGCATTTCCTTGGTGAATTAGAAATCAAGGGCTCAGACTGAAGTAAAGGGGGTGGGACTGGTAGTGGCAATGGGACAGAGTCCCTTTTGTGTCTCCATGGACAGTCTCATGGGAAGCAGCGCTGCCGGCACCGGGAGTGTAGAGCTTCTCTGAAGAGAAGTCTAGGAGGCTGAGCATGGCCCTAGGGTCAAGGGAGGGCATTTGTCCTGACCCCTGGTACCTATCAACATGTCAAGGTCTTTCAACAAGAAGCCAAGGTTACCTGCCTGTCCTTCTCATGATTAATGAGAAGAGGGACAAAGCACAGCCCAAAGGACCAAGCGACCAGAGACATTTGCTCAGTTGGACTTGGCTAGTCTGGAAGGGGAAGCTGATGGGGCATTTTCCTCTCCCTTCCCAGAGTACAGGGGAGTGCTGGCTGCTCTGTCTTGAATTTTAAGATACCCCGAGGTCAGTGAGGAGGACAGTCAGTTCTGGAGGAAATAAAATGACTTCGCCTTTTGTTTCTCTGCAAGAAGCTGATGAATAATTCAGGGCGATGGTGAGGAAGTGGGCTCTGCGAGACAGGCCGGCTCAGAGCAGGGACATCCTTGGGGGGTTGCCATGGGACCGGGCTCTGTCTCCATCTTGCTGACTCCTTAGCATCCCTGGCACGGGTCCCCCCCCAGCTCTCATGGAGCCATGCTGCTTTCCAGCCAACGGGTTGAATGTCTGCTACAGAAAGGCCTTGGAGGAACTTCCAAACTCAGGCAGAGACAAGCAGGCGTGAAGAGGCCAGCTGCCTTCCTCACAGGCATTTGCTTTGTACAAAAGGACAAATGAGGGGCGCTGCCAACAGGCAGGGGAGAAGTAAGGAAGGTGGGTTGGCCAGCAGGGGAGTCCCACGGGCCCTGCTCCTGCCTGCCCATGTGTGGCCGTGGGCCTTCTCTCTCTACTCAGCTTGAGACAGTCTTTCCAAGAATTACCTTATCAGTAGCCCTTCCCCAAGGACTCACCTTTGATCTAGAGCTGCTGGTTGGCATTTAAAGGAGTATGTGTCCAGAGCCCTCCCCTAGGGCCGATGCCCACCTCCAGCTGGAACGGAACTCACACACCGGCCAACCGGACCCCTCGCTCAGAGAGTTAATAATCACATTGTCTGGATTTGCGTGCCAATTCAGCTGCCGGTGTAGTATTATTATTGTCTCCTGTAACACTGAAGATACCTTTAAATGCACAAAACTCCACGTGGGTTGTCCTGCAAGAGTGGCCATGCCAAGGTCCCAGCACCAACACACTACCCAATGCCAGAGCAGGCTCCTGCCTTCCTCGCCGTGTGGAAGACGGTCCTGGGCAGCCATGAGTGAAGTAAGAGAAAACGGTATCCGTTCCGTGGCATGGGATTTCAGAGTATAACATGTTCGTTCTGCCGCATTCAGCTGTAGCAAAGTGTGTTTAGCAGCTCAGTCATAAACAAGGTTGAGAGATACTGGTATCCAGATCAAGGTCTTGTAGGGGACCCGGGAGTGGGCGTTGATCTCAGTAAACCCCTCATTAAGCTTTGGCAATATTCCCCAAAATACAGAGGAGGGAACTGCTCAAGGACTCAGCGTCCTGGTTTAGAGTCACTCCCTGCAGTCAGTGTGGTCTGATAACTTTCTGGTCCCCCAGGGAAGATGAAGCATCTTACTTCATTAAAACAGATGTCCTCCGCGTTTTGTAAAGTAGGGCTCCCATGTACCTGTGAGCGGTAGGAATGGTGTTACGGTATTCTGAGAGTGTGTGTGGGGGTGTGTGTACTGGGAAGTGGGGGAGGGGCACTGGAGGAGTCACTGTAAAAACAGAGCCTCGAGAGCCCATTCATTGTTTTAACAAGCACAGGTCGAGTGCCCACAGAACAGCCTGACTTAGGAATTAGATGCATCAAGACAATAATAACAATGATAATAGAACTCTTTCTGTGAGTCCACCTTCTTCCAAGCTGCTGAGGGCTGAATGTTTGTGTCCCCCTGACATTCACATATTGAAACCAAACTCCCTAGTAGAGGTAGGGACTGGGGCTGTTGGGAGATACTGGGTTGCTAGAGCAGAGCCCTTATAAATGGGATTAGCACCTATAACAGACGCCCCAGAGGGTTCCATTGTCCCTCCTGGCATGGAAGGACATGGCGAGAAGACAGCCATCAGGGGGAAAGCTGACTCTCACCAGACACAGAATGTGCCAGGACCATGATCTTGAGCTTTCCAGCCTCCAGAACTATGAGAAGCACATTTCTGTTGTTCATAAGCCTCCCAGTTGACGATATTTTTATCATAGCAGCCCAAACAAACTCAGACGCAAGCCCTTCTATGTTTTAGGAAATGTGTACTTTGGTGAAGAAGAGCGATGTATACCCCATTAACCAGAAAACACAGGAAAATGTAATCAATCATATAAGAGAGAGAGAGAGAAAAAAAAAAAGACATTGTTTCTGAAGTTGGAGGCGGGAGGTGGGAAAGGCTTCCTGGAGAAGAGCATTCCTTCTCCTTTCTTGGTCCCATTTGTGAGCCAAAAGACAAGCTGTTGGAAGTCTAATAAGCCTAAGAATAGTTCTAGAGATTTAACTGCCCTGGTGTTTGGAATGAAATTAGATTCAACAAAGAGCCAGTGTTGGCATCTTCTGGTTTGCCAGAATTTCACATCTATTGAGACTTTTTTTTTTTAAATTTAAGATTTAATTTATTTATTTAGAGCCAGAGAGCATACAGGAGCAGGGGGAGGAGCAGGGAAGGGAGAGAGGGAATCTCAAGCAGACTCCCCCTGAGTGTGGAGTTGGCCTGAGACTCTTCAGGACCCTGAGATCATGACCTGAGCTGACATTAAGAGTTGGATGCTGAACGCTTAACCTACTGAGACCCCCAGGCGCCCTCCCTTCCCCCGATCTATAGAGCCTTTTTTTTTTTTTTAAAGATTTTATTTTATTTATTTGACAGAAAGAAATCACAAGTAGACAGAGAGGCAGGAAGAGAGAGAGAGAGAGGGAAGCAGGCTCCCTGCTGAGCAGAGAGCCCGATGCGGGACTCGATCCCAGGACCCTGAGATCATGACCTGAGCCGAAGGCAGCAGCTTAACCCACTGAGCCACCCAGGCGCCCCTCTATAGAGCCTTTTAAGGAACCCACAGATGTTCCTTCGCCTCTGAAGAGACCCAATCTTTGACTTCCAGCCTCCTTCAAGTTATAGATTCTTCCTGAAATAATTTACGTGGGAGTATTGCTTTTATGTCTCATTTAAGTTGTGGTGTAGGGGGAAAAAAAAGAGTTTTCTTATTTCTTTCCTCTATAATAAACAATTGTCAGCAATGCTACTGACTCAATAGGCCTCTGTGATGTTCCCCTTAGGATATAATCGCCACTTATTACATTCTTTCTATGGAAAAAACAACACATTTGTGATGAAAAGGAGCAAAAGGAAGATTAATATTGCATCAAAATAGAAGTTATTTCAAACAAAATTAACTTTGGGGCACCTGGGTGTCTCAGTCAGTTAAGCGTCTGCCTTCAGCTCAGGTCATGATCCCAGGGTCCGGGCATCGAGCCCCAAGTCAGGCTCCCTGCTCAGGGGAAAGCCTGCTTCTTCCTCTCCCTCTGCCTGCCTCTCTGCCTACTTGTGTTCTGTCTGTCAAATAAATAAATAAAATATTTTTAAAAATTAAGTATCTTTTTCTTTTTTTGAGATATTGTTGGGTGGGGGGGAGGCAGAGGTGAGTTTTGGTCCTTAATATCAGTCAATTCACGATATGAAAGAAGGAGCAAAGCAAACACACACACACACAGACACACAGCACGAAGAGGAGAAGCTTCAGAGAAGGACTGGGAGCTTCACCATTTCATTTCACACACACTTTTGGGGGCTGGTGTCCTGAACCCCTGGTGATCTATATAAAAGAGACAAGGCAGTCATTTTGAGTTGTTTGTGTCCTCCAGAATTTAGCCAGGGTAGGTAAAGTGATGGGCTAGGGCCAGGATTTTAGAGCTTGCTGCCTGTCTGGAAGCTGACCATGGTGGCAGTTGGCTAGAGGCCTCAGGAGATGCATTTCCCAAGGATTTTCAGACGAATGAGTCCAGAGAGTCTCCCGTGGGGCAAGACTGTCACATTATTATCAGATTACAAGGAAACAGGGGGATCTAAGGGTTGAAGTGAATGATGGGACACCAGGAGTTATCAGCCTAGGATCCCATAAACACTTTTGTTTCCAGGACAGGCAGGGAGAATGGGCGGCTTTAAGCCTGTGCATCTTTAGGGGAGAGGGAGGTGATTTTTCCAAGTGTACATTGGGTCCCTTGCCTCTGTGTTTGGATGTACGCCTGAATGCTTTTGGGACCTGCAGAAGCCCCTCCCCCGCCCTGTTTGTGGGTGGATGTACCCCTTCGTGGACATCCATCGTGATATCTAACGGCTCAGCACTTTCCCAGGACCCCTTGTCGGTTTGAAAATTTCCAGATTTATAATTCCATTTCCCCAGGAAGGAGCCAGAGACTTCTTTTCCCAAATTCCTTTGCAGCTGGATAGAAGCACAGGCCTGGCCTCCTTAAATGCACCCAGGCAAGACTTTGATTTAGGAGGAGAATTTGCAGAACCAAGAGTGCTGAGTGGAAGCCTTTCCACGAGGGTGACAGAGAGACTGGGTCTGCAGAGGCACAGGTTCTTGAAGGTCCTAATAGCAGTTCCCCTGCAGCATTGTTACTAGCAGTCTCTCCTGGGGCAATTAGAGTGTTGGTCCTAGCTAAGTAGCTGCCAAGCCTAATTAGCCAGCTTTCCCAGATAGCCTGTGGATTAACCAGGGGAGTGCAGTGAATGCCCCGGAAGCAGCCACGGGGAGATGTTTGCAAGCATCTTACTAACTCTCCTTGTGCATAGGGGGCATACCAAAAACTCAGCAGTCAAAATGAATATTTTAATGTACTCTTTTAGTAAATGTTTGGGTATTCCAGCCTTGCAAAGAAAATATGCATGCACTTATCCTTATTTTAGAGTCAAAGAAACAGACTTTTCAGAAAAGTCTAGCAAGGTACTCAAGTGATTTAGTATGCCCAGATTAAAACCAGAACCAGGCTTTCTAACTCCTGATGCAAGGTTTTCTCCACAAAAACCTGCCTCACTATGCAAGGAGACTTGAATCTTATTCTTGATTGAATTCAACTGGAAATTCTTAAAAACATAAATATCCTTCCCAGTAGCTGTTGGCTTAGGGTACTCCTAGGACAGTGAGTAGGACTGGGACAAAGGTGAGGAAGTACAAATGTAATGCGCACCCAACAATCCAGTGATCGAGACAATACTTTAATGGGATATTTAAAAAATAAAAATTAATGAAAAAAAGCCATGATGAACAAATATCAAACTTTTGAATAAGAACAGGATTGGTATGAATGATTTTTCCCTTTGTCTCAAGTTCTGCTATAATTACAGATCCTATCTTTAGGGAACCTGTATATATTATTTTAAAATAAGTTAACAATTCAAATGAAGCGACATAATTGTCTTCTCAGATATTCCAAGTTTGAATCTCTCCCTCCTGGTATGTGAATTTTCTCCAACAGAATACATAGCAGCATCTCCCTGTGAGCATTCCAGAGCCCATAAAATTTGGATTAGATCAGAATATCTGTGTCCAGACCTGTCTGGATCTGCAGAAATATTAGTTCTGGCTGGATCTCTAAAATAACAGAGTAAAGAAGACAGAATGAAACAAAGGGAAACATAAGATTAAATTTTCATGACTATCAAGGCCGCTGGCTGTCCAGCCCCTCTACCTCGATGCCTTGATAAATCGTAATGATGATAATGATTAGCGTTTATTTGACACTGTTCCAGAAACAGAATTAGACACTTTAAGCAGCTGATGCTTCTTGTCACAATCCCTGTAGGGTAGGAGGAGCTCAGGAGGAAAGTGAGATTGATGTCCCTAGTTAGCAAATGGCAGAGCCAAAGTATAAGCCCAAGTTCGACCAACTCCAAGGCTCAGGTCTTCCTGCCATAATCTGTTTCCTTTCAAGAAAGTGGACTTGTCACTTCCAAAAATCAAGGAGTCTGAGGACTATGGAGCACCAAGATGGGACTTCCTGGCAGGCCAACGGACATCATTCTACTGAAGGCCTGAGGAAAGCCTCACCTTCTCTTTGATGAGTGACCTGCAATCCCTGTCCAATGACCGGGCCCCACTGGATTATCTCTGCCATGTTGTGAAATCTGTCCAGTCCCAAAGGATAGTCTTATGGATTTTTTATGCTCATTACCTTATCCTAGAAGTTCTGATAAAAGAAGATATCCTAGTAGTTCTGATATGAGAAGAAGTTCTGATGCAAGAAGTCCAGAAGGCATCTTAACACAGATGGGGAAACTGAGGCTCAGGTCAGTGAAACAATTTCAATAGTGAAAACTGGGGCCAGAACCCAGGTAGGAATCCCCTACACCCGACAGCCCCTCGGAGGCAGTCCTCACCCTATGTAGCCAGAGGGCTATGCTGCATCGGGGAGCCTGGAGACTCTCCTTAAAAGGTTTAGCTTGTAGGCCAGAGGTCAAACAGTGGCATTCTCTGGGCTAAATCTAGGTTGTAGATGTGCTTTTTTTTTTCTTTTCTGAGTTTGTGAAGTGTTTTTGAAAAATTTAAACGAGCTGATTTCATTTTAAAAAGTAAGGGTTTTCACCTACAAATCCAGATTTCTGGCTTCTTTTGAAAAATTCCAAGATGGGGGCACACTGGAACCATTCTCACAGATGGTGACTGTTGGCCGGGCTGGTGGTGTGTTGGAGCCCGCTCAGATCGGCCCATGAGAAGCAGTTCTAGAGTGTTCAGAAATGCTGTGGGCCAACCGTTAAATGCTTGATAGCCTGAAGCCAGCAGTAGTAGGATTGTTTACACCACAGACACAGGCCAGGTGACAAGTGAGAGCTTTTATTTCCCCGGCCCTCCCTCCCTTCCATCCTTCTTCTTTTTTTCTTTCTTTCCTTATTTCTTTCCTCTTCCCTCCACCTTTCCTTCTCTCTCTGTCTCTCTTTCTCCTCTTGTTCGCTTGCTGACTTACTGTTTTCCTCCTTTCTTTGGAGTGTCAGTTTGACACCATAACTTAACAGGCTGGAACTAAAGAGAATTCACCCTGTTTGGAAAAACACAGTCCCCCTGGGCCATCATCACCCATTTATGTTACCGCCTGGCTAGGGAAGGAACTGGAATTTTCATCTCCTATAATAGACTATGGCTATAAATGGTGATCTTCCTAGAGAAAGCTTGTACATTGTTGAGTAAGGGGGAAAGGCCAGTCATCACAATCTTGATTTGGGGCCATTTCATAGCCTTTCTTATTCTAGTATAACACAAATGTCCGAAACTTAAAAGCCCAGCTCAAGGAATTATCATAAAGTGAGCTTCGCTTAACAATATCCAATTTCAGAAAGAGAATATTGACGGTATAATCAGAGGCCCCCTCTTAATTTTCCGCCTTACAGCCCCCTTCCTTCTTCCCAAAGGTAATCATTCTCCCAGTTCTGACGCTGTAATTTCATTTTGCCTGCTTTTGAACTTTATTTAAACAGGATCTAGAGTTTATACATTCTTTTATATCTAGCCGCTTTGATCGACATTCTATTTGTGAGTTCCTGTCGTTATTGGGAATGGATGGATTCCACAGTTCTTCCTATAAATATTCCACAATTTATTCATTCAGTCTACTATGGGGGTTTTCAAAATTGATCTACTTTAGCTCTCCCCAAAAGGAGAGCCTAAGACAGAAGTTTACCTGTGAACAGTTCATTCAAGAATGTGTTTCCGGGGAGTTAGTATGCAGGCCATGGAGAGTGACATGGAAGCAGGGAGCCAGTTTATGGATGTGTCTCGAAGTTAACCACTGCTATAGGCTGCTGGTGCTCAGTCCTGCCAGCATCTTCTGAAGGGCCATGTGAAATGCATTTCAGAACTGTTCACCAGGGAGAACAAAAGTAGAAACATTTATCCACTGCCCATTGGCTCCTACCTCCCATTGGCCAACAGTGATGCCACCAGCATAACTTCTGTTCTTCCAGGTTGTGCATGCATGAGTTTCCCAAGGGAATCCCAAGTCAGAAAGGCTACGTGGTAGGAAGTCCGATGTATGCGGTGCACGTCATAGACAAGGCCTTACGGATTTCACCAAAAGCTGCATGGAGTCAGCTGGGACAACAAAGGTAAGGTCAAATGGATTTTGAAGTTGTGCTAAAGAGATGTCCGTGTATTGGCTTTTTTTGAATGTGTGAGCATTCTTATACATGTGTCTTGGTGCACATCTGTACATAATTCTGTTAGGTATATTCATAGGAGTGCAATTGTTGGAAAGTAGATATTCTCATGTTTAAGCTTAGGAAGTATTGCCAAAGCAGTAATATTTATTTCCATTCCCACCAGCAATGCATGAGAGTTGAAGTTGCTCCAACATTTCGTGTTGTCATATCTCTTTTAAAAATATCACTTAGGGGCGCCTGGGTGGCTCAGTTGTTAAGCATCTGCTTTTGGCTCAGGTCATGGTCCCAGGGTCCTGGGATCAAGCCCCATGTTGGGCTCCCTGCTCAGTGGGAAGCCTGTGTTTCCTGCTCTCACTCCCCGTGCTTGTTTTCCCTCTCCCACTGTGTCTATCAAATAAATACATAAAATCTTTTAAAAAATAAAATATCACATAAAAAGCATATACATATTTTTTCTAATAAATATAGCTTTCGAATAGCTCACAGCTGTTGTTGTTGCCAGATTGTGTCTCCTTAGCTTCTCGGATCACTTAGCACCATATTATACATCTGGTCCTTTGAGTGCTGTGTCCTGGGCCGCAGATGTGCTCATGTATTCTGGGCTATTGTGATGAGATCAACAACTTTGCACTTGACCTCAGTGGCAATCCAAAGAAAACAAAGGGGAAGGAATAAGACATTTAACATCCCCAAAAGAAGTCACCATAATTGATTACATTTCATCTATCAGGAAACCATTCCAAGTCTTTGACTAATTTGAGACTCCCTGTTGTGATAGAGAATCCCTTCCTTGATGAGATGTTATGATTCCTGCCAGTAGTAGCCAGGGCCCTACTTTTCTCTGCTCAGAGTCTAGGCTGTCTGTAACATGTACTCTTTTTCAAAAAAAAATTATTTATTTATTTGAGAGGGAGAGAGAGAGAGAGAGCAAGGGTGAGCATGGTGGGGGGAGGGGTGAAGGAAAAGGGAGAGACCAACTCAAGCAGATTCCTCACTGAGCATGAAGCTCAACACGCTCATTACCCTGAGATTACGACCTGACTGTGAGATCCTGACCTGAGCTGAAATCAAGACGGAGGCTGAACTGACTGCATCACCCAGGCGCCCCACGTGAAGTCTTTCACAGAGAAACAGGAAGGAAGTAGAGACCACCCTTCAAGGTCTGGCCCCAGCTTCCCTTTCTCCCTTGTTCCCATCCAAGGTAAAGCAGCACCTGACCCCTCTGTAATGCAAGAGGCAGGCCTCTCTTTCTGAAGTGCCCCACACTCCTAATGACCATCATCAGATTTCCTTCTGTGTGGTCATCTTGGCCTGAGCGCCAGAGTAACTCCTCCTCAGTGATGCACCAAGTCTTGGAAAACCACACTTACGTATCTCTAACTTCTAAACATCCCTTCCAAAGATAAGGAAGTGGGTTACATGAATTGTAAGTGGAAAGAGTTTCTACTCAAGAAGCCTCCGGAGGCTCTTCAGTCCTGCCTTTCCCTGTGTGCTGGTCCAGCCCACCTGGCACACTGCTGGCCCACCTCGCTATGCCAGCCCATGGAGCTGTGCCAATAGGGGGCTGTCCTGGCGGGGGACTGGAGGTCCTCTCCCCTAGAACGATCCTTTTCCTGCTCAGGGAAAAGTGCTCTTTCCTTATCTCAGGCAAGGGGAGGTCAAACTGACCCCAGCTCTTGCACTGAGAAACATCTAGGAGGTGTCCTCAGGCATCTCAACACTCTGTCATCTCCCAAGGAAGAAGGCTGAAGCCTACAGCAGTTTTCTTTTGCTCCTCTTCTCTCTGCCACGGGGCAAAGCTGGCTTGCTCTTGAGTACTTCTATGTCTCGTGACTCTAAACATCCTGACTCCCATACCTGTGGGGGGCAGGTGGTGAGAAGGGTGATGGGTAGCCAGCCTTGAGAGCTGTATCCTAAACATGCCCTGCTGTAAGAACAGCCAGTGTGCATTTGTAACATGGGATAGTCCTAATGCCTGCCTAATAGGATTTTTCATAGTCTTCGAGGGGCTGGTGCATGGCAACAGTTCATAGGGGACTCGGCAGTCCAAAGGATGCATTGATTATTTGCTTTATTACCAAGGGAATTCCTGTTCGGTGTTCAAAAGCTTGAGGCTGAAAATTGCAAACACAGATTCTTTAGGTTCCTGTTCTCTCCAGGTCCTTTTCCCATTGCCCCCGTTTCAGTGCCACTCCCTGTGCAGCCATTTCACGTGGCTTTGGCGCACTGCACACTTTCCTGTCACCACTTTCCTGGTTGCACAGGGATGCAGCTCCTCTCTCCATGTGGAGAGGATGCAGAACTCTTCCCAGGGGCCCTTGGTCAAAGCCTGTGCCATTGCTGTAGCTCTCATGAGTGCAAAGTGCCTCCACTAACATGTAGCAACTCACAGGTTCATTCCATCAGAAGAACATCGGAACCTTTGCGAGGTCCTGGATAACTGCAGATTATCGCCTTCAGGCAGAGGGTTTCCACTGCTAGACTTCAGCGCTGAGTCTAAGAGTGTGAGCCCATGCATCCCCCAGCAATATAATGAGAGCCCCAAGGTCAAGCCTCACATAGGGAACTTTGCATTTTCTGATGGTCACCCATTTGTTTTGTTTTTAAAGATTTTATTTATTTGAGAGAAAAAAAGTGAGAGAAAGAGATCACAAGCAGGGGGGAGGCAGAGAGGGAGAAGGCAATTCCTGCTGCTGAGCAGGGAGCCTGACATGGGACTGGATCCTAGGACCATGGGATCCTGAGCTGAAGGCAGATGCTTAACCAACTGAGCCACCCAGGCATCCAGCAGTTGCCTATTTAAACAAGGAAAAAAGAAAGGGGTGAATTCATTTTACCAATACATTTTATCAAACCCAATGTCCAAAATATTATCAGATCAACATATATTTAATCTAAAAATTATTAATGAGGTAACATATTATTTTTTAAATTTTGTACTAAATTGTTAAAACTGCTATGTAGTTTATACTTACAACACATCTTAATTTGCACTGCTCATGTCAAGAACCTGGCAGTGTACACGCTACTCAGTATGGTAGCAGACCGTCAGTGGTGGGAACCCAGCTCCTTAGATGTTTTCCACGAGAGAGAGGTTTTCCAGCACATAGCACGGAGCCTGGCACACGGAGGAGGGCGAAACCTGGGCTACTCTTTCCTTCTAGCTTTTGCTTTCACTAAATCATCCTCAAACTGACTTATCTTTTCCCTCTCACCTTGTTCCATTGTTCACCTTTCCCAGGTGCTGGGAAGGGCACTGGGAAGCCTGGAGGTGATATTTAGCGCAGGGTTGGGTGACATCCCTGTCGTGGCCGGCGTGACAAATTGACCAGGAAAAACGTGAGGGTTAAGAGGATGGTGAAAAGAAATTCAGAGACAAAGAGATGGGGGCAGGAGGGACACTGAGGAGGATGTCCAACAGTGCCGATTTTATTCCACATCTTACAAGCATTTATAAGGCAGACCACAATAGGAGGAGTAATACATCAGTACCTAGTCAGATGACCGCAAGTTTCTATAACAAGTTTACATCAACTACAAGCAAACCTCGTGATGCCAGGTAGTCTCAGCTAATGCCATTAGCAAGACAATCAACCAGGGAGTGGGTTATGGGAGGTACAGGAACAACAAGGACCAACTAAGAATTCAAGACCCTGACCACATTGTTCCCTTCTGTAGGGAGAGGGTGTGGGAAGTCACGTAGCGAGCGCACGACACATAGCACAGACCCTTTGTCGTTGTTACTCAACTTTCGCGTCCTTAACCCCTTGTCAGCGTGTCCGGACTTTGAAGGAGACACAAGTCAGGGCCTGGTTTGGTCTTCGACTCCAACCATGCCGTGGCCTCCAACACATCCCCAAGGCCACCCTGGCTCCTTTGGCCAGAATTCAAACTAGACCCTGTTCTGGAGACTGTTGTGTTGTTTATCCGGCCCATTTGTGGTTTATCTGGAGGGTTTATCTGGTTTATCAGACCAACTAGACTAAAGACACAGGCTTCCTAGAACTGATGGATGGTACTTCTGCCCAGAAAAGGCACAGAACCTTCTATCAGAAGAACACTGGGAATGGGAAGCTAACCTTAAGAGTTGGCTTCCTATTTCAGAAATGCTGTACTGCTCAGGTCAGGGACCCGCTTTTTTGTCTCTTAGAAGTACCTATGATAGTGGTTAAAATAAGTCTCACACCTACACGTGTGGTGGTTCTTAGGAAGCCTATCAGAATGCCATATCTGAGGAGGTTTCTCAGAATATTTGTCCACTCCAGGAGTCTAGCATGAATGAATCTTGCAGAACTAGAGATATACGTATATTTTGATTCTGACACTGCTTCCAGACCCTGCTACCAACCTTCCCAGTCAAGACCCCCCATCATGGCAGCAACCAAATAATTCGCTCTGACATGAAAGTTTGGAAAATAAAAATAATCCAACTTCTAGCAAAGGGCATTCTCTCTGCTCCTTGATTTTCTACCCTTTTGAAAGAGCTTCTCTTTCTAGTTGACATGTAAAGGCTCCCACTTGACTTTCTTTTCCTCAGGAGCTATCATGATCTCCCCCAGTGTCTGTTCCTTGATCTCCTTCCTGTATTTCAGATGTGGCCTACGAGCCAAGCACTAGCTACCTACTTACAGCAAAGCAAAGGATGGGGCCCAAACTGACCAGAGAGGTCTTCTGTCTCTTATCAATTTACCCAATAACATTGTCTTTTTCTGTAGAGGTTATACTCTTATGCACATAAATGAGAATTAGAACATCTCTGCCCTATTCCTCTCAGTGGCATAGCGGTACAATGATGCATGTTGCCGCCCATTTTGCTGGAACATTTGCCATAAATTTGCTTTTAAAAGACATTCTCTTACAGGACTGTCAATGGCCCTTGCATTAAAAATGAGAAAAATATGGAAACATGCATTAAAATATTCGGAAATAAATGGCTTCTTTATTACATAAAAGCTCTCATGTGTCTCAAAGGTACTGAGAATAGAATAATTTATCGTAAATGAGATTATTATTGCCGGGAAAAGGTCTATTTTAATGCCAGTTTTCTTGGGGATTAAACCAAACCCTAACGGTCCACTGGGGGTATACATAAATGTGTAAGTCAAATGCTTAAAAGCTTTAAGTGGGAAACACATGCTGATGTAGCATCTTTGGGAAGACAGAACCCATTCTGTTTGTTCTTATCTCGGGGGGTGGGGGGGCGGTCAGCGCCAGTGTCCAGAAACAAAATGAAGATAATGACTCCTCTGAAACCCAGATGAAAATCTGCTGTGCTTTGGGGTTTGAATTGTGATGTTAGAGCCTCAGGCTCTCAGCCCCCAGGGTCTCCAGCTGCTGGGAGGTGGCCAGCAGCAGGGATATGCTCAGCAAAACAAATACGGTCTTGAGAAAATGTTATCCTGTTGTCCTTTTGGGCACATATTTCGCAAGAAGATAAGTGGGGACTCGAAAGGAAAACTACAGATCTGGAGTTAAGAAAGAGGGAATCGTATTTTCTGAAAGAGCCAGAAGATAGGCTGTTGTGGTTCATATGCCCCACGGATGTAGAATGGGCTTTTGGAGACTCAGAACATGACCAGATGTAGTTCTTGGGAAAACTCTATTGCATTAATATTATGTGTATTAGCATATTATTTATATTGAGTTAATTTTAATACAATCTTTCTGTGTTGAACCAGGGTCATCTTTATAAATATTAATAATCCTTGTACAGTAACCGAACAAAGACCTGGTGATTAGAATGCCACGTAAGTCACCTTTTGGGGGACAGCTGTAACGGTCTTGGAGGGGAGAAAACCAACCTTACACACGAAGCCGGGGTGTCTCATGACTTAGGCAAGGAGAGAGAAAAGTCATAGGCATTCATTTTGTTACCGGTGTAACTGCCAAGGAGGCTGGCTTGCTGCTGATTATATTTCATATTCCCTATACTATAAAGGTTTTAGCATGTGATAACAGATGAAAGGCACCCCATAAGGAGCTCTTCTAACCTTCCCACTGTCATTTCCTTACCATTATCCTTTATCCCATGCCCTTTTACAACTTCATTTCTAGTCGGTACATTGCCTCCCCTCTGGAAAGATCCATGATGGTGGGTACTAATACCATTATGGCTGTCTTGTTTGGAGGGATGGAGGGAAAGGTGGGGACAGCCAGGGTCGTGGCCCGGAAAGAGGAGCTGGCAAGGAGGAAGTCTGGCTTAAGGACAGGCCCCCCAGGACTGATGTCTTGGCAGTCTATTTAAGTCCTTGGACGTCTGCACTAGGGTTGTAATAAGAGCCAACATTTATTAAGTATCTTGCGTGTGCCAGGACCTGAGTATTATCTCCTTCAATCCTAACACAACCCCATGCAGTAGGCACTGTTCTCTCTGTTTCAAAGATGAGGGCTAAGGCTCAACAAGATTAGGTAAATCCCAGGTCGACCCATCAGCTAAGTGGCTGATCCCTGTTGTGGGCCATCTCAGAGCCTGAGCTCAAACGGCTCTGCCCCACCCTGCCCCACTATTACACAGAGCTTGCGTCTTCATCCTTACCCCTTCTGTCTCTCTCTTTCTTAAAGTGACAGAGAATTCAGAAAACATGTTCATATTGTCTCTCTTCTTTGTGAACTTAAAAAACAACATGGAGGTTTCTGGACTAAGATTCATGGGGCCCAAATTCTTATCTTGGTGCAGCCACCAACTCACTGTGTCACTGTGACCCCTGACCATTGGACCTTAGTTTGCCCATCTGGAAAATGAGGGAGTTGGACTAGATGGTGTCTGAGGATGATTTGGCCACTGATTTTGGGTGTCTGGTCAGGGTCTAAGGGGGCTGTTGGGCATGACTCCCCTGGGCCATTCCAACCTGAGATCTGAGTGCCACCGGAGGACAGCCACCATGATGGCAGTGACTGGACCTCCCAGCCCCAGACCCCAACACCTATTATCTGAATTACTGGGTGACAATAATTACAATAGTAACATGAAACCTGTAGCAGAAATTCAATGATATAGAAAACATGGTGGGTAGACCCAAGTCTACGTAGCCATTTGTGGAGGGCAATTCACCTCAGGAACTTCTTTAGGTCCAACCTTGCTTTCCTGAGGCAGACCTGAGCTGTTGCCTTGTCCCAAGCCCCAGCCAGTGAAATAAAGCTGAGAATAGAGTTTCTGTTCTGTTCTGTTCTGTTCTAAAAACGTGCCCTGGATTCTGGGCTGTAGAGCTGACTGGCATATTTGCCACATGTATTTGCAGAGTGCCTTTTGTTAAGTGGTTCCAAGTCCAGTTTGTAAAATAAGAGACTGCATCAGATCAACACAGAGGGCAACTGCGTTCCCATCCAGAGCATCCCACCCAGAGGAAGGGTGTTTTTAAACCAGTGACGCTGAATCCTTCCCACTTGAGGAGAGAGAAAACATAATTAGGCAAATTCGCCATGGCAAGAAGCCTGCCTTTCCTTGCCTTTAATGGGGACAGAGTACTTTGGAGAGGAAAAGTGCCAAATGGTATGTAATTTTTTAAATCTTGCACATGTTTAATAATTAATGCTTGTTTTCCTTCTACTCTTCCCCACACCCTCAACATCTTCTCCTTCTCAAGTACGGATCTTTGATATCCTCTCAGGAATTAGGATATCTTCAGCTGTTTACATAACCAGAGATTAGTCCAGTTAAGAAGACATTTGGGGAAAAAATTACCATAAAAAAACAGAAATATTGTTTGCCTTGGGGTTGCAGTTTGAGGCTCAGTCTTACCCTCAGAGGGTCATTTGGTAAAAGCTTTCTGATAGGTCATTTGGTAAGAGCTTTTTGGTGGACACACGGATGGGAGTGGGGGCAGTTAACTATTATTTGCAAAGCAAGCACAAGGGAAAGCACGTGGTTACTGACACCTGGCCTCCACTCTGGAAGGGATCTGCTGTGCTTGTGAGATAAGATAAAACTCGAATGCAAATACCGAGTTAGTTTCTCCTCGTTTGTGCGGTGCTGCCATGATGTGTTATCTCATTTTTGTAGGCCTGACCTCAGTGCAGTTGGAGATTTTCTAGGCGGGTAGTTGTTGCATTCTTGTGCATGGTGGGTCTTTGTGCATGAAATGGAGGTTGCCTGACCCTCTGCCTCTCCCCATCTTCTCTCTGCCCTACCTCTCTCATGAACCTGCCTAACTTGCAGGCAAAACAAGCCATCACTGCAATAAGCCATTATTCAAAGTGATTAAATGGCCAGTCACCAACAGAGCGAGCGGACATCAGCCTTTTATTGCTAATCATGGCTAATCGTGAAGGAGCAGATGGGGACTGTGCAGGGGAAGGAGGGTTTACAGCAACCCAGATTTGGAGCACTTCCTGGGTGAAGGGAGAGGTGGGGAGGACTGGGCAGTGACAGCTGCCTAAGTGGTCATCTGGGTCAGTGGCTCTTGACCTTCTCTGAGTGCAAAAGAGTCATCTGCTCTGCTTGTATAGAAATGCAGATTTCTGGGCCCCTGGCTCTAGAAATTCTGATTCTGTCCATATGGGAGGGTCTCAGATTGTTCTCATGCAAGCACCCCAGGAACAGGAACTCTTTGAAGGATGTTGGGCTAACTGCCAAGCGGGGAGGGTCCAGGAGGAAGAAAAAGAGCAGCACATAGGAAGTCAACAGATACCTGAAGGCAGCAAATAATCAGGTCTTTGGAGCTGAACTTCACTCTAATCTCTGCAATGTTAATCTTCATGAGCATTCTTCCTTCCTGTTAAAACAAGGGGAAATAACAGTGGTGATAATTGGTAATATGCGGTGAGTTCTTATCTTCCCCCGGGGCTATGTGTTCTAGGGAACTGCCCAATTTAAACCTCATGATAACACTCTAAGGAGGACATGTTGGTGTCTTCATTTTACACGTGGAGAGACTGAGGCACAGACTGAGCCTGTCACTTGGCCTAAGAAGTGTTGGAGTTGGGATTTGAACCTAGGAAGTGGGGGAATTCAGTGAGAGGTGGGGGAATTCAGTGAGAAAACAGAATATACAGCCCCTTCCTGACATAGGGGGGCTCAAGATTTGTTTCCTTCTTTCACAGTGTTGCTGAGCATGGTGGTCAGCTTACCTGACTTTTATCCCGCTGCCTGTTCTCTGTCATTGCTGGACACCTGGGGGTGGAGGTAGGGTGAAAAGCGCTGGACCTGAAGACCTTTTCTGAGTTTCTGTGTCTTCATCTCTAAAATGAGGACCACAATCCCCTGAGTCGTGGGGCGCCACGATCAAATGAGACAATGCTCATGAAAACAATTTTGTAAACTCTAACATCCGGGACAAATATCCAGCGCTATTAAGAAGACATATACAGGGGCACCTGGGTGGCTCAGTGGATTAAGCCTCTGCCTTCGGCTCAGGTCATGGTGTCAGGGTCCTGGGATGGAGCCCTGCATGAAGCTCTCTGCTCAGCAGGGAGCCTGCTTCCTCCTCTCTCTCTCTTTCTGCCTGCCTCTCTGCCTACTTGTGATCTCTCTCTCTCTGTCAAGTAAATAAAATCTTTAAAAAAAAAAGAAGAAGAAGAAGACATATACAGCTCTGGGCATGACCCAGAGTAGCCAATACCACTCAGACATCACTCTCCTGCCTTCTAGTAACTCTTGGGTAAAATAAAAATGTGTGTTAATGGCTTTTCAGGTAGTGGTATTGTCCTCCCTTCTTACTGAGGTCTCATTGTCTTGCGGGTGGAGAAAGGGAGAGATTAGGTGCAAGTGTTGAGGCTTCTCCTTAGGGACAGAGGGGAAGACTTCATCCCAAGGAGGTCAGGAGGATGGCCAGCATGCAGGGCATTCCAGGACATTCTAGAACATTCCATGTATTCCAGTAAGGGGTGGGAGGAGTCCTCCCCAGGCAATGACTTGAGATCTCCAAGGAGAGACCAGCCCTGCCTTGGTAAACAGTCTAAGCTAAGAAGCTGCTGAACCCTTGTGGTCTTTAAACATTCTGTAATGTCTTTGACTTGGGCATATTTAGTGTCTTATACCTGCTGTTGGAGGTTTTGCTGAGTTAGAATTGTATCAAGGTGCTGTTCAAGTGAGAACCTTCTTTTGGGGAGCGCCAACACAAACCCACAGATAAGAGTGTAGCAAGAGCCACAGTTTCTAGACTAGACAATAAAAGCAAACCAGAAAAATGATTACTTTGAGTTACTGTCTGGCTTTCCTAGGAGTCTCCTCATGATGGCTCTTAGAAAAACTTCAGAGCCACCCAAGAGAAATAGTGATCATTTTGCCCATAATGAGAGCTTGCAAAGGAAATCTTGGGCCAAATCAACAGAATCCTCCCACCTAAACCTATATACTTCCTCCTGGAAGAAAGAAGACAGTTTTTGTTTTGTTTTGTTTTGTTTTCCCTGGGAAAAGTAGACAGTAGATCTGGGAAAAGCTCAGTTTAGAAAAAAAATAAATAGAAAAAAGTCTTTTCTGCTTTTGGGCAATAGGTAGAATTCACTGTTTTTGTTTTTGTTTTGTTTTGCTTTTTATCTGTATCTTATCAGATAAGAGTCTCTTAGTTAGTTAGTTCTTCTCTTTAAAGCAGACCAGTTTGGACCAGGGAAGGAGTAGAGTTGATTTTTACAGAATTCAGTTCCTTTCCATTTGATTCTATTCCTTCTAGTAGGATTTGATAAGCACTGAGGAACTGCTTTATGTCGGCAACTGTGTAGGTCCTGGGAGACAGAATTGCAAGATATTGGCTTATACTTCTGTTCTTCTGGATCCAGAATGGAAATGGGCATCCCTGGGCCAAGGGAGGCTCTTTGGGGGGGCAGGTGGGATCAGAGAAGACAAAAGGGCCAGAAAGAACCACGGTAAAAATTGGCTTATACTTTGGTGGAAAGGCAGAAGAAACTAAGCTAAGGGAAGACTTCCCTCTTAGCAGACCATCTGGACACAGTCCAAGCATGTTGTTCTGTCTTGGAGACGATAGGATTGGAGAGTGCTTTCACTTACACTGCTTTATTCATCCTTAAAACAAGCTGCTTGTTACCTTGATTTTACAGTTGAAAACATTGAAGTTCAGTCCCGATGCGCTAGGTTTTGAAGATGCGACATTGAACCCTTGCCTCCTGTCTGTCAATCTGTCATTCTTTTTGCCCCCCTCCCCCACTCTGCAAACACATTGCATCCATAGATCATCTTATCCCACTAAGAACATTTTAAATTCTAGCATCCTATGTACACTTCGTTTATATTTTGCTTCAGTCCCCCTCTTGGGATAAAGTAGTCTTTGAGAACTGTGGTTTCTCTTGTTGTTTTGTTACTACTTATATGTCTAAGGCAAAACCTTAGTTTTCCCAACTTTAAATGTTGGGTCTGGACTAGGAAATGTCTAGCATGGCTTGCTTTCAGCCCTCTCTGATTCTGAAATCTGTTACTATATTAGTTCACACTCCATTTCTTTGTTTGTTTGGTTTTTGTTTGGGAGGATTTTTTTTTTTCAGTCTTTACAAAAATCACGTACTGAGAAATGGAGTTCAGGGTTTATGTCAAATTCATTACAGTTTGAAAGCTCTTTGGAGGCAGAAAATGACCTTTGATATTTTTACAAATGTAAAAATTCTTTCTGCCATGCCAAATTAACTCAAAACATCTGAATGGTTTGCCTCCAGGTATCATAAAACTTTCTCTTTTAGACTTGGAATTCTATTTCAGAAAAATTCTATTTCCATCGATGTTGTAGGAGAAGCCTGAAAAGTTGCAGAGAACCTTGGTGGAATGATATTCGCTGTGTGGGCCGAGGGCCAACTATTGTTCTTGCTGATTCTCAATAGAGAAGGGAGAAGTATTTACCAACTATCCCTGGAATCTGTCAATTAGCTTGGAATTTAAGGGATTTTCCTGATATGTTGTGTGGAGGTCATTTAGTTCAGAGGGGCCCAGGTGAAAATTCTTAACCCTATAATGGAGGACAGGCCAGCTCAGGAGACTGGTTTTGGATGGGAATCCCACCTCCTTTTAATCAACCAGCGAGTGGCTCTGAGCAGCCACCTTATCCAGGGTCAACTCTGTCTTATCCTGTGGGTGACACAAAAGCCGTTTAAGGGCTGTCTACACTGAATAGCGTGAGAGTGACTGACTATGAGCTCAGTCCTCCAAGCTAGGTTCCCAGCCCCAACTCTCCACCAGTGATCTCCTAAGATCTCTTGGGGGGGGTGGGGCGGGCAGCCAGCATCTGCTTTCCTGAGCCTCCAAATACTTAGATGTTCTGGGGATTGATAACCACTCCTCTGCAGTCTTCGGAAGGACACAAAATTTATACACACACAGAAAACAGAAAAGCGGAGGTGGCACCGCAATCCCATACCTTCTGGAGCAGCAGCCAGGTGACCAGTGACTCCTGGGGAGTCCACAGGTTGCTGGAGGGGCAGAGAAAAGATGTCCCAGGACCCTTTCCCTGGGAGTGTGCCTGTGAGAAAGATGACACAAAGAGGCGAAGACAGAGGCTGACCACAGGATGAAAGACCAGTGTGCTGTGTGCATGGAGACACCCGGATGGGCAGACGCCAGGCCTAGCCTGGAGGGACTGGGAGAATGTGGCCAGCGGACATTTGACTGGCCAGGTATTCAACTTACAAAAGTGGTTGCTATCTTCTAGGCGGTGGTGACATATTAAAGACTTGCTGCTCCGTAGCCAGCTGCCTTCATGAACCTTCCACTCTGGTTGTGAGCGGGGAAGGAGGATGAAGCAAGAGGAAGGCAAACTTATCCCCCAGAGTGAGAAGAGAATTACAAAGGGGGGCAGCCAGAGGTGGTCTGTAGGGCCCACACAGCCGCATTCTCAGAGGTCCAGATCTGGAGGCCAGTCAGGACGTGAGGGGCTCCCAGGGATGGTGAGACTGTGGGGGAAGGCCAGCAGGTCTGGAGCTAAACTTCGGGAGTGAAGAGGAAGGTACTGAAAATAAACAGGAAGGAGGGAGGAGTGAGAGGGCTCCCTCCTGGGGAGCAAAGGCTAGAAGAGGAGGCCAGTTCCTAGACCGGGCATGCGGTTCCCTTCCCACGGCTGGGCTGTGGATGAGAATCTGAGTCTCCACCATCTCACATCCAGAAACGCCATCCTCCAAGACCTGCTGCCCTTGCTCGGGGCCGGAGGCAGAGCAACGCTGTGTTCCAAGGAGAGTCAAACCCTGTGGCCTGGGAGGCCCAACGAGCCCCAGCCTCAGTGGGCACAGACTCTGTGGTGGGGCTGGGGGGCTGGGACACAGGGCAGCCCCAGCCTGCTTGTAAGCTCTCCTCCACCAGTTCCAATGACCGATTTATTTATTGTTGATCTCTGGCTCTTCCTTTGCAAAAGGGAGCCAAAATGTTAATTAACCCAAGAGTTTAAGCAGTTGTTTGACCTCTGGGCTCTGCAGAGGGGGGCAGAGGAGGCTGCCTGGGGAGGAGGAGGAAGGCCATGGGATCTCATCTAGCCTTTGTTTATAGGAAGTGCCTTCCACTCGCTGGGCTGCAGCCTAAGTGGAAAAGACACGAAGGGTGTGACTATCAGGCTGGCGGTAAATGGGAACACACTGTGGCTTTGTCTGGGCCTGTAGGGAGTTTTTGGTAATTTTTTTTTTTTTTCCTCTCAACCCCCTATAAAAATATCTGGGGATTCAAGAATGCTGACTCTACATTTCTCACCTCAAGCCCGCACTTTCTCTTCCTTGAATGTATGTGTGGCTGTGTTTTTAACCCTCATCAGCCACAGGCAGTGTCTCCAGTAGCCCTCGCTGCCCCCGTGGTCCCGTTCCTGCTCACTTCACACGGACCAGATGGTTTCTAAACAAGTCACCACGATCGCACGCAGGCTCAGCTCCCGAAAATGCGCTGGAGTTGGGGAATGTTGATTCCTGGAAGCTCACAGGGTTTCCTCTAAGCCAGCAGGACCTGTTTATTTTATTATTTAAAAAAATTTATTTTTCACTGAAAAGGGGACACTGCTCACATTCAGTGCCTCACTCATTCTTTCAAGGCAATAGAGTCAAGGCGCACTTGAACTGAGAGCCAGGGCTGACCCAGGGGCCGGCGATGGTCACCAGCTGGGACCCCCTGGATGGCCTGACCTTGAGACTGGGGTGAAATCAGGGGCTACTGTTTCAAGCTTCTGTTTTCAGAGATTTAAAAAATAAATATTTTAAGTCTTCTATTTAGATCTAGCTAAAACTGGGCTCTGGCTACACCCATTTGGGTTCTCGTCACCAAGCTCGCTGGACAACTTGGAGGAACAGTTGCCCTCAGTAGACACAGGCCTCCCTCCTAACCACACCCAGCAGCTTCCTCCGTTATCCGTCCCCAGCGCCCAGGCCTATGGTTTGGGCTCGACCCATCACTTGGCTCCACTGGACACACACGTGGGTTCCTGAGCACCCAGGTTCTGAGCTTCTTTGAGGAAAATGTGTTCATTTAGAGCGTATCATTTTAAAGGTACACGGGCTTAGGAAAATCATGGCTTCGGTTTTCCTGTTGCAAACATAGCTAGGCTACCACTGCCTACTAGATGTATTCGTGCCTTAGTGTACCCTCCTAATTTTTGTGTTGCTTCTTGTCTGTGATCAAGTCAATGAATGAGTAATAAGTGACCATAACATGCGAGGTACGAGATGGTCCCAATTATCCCTTCAGTTGTATTTCACTTTTCATCATATTTTTTTTTAGATTTTTATTTATTTATTTGACAGAGGTTACAAGTAGGCAGAGAGGCAGGCAGAGAGAGACGAGGAAGCAGGCTCCCTGCTGAGCAGAGAGCCCGATACGAGGCCCAATCCCAGGACCCTAGGATCATGACCTGAGCCGAAGGCAGAGGCTTAACCCACTGAGCCCCCCAGGCACCCCTCACTTTTCATAATTTTTAAGATACTTCACCATTTGTGGTCTGTTGATTTTCCCTCCATTGCTGAGCAGGTACTAACAGCCTTATTTTAAAATGAAATAATTGAGGCAGGTGATGCGTAACTGAAGTCACAGAACCAGTAAAAGGTAGACTGCAGATGTGACGCACGAGTTTGGGCCATAAGAAAGAGCATCTGCCGTTATACCATAGCCACTTAGAGGTGGAAGCCTGAAGGTCTACTAAGAGATTCGCTATGATGAGCCCTTAGAATGAAGACACTGGGCACCTGGGTGGCTCAGTCGGTGGGGCATCTGCCTTCGGCTCAGGTCATGATCCTTGGGTCCTGGGATCAAGCCCTGCGTCAGGCTCCCCACTCTGTGGGGAGTCTGCTTCTCCTTCTGCCCCTCGCCTGCACTCCTGCTCTGTCTGTCTTTATCAGATAAATAAATAAAAAAAGAAAAGAATCTGATGATAGTGATGTTGAGAAGAAATACAAACCATGAGCCAGAACGGAGTGTCCAGCAACGCTTATCGTCACTCCCCCAACCATGCGCCTGGAGCTGACAGCAGCAGCTTACTGTAGAGTTAAGAACTAGATCATCTACTTTCTGGCTGTGTGACTTGGGCCACCTAACCTCTCTGTGTCTCAGTTTCCCATTTGTATAAGGGGAATAATAAAAATCTTTGACTGATATGGTTATGGACATTAAATGAATTGATATTTGCATAGTCTTAGAATAGTGCCACATAAGTGCTGGTTCAATAAGTAAAAGGCGTTGCTCCTAAGCTGGCTTGGCCAGCTGCTGGGGATGAGGGCATGAGTAGCATCACAGTGTTCTATTGGACACTGACCTGGAGGGCTGCAACTGAGCCCATTAAGCAAATCAGAGAGCATTATTGTCAATGTGCAGGAGCCACTCTCGAATTGGCAATATTTTCTGAATGTGATTTGAGAATTAGAGAAACTATCTGAAGCCATTGCTATATTGCAAAATCCGGGATAGGTATGGATGCCTATGGGGATGGACAGCTGACTGGCCTGGCTGATGAAGAACTGCTTTGTAGAGTCACAAAATGGTCATGATGGAGTAGATCTTCATGATGAATGAACTTAGCCTCCTCACAGATCGGGTCCTCTCCTTGTAGATCAGGAAACCAAGGTTCAGAGAGAGCAACTGATTTGCCTTGAGTCACACAGCAAATATGCCCAAGTCACCCAAACTTCTGAATTTTTTCCCCCTGTCCACATTGAAGATCTAGCCTTCTGGTCCTTGGAAAATTGGCTGAGGGAGCTTGTTGTCCTGGTTCTGTGCTTATTTTGAGCCCAGTTCTAAATGATTTAATGGATTATGGGATTCCCCTGGAAGTTAGAGCTCTTGTTTATTCCTGGAAAACTGGTAACACCTCACAGAGGGAGAAGAGCACTGGATCTTTCCACCCTACCTCGAATCCTGCTGCTGGTGGGTACTAAGGCCTACTCTACTCTCAGGGGAGTCTAGCAAACCAAGCATAAATTCCAAGGACATCCTTGGTGGCTCCAAAGCCTACGGATAGACCCAGAAACCTCACAGACCCCTAAGTCCTGGGGTCAAATAGTTCAAGATAGAGATGAGTGTAGAACCTACTATTTTTTCTTTGTAGAGATACCCCCTGCCAAACACACACACACACACACACACACACACACACATTTTAAAAATGGTGGGGGGAGCAATATATTAAGAACCTATCCAGCATACAAATACTGCTGGAAAAACCCATATTTCATCAGCTAGTTGTAGCCAAAAAGCCCATGATAATGACCTCTAGTGTTAATGTTCATTATGAGCTAAGGAATCTTACTAGCCCTGCTCCCTAGATGAGGAAACTGGGGCTCAGAGATGTTAAACAACTCACCCACGATTACACAAATAGAAGATGCCCCAGACAGGACACTTGATCCCCATGCTGTGCCCCCTCTGCAGATATAAGGCAGTAAACAGACCACACAGAATCTCCAATGAACATGCAGAGAAGAGACTGCAGATTATTCACATCAGTGCAGACGAGATGTGCAAAGCAGAAGCAATTTAAAGAGAATGAATGGGCAATGAGGGCCCAACTCAAATCCAAATGGATAGGAAGCACCGTGCAAAAGCAAATTGGAAAAAACCCAGACAACCTAGGGACCATCAGCCAGGTGAGAGGAGAGGAAAAGTTAGAGGAGAAATGCCCTCTGTAACCCCAGGCCACCTCATCCAATAGCCCAGGAACCCGCTTTTAATCTTCCTAAGTTATAGCTGGCTGCAGCCAACTGTTTGCGCATTGTGTGGATTGAAATATTTTATTGCTTTATAGATGCAATAAAATAAATGTGATTAAGGACGGCAATGACACTTGAGTTCTGGTGAAGGAGGCTGGAACACTGGGACCAGGGCTCTCTCCACGCAAGGTTCTTTAATGCGAGGAGTCTGTTTCCCATTGTTGTGTTGGGAAGACAACAGAATCGATGGAGAATAAGAATTTTTAGGGGCATCTAGATGGCTCAGTTGGTTAAGCCTCTGCCTTTGGCTCAGGTCATGATCTTGGGATTCTGGGATTGAGCCCGGCATCAGGCTCCCTGCTCAGTGGGGAGCCTGCTTCCCCTTTTCTCTCTGCCTGCCTCTCTGCCTACTTGTGATCTCTGTCTGTCTAATAAATAAATAAAATCTTTTTTTTTTTAAGAATTTTTAAAAAGCCAAGATCTAAAAGAAGAGATGATGGTGTTCTGGAGGGGGTGGGAGGCAGAAATGAGGAGGCATTAGTGGCTTGAATGGGAAAGCAGGCTATGCCAGGTATGCTTGGCTTCTTCAAGGAAATAGATATGGCATCTGACACATAGAGGGGAATGAGATGGAAGAAATCTTGAGCATGCTAAGATATTATAAGATATATATATTTTTTAAAGATTTTATTTATTTATTTGACAGAGATCACAAGTAGGCAGAGAGGCAGGCAGAGAGAGAAGAGGGGAAGCAGGCTCCCTGCTGAGCAGAGATCCCGATGCGGGACTCGATCCCAAGACCCTGAGATCATGACCTGAGCCACCCAGGTGCCCAGATATTATGTTTTCAAGAGAGATTAGGGTAGAATGTTTCTTTCCCAGCAAAGGAAAGTTCTAGCAGAAGGAAATGTGAAGAATGTGGAGGTTCGAGGTGAGATGAGGTCAAAGGTCCCCAGTGGGTAGGAAAGGAGAAGCAAGAGATTTGGCAAATTAGCGTTCACCCATGGAGGGCGTGGTGAGTTCTAGTAGCTTTGGGCTCTAAGAGAAGAACCACTCTTGCTAAGAAAAATGCAAATTGGATCTGTAGAAGGCTGAGTGTCAAGTTCTGTTCTGGGCAATGTGACGGAGTGATGGGACTCATGTTGGGGAGCATAGAGTCAGGAAAAGTTTGGCAGGAGAGGTGGCATTTCAGATGGATCGTGAAGGATGAAGATTGTGTGAAAGAAAGGAATTCCAGGCGTCCTCATGTGTTTTCTTGGTAAAGACATGAATGCCGGAGAGCCTGGGCATTTTGATTGAGGTGAAAGTGTGAAAGCCTAGATGGCTTGGGTCCGAGGCTGTTTGGAAGTTAGAACAGAAATCAAATCACATGGCACTTCGGAGCCATACTGAGGAGTCTGGATTTTATTTTACAGCCTAGTGTTCCTCAACCGTTTTTCTGCCTCCATACCATTTATATCCATGGTATGACAATCCCAGATTTCGACAGGCACCCACCCTGCTGAAGTCATATTGGAACTAGAAGATGGTGGACCTTTTAGGGAGGGAAGTGGTAGGGTCAGAGCTACGAGATGAATTAACCAGGATGGAGACTAAAATCAGGAAGATAAGCTTGGAAGTAATTATGGTTATCTGGGTAGAGATGATGAGGGTCTGAACTCACCATAGTCAAGAATGCATAGAGGTAGAAATGACCAGCCTTCATCCATCTTTGCCTTCACTGAACACCTAAAACGGGCCAGGCACTGTGTGTTTGTTATTGAAGAATACAAACATTAAACCTCAGGACCTACCACACATTGTGTAACAATCTGTGATGCGAGTAAACCAACTCTAAACCAAGTGGGGGCCAGGACAGAAGCGATGGAGGGACATTGAGGAGCACAGAAGAGAGGTGTTTAGTTACATGTGCTTTCAAAATAAGGCTCCTTGAGGTAAATAGGTCTGAGCTAAGGCTTAAGAGAGAAGTGAGAGCCACCAAGTGGAAGAGGGGCCAAGCAGGGGTGGGGAGGATGAGAAAGCAGGTACAGAGATGTAACAGCATGGAATAGCATAGGACATGCGAGGGGGAGCAAATATCTTGTGCAAAAATTGAAAATAGTTGCTGGATACGGAGCAGGGCACTCTGTGGAAATTAATGTGTGTTACTGGATATGAACATTGGGGTGTACATTGTGGTGGCTAGAGGGACAGTGGTCATGGCTGGAAGAAAGACTGTCATATCAAGGAGATTGGACTTCAAATGGGAAAGTGATGTGAGTCAGATTTGTGTTTCAGAAAGATTATTTTGGCTGCTGCGTAAAAGACAGATAGGAGGGCACAAAGCAGGAAGGAGGAAAGCAAAGTGGGCAATGATAAGGTGACAGGCATGGCTATGAGGGACAAGCATGAGAAAGCAAGAATACGAGCAGTCAGCCTGAGTGGTGACGGTCAGATCTGATGGAAGAAAGTGCCGAGGAGGAGCCCAGGTTTCTGATCTCATGATTGTGGTTGGTAGCGGTGGAGTTTACGGGGTTGGAGACAGACGTAAGGCAGGTTTGGGATTGGAGGCAAGGATGGCCAGCTAGAAATGAAAGGTCATGGGTTCCACTCTGCACCTACTGAGGAATTACCTGAGAGTGATTTCTAGGTAACAGTTGCATATGCAATCCTAGAGCTAAGAAGAGAAGCGTTTTGGAATTGGAATCTGAAGTTCTGGAATTGGGAGTCAGGCTCCTGTGTGGATGTTGAGCCAAGGGGGTGGGTTGGATCACTCAGCATCATGTGTATGGAGAGGGGCAAAGGCTAAAATCTGGGCGGTGTTCCTGTTTCAGGAATGGGTGGAGGAAGAGGCGACTTGGAAGGAGATTAAGGGGGAGTGAGATGGGAGGCAGGGGGTAAACCAGGAGAGAGGGATGCTTGGGAGAGAAAGGTGGTTTCAAGAAGGAGGGAGTGCTCAGTGTCTCCTGGGTGGGGTAAGAGGCTGGAGAGAAACCAAAGAGGAGGCTGAGTCAGGACCTCCAGTTTGTGGGACGTTAGCTCTCAGCAGCATAGAAATGAAATATGTTCATGTACTGGGAGTACCGTGTGTGGGTAGAAGTAAAAGAATGAGAAGGCAAAGGAAGGCAGGTTAAGATAAGGCACTATGGGACAGGCAGAGAAAAATGTTGTTAAAATAAGACAATAATCCAAAAGAATGGCAATAAAATATTAAATATGGGGCTTCTGGGTGGTGGTGTTGGTTGAGCTTGGACTCTTGATTTCGGCTCAGGGCATGATCTCACCTGGAGTCTGCTTGAGATACTTTCCCTCAGCCCCTCCCCGCCCCCAGCAGTCTCTCTCTTTCTCTTTCTCTCTCTCTCTGTCTCTTAAATAAATGAATAAGTTTTAAAAAAAAAATACCAAAGGCACCATCAAGATATTCCTATCCTCTTCCTAGAGGAAGGGGGGGCGAGGCAGGAGGTGGAGGAAGGGAGAACTGGAGCAAGGGTGAGCCTCTCGTTGCAGATTAGGGGGCACAGTAATGCGATTAATGGGAATTCTGAAAGTTGAGCTTAAAGAATGTAGCCGTACTAATGAAAACGAAGATGTGCTAAGAGCACAATAAAATTCAGAGGTGCATTTAGTAAATATTTGAAAATCGGTGTATTATCACCCCAGAAAAAAATTGGGGTAGGTTCAATTTTTAAGAATAAAAGATGGCTGCCAACTTGACAAGAAGACAGTAATGGTGACCCTCCTGAGGAGAGCACGCAACACCATCTAGCACGTATTTGCAACAGAAAAAAAGAATCCTGAATCAGCTCATGCCTCGAGATTCAAACTTCGGTTTACAGGGAAGAGGAGGCAGAGGAACATCTTATACGACAGTGTGGAAATAAAATTAGCAAGACCCACAGTAGGAAGCTCTGCAGGATAAATAACCTGTGTCTTCAATGAAGAAATTGCAGAGATAAAAGAGGGGAGGGGGCTGTAGATTATGAGCCTGGAAACATGCCACCCAAATGCAATGGGTGGAAATTTTTAGACCCTGGCTTCAAAAAAGCAGCTATAAAAACACTGTTATAAACATTGGAGGGAAATTTGAACACTAATTGGATACTTTATGACAGTTAAGGAATTATTTTAAGTATTTTTAGATGTAATTTTTTAGAAATCTTATCATTTGGAGATAGATCTTAAAATATTTATGGATGAAATGATAGAGTGTCTGGGATTTGCTTTAAAACAACCCAGGAAGGGTCAGACAGAAAAGTGTGTATGTTACCGATGAGACAGGATTGACCCTTAGCTGGTCATTGGTGGACCTGGGTGTTGGGTTCATAAGGATTCAGTGTACTAGTCTCTATACTTTGTGCATGCTCAAGAATTACCATCATGAAAGATTTCTTTAAAAATCAAAGAATAAATGTGAACATACCCGTGACCTTTTGGAACTGTGAAAGGACTCCAACTTAAAGTGTTATTATTTCAAAATTGTCATTATTTCCTTTTGATGTTGAATCTCTTCTGTTTTTTAATGTTCCTAATTAAAGAGCTTCCACCAATTCTTAAAAGTCAAAGATGGCTGCTGGCCACTGTCACACAATGAAACGTGCAAGGCAGAGGGTGGGGAGTGAGAGGGGGTGTACATGCGCACACATTTTTATGTGGTTGTTTTGGAACTTGCTTTTCTCCAGTTTGTCAGCATTGAAGGCTTCTGGGTGGTGGAGAGGGACAAAACAAGGGAAGTCAGGGAGGTCAGACCAACTGGTTCGGGAAAGTAGATTCGGACTGTCGGCATTTCGACGGGGTCTCAATCAAAAAGACAGTAGCTGGAAAGAGGGGTCTACTCTTGGCTCCAGAGGGCAGAGATGAACTCAGAATTGGAGAATTTCTTAGGGACAGGAATCTATTTCTCTGTAAATCGATGGAAGTTTCCAGCTAGATGTTCAAAAAATGCTGAAGGCAATATGATTTCAGAGAGGAAGTTCAAGAGGCTAGACCTACATTACAACAAATAAGAATGGCCCCAAGATGAGAGAGCAGGGGCCCACAGGTGACAACAACAAGTTTGTCATCAGTAATTCAAGGACAGGGACTTGCCTCTGCCCTTGGTCTGACCTCCCGCTATGTAAAGTCCCCAGGTATGACAGGTGACCAGAAAAAGGACTGGTTTGCCTGCCAAAGGAAGCTGATAGTCATGGCAGAAGGCTGGGCGTGCTTTATACAATATCTTTTACCTTATATATAAAATATACCAATTAGTGTCTTTGACTTTGAGTTATAATATTATTTCCATTATTGTTTAAGAGTCCTGGGGTAAAGTGAGAAATTAATCCACACACACCATTTTAGAAACCACTATGGCCTCGGGTATGCTTCTGAATGTTCCATTTGCTGGAGAATCTTCTTGATCCCTGGGAGAAGCAGTCATGGAGTCAGAGACTTGATAATAAGCAGGAAGGGCTGGAGGCTTATACTGCCAGTCCAACACAATGGGGCATGTAGGGAATGGACATGCTGTTTTCTCAAAAGGCTCCTAAACGGGACCACAACTTATCCTGGAGCAGAAAGGAGGAAAGGGGCCAATGCATCAAAGCTGATTGTGGGGAGGAAAGCTTAAGATTGTGACATCATGTGGAAAGTCTCAAATGTCCCACAGAACTTATTCCAAAACCCCCAAGAAGATAGTGGTTTGTAGAAGAGTGGACCATTACAGTGGTCCATGGAGGCACAGTAGGAAATCGGGAGGGTAAGCCCGACATTTGAAGAGCCTAGGGAGAGTTGTAACACCGATGCTGATGCCTCCCTACTCTTCCCTCCTCTCGTTTTCCTCCTCCTTTCTCCACCTCAGTGAGGCAGAAGCAGTTCTGCCAAAGAGTGAGCCATACCAAGCCACCTACAGAGAGAGAGAAAGGAAAAGAACCCTGCAGAAATGGGTACGGATCTACCTCCTGCATTACGCAGAAGTGTTAGCAGCTGTAGAAACTAAGTGAAGTCATCAGAAGGTGCACTGGGGATACGCAAAGGTGGTTTACCACAGAAGAGGTCAGACCTTACGAAAGAGAATTTGAGAACCAGCTTGGTGTTCTAAAGGAAGCAGAAGACTTGGGGGAGCTGGTCCTTAGAATCCATGGGAGAGCAGACAAGGACAGCTACCGATACTGACCCGTATCTTTTCTCCTTGAATCTCCTCCCCTGGGCTGGAGGGGTCTTGGGGTAACTTCCAGTGGCTAGTTCTTTGATACAGGATTATGATGTTTTCTAATGTTTATGATGCTACAAAATTAGTCTTGTGGCAGAAACTGGAAGAAGGAGGTGTTCATAGGTCCTCTGAGGTACTTTGTCTAAAGTCAGGTAAACAGTGGTGTTTTGGACACTTCTGAGTTAGAGCCACTAGACTTCTCACAGAAACAGTTTTGTTTTAATTCAATAAAAAAGAGAAAACTAGAGAAAGGAAGTTTTTTTAAAAAAGATAGCTAAATAACTATTAAGGGACACTCTGATGTGAAGAACCATTGCTGAAGAATTTAGGAAATGATGTACCTAATTATAAGTTTTGCTCTTCTAAGGAGGCGTTGCCTGCAGGGACAGAGGCAGGCCTTGTATTCCTTCCACAGATACCATCTCCTCCATCCATATGGCACTCGTCTGTCTCTAGCCCTGGACATTAGATTGTTCCGTGAACTTTCCTCCTTGTCATATGAGGCTACCAGATTTTATGAGTCCTGGAAAGTCTTAACTTTCTTCCACCTCCTTTGCAAGTAGCCAACAGCAACTTCCTGCCTGCTCCTTCAAAATGTGGGAGTGTGCCCCTCATGAAAGCTTTCTCTTTAGTTTCCCTTGAGGGGAGAGCCATGGGTTGGAATCTCAGTGGGGCTTTTGTTTGACTTCCTAAGTTACCTGAACTGGGATGTATTGCCAAAGAAGTTGTTTTCCATTTTTGTTTTTGTTTTTTGTTGTTTGTTTGTTCTTGTCACTCTCTTTGCTTTAAAACATTGAGTGGTTAAAAATATAAAGATTTAGAATATTTTTTCAGGGGTGCCTGTGTGACTCAGTGGGTTAAAGCCTCTGCCTTCGGCTCAGGTCATGAGCCCGGCATCCTGGGATCCAGCCCCGAATCGGGCTCTTTGCTCAGTGGGGAGCCTGCTTCCTCCTCTCTCTCTCTCTCTGCCTGCCTCTCTGCCTACTTGTGATCTCTGTCTGTCAAATAAATAAATAAAATCTTAAAAAAATTTTAGAATATTTTTTTCATACACTGCCTTCTTAAAGGTTAAAGATGGGAGATGGATTAGAACAAAGTATCTCCTTTGCTCCCTGGACTGTATGTTCTCCGTGCAGTTCATCGGAAACCAGTGCTGAAGGGCACAGACCACGAGCATGCAAACAATAGGAAAAGCGATCTATCAACAGAATAACGGGGGGCGGGGGGTGGTGACAGATTTTTGCTCTTCTCTTTGTCATCCTTTCTTGAGCCCAGAGGCAAGGATCCTTCCAAGTCACTATAAAAAATACAGGCCAGCATTATAGCAGCCTGGGAAAGACTTATTTTGGGTTTTGGCCACGTGACCTTGGCTCGCTCTGTTCGCCCAGACTCATCCTAAAGATTTGGTCAGCACTTTTGGCAACGTCAGGACCTCATCGCACAGCTCAGTGTGTGTGGGTTCACTCAAGGTAGCGGGCTGTAAGACGGAGATCCTGCCATTCCTCCGTGGTCATCCAGATGTTCAGGTAAAATCGCAGGTGAATCTGGACCCCAAGGCCATGACCACATCTCAGAGCTGCCCATCTCAACCGGCCTACAGGCCAGGGAAGCTTTTATCTACCAGCATGCAGCATTATTCGGTCTCATCATCTGACCATAATGTAGTCCTGTGCTGAAGATGAATGGAGGCCTTCATCCCCCTTGAGCTAACAACACGGAGCCAATGGAGAGTGAAATGAAAGCATCTGCGCCCTGGGGGAGAGAGACCCTGTCCAAAGTCTAGCTCTGCTTCCTCTCAGGTGTGGGATCCCGAGAAGGGCCCTGTGAGTGGGGAAGCCTACCTGCCCCGGGGAATACTTGCAACTCCGCGGGTGACATAGTGGCCCTTAGTGGGCATGGTCATCTGCCGTAACTGCTGTTGGCATCGTCGCCTAAAACAGGCCTCACTTGGTTCTATACGACATGAAAACAAGCTTCCAGGGAGTGTATCTTTTCCAAGCTAATTACTATTTTTTCCCCTTCACCTTCCACCTCTCTACCCTTTTCCATCCTGTGCTCATTATTACCAATTAGAGTTTCCCCAACAGTTTTCTAGCATGTGCTTCCTCTCTTGGATCGAGCTACAAATTAAGGCCTGCCTAAGGTGACCTCTCTGTGTCTCCCTCATCCTCTCATGATTGCTTCCAAACAGCTAGAAACTAGACCCTCGGTACAGGCAGCCTCCCTAACAAGGAGCAAGGAGCGGCCGAGCTTCCCCAGGGATGCTGGGGGAGGGGTAAAATAGTGGAAGACCTTGAACCGGCAATGAGGAGACTTGGTCCCAGTCCAACAGCTATGGCTTGGTGGTTGTATGACCCTGAGTCCGTTCCCCTCCATTGAATCATTGGTAAATTGGAGCTAACAATGCCAGCTTTGCTTGGCTCGGGGATTTCTTCCACGGGACTGTTAGAAGGAACCCGTAGAATAGTGTTGCCTCAAGTGTGGTAGGCATAGCAACTTTGTGCCAGGTCAACAATGGTTTCTGACAGTGCATGGCTAAAGCTTTTATTAGTTTTTTTTTTTAAGATTTTATTCATTTATTTGACAGAGATCACAGGTAGGCAAAGAGGCCAGCAGAGAGAGAGGGGGAAGCAGGCTCCCTGCTAAGCACAGAGCCAGATGTGGGGCTCGATCCCAGGACCCTGAGATCATGACTTGAGCCGAAGGCAGAGGATTTAACCCATGAGCCACCCAGGAGCCCCACTTTTATTAGTTTTGAATATACAGCTTTGTCCTTACTTTTAGGTGTATTAGAAAAAGTCTCTAACTAGCACACTTGATTTCATAGATAACATTTCTCAGGAAGAGGCTCGAGCGAAAAGCAAGAGACAATAGCGAGTATATCTCTGCGAGTAGGTGGAGGTGGGGGTGGGCGCTGGAGGAGGGGGGTGCCTGCAAGGCGTAATTATGACAAAAAAGGGAGGTACTGTCCTCGTAAAATATTGGAGTCTGCAAAAACAGAATAAATAGACCAGCTGTCTGAAGACTTGAGGGAGTTTAACAAATGTGTCATTATTATCCCTCTGGAGGTCCCGTAGCTTTCTCCTCTACACAAGCCATCGAATGGTTGCTGATGCCTTCCATGGACCAGGCACTTTTCTGGGTTCTGAGGATAGGACAGTCCTCAAGGTAGACAAAATCCCTCCTTCTTGGAGCTTCCATTCAGGTGGAGCCGAGTGTGTAAAGCCACAAACGGTTGTGCAGATCCAACCTCACGAGGTACAAAGAAAGCATGTGACGGCTGCAAACACTCTATCAATGTCTCATATTGTTGTAGGGAGATGCCAGAGGAATTGATGGAAGACTATCTAAAAAATGTTTGGCAGAACCCAGAGAAATGCTCTAGTGTGGACAAATGTAAATTGTTTTTGTTTCTGTTGGGTTTTCCTCTGGTTTAAATTCCTGGAAAAAGTTTCCTAAAACTTTTGCACAGTGAAAGGACTTATCTTACATGTCTGTGCTTGGCAATAGGCGCTCTCTAGAGGTAATGGGAAATGGGAAGCTGTTGAGTCTCATACTAGAATCGTGTATTTTAGGCTGCAAATCTAGTCAACCCAGCTTGAATTAATCTAACCAGAAAATTACTTTTCTGAATCAAATGCTCTTCTTAAATCCAAATATGTAAAAGCCTAATTTGTTTTCCTTTATTTCCTAATCTTAGAGTTCTGTCCAAAAGCATTAGCAAATTTCCCTGGACTCATCCTCTCTTTTTAAATCCCTCAAGGAACTTATTTCTTAACTGGGATTGGTTACCTTGGTCTGCGTTTTTCGGATCCTCCTATCAGGTGATGAGGTGGGCACTTGACAGCCTTTAAAAGGTCAGCTACTCCTACATGGGTAATTACTGCTTCGGTGAATTTACTAAATAGTATCCTTGTAGCTTGAAAGAGTTAAAGTATGTTTCTAAAGCCGTGTGATTTCCCAATAAGGAGTAGCTTCGGTGCTCTGAGAGACCGTGTTGAAAAATGAATAGTAAAGAGTTCACGACAAAATCACTGCCCAGCAAAGAGCGGGACCAGAGTATGATACATGGAGGGCCAAAATGTGAGAGGAAAGATGTATTAACCAGGCCGGCAAATGAGACAAGTCCATGTAACTGTAGCTTTCGGACCCTCCTTAATGAAGAACGAAGACAGAGTTCATGACTCCTACCTTGTATCACATGTTTACCTCTATAGCTCTGAGGTCAGTGTGGTGACTTGGGACTAGGGTCTCACTCTTTTGCTAAAAAAGCTAGCAGGCAAAGGAGGTCCATTGTGCATATTGTTAAAAGAAGAAAAGGAGAAGGAGCTTAAGTCTCTCTATTTTAATTAAGTAGTAAGCAGACTAAACCTGGCTACTTGGTGTCTAATGCAAGGTTTGTAAATTTGAAACATGAAGTAGGAATATAAAATGATTCTTAAAACGTGATCTCCCAGAACTTGGAACCCGAAGGAATGTTCAGCATACTCTCTTTTCAGCACATTCTCATTGGGAGGTCATAGACTTCTGATTGCATTGTTTTCCTCTAAGCATTTGGAACTCCTCTTGTGGAATTGTCTTCGGAGCCTGCAAAGCATTTTTCTGAGAGTCCCACTCTGTGCCAAGTCTTCGTCCTTTGGGGTGGGGTGGGGGATGGGAGCCAGTGCAAGGGAGTGGATTTAATGATTTCTGGAAAGAGCAGAAAGTCATCCAGAGGCCAATCTGGTCAATGGCGTGAGTATAACCATTTGGGGTTAAAAAGAAAAAATGCTGTCTATAAAGTGCAGAGCCTGGCTCTGTCATTTGTCCTATGAATGGACTCTGAAGGCAGCCCTCAAAGAGGCATTTCCACGCAACTTTGGCTAGTGACCGGCGTTCTTGGAATCAATGTATAGGGTCTCTGAGAGTGGCTCCTTTTGCAAGAGGGCTTCCCGGGTTTTCTGATGTCAAAGGAAGAGTGTTTGTTTTATGAGTGAATGTGGGCCTGTGTAGAGAAGAGCCATCCTCTACTGAGGATCTGGAGTCAAGATATCTTGATAAAGTCAAGATATCTTGACTTTACACTCAGGTGAACATACTTTCTCCACAACACTGAGGGAAGAAAAGAATTCGCTGTGAATGCATTGGCTCTTCTTCCCTCCTTGAACCCCAGTTAGGATTCAGTCCTGGTCTATGTGTTTACCATATATATCTTAATAGAAGGCAATGTCAAATATGAGAGCCTCTTCCATTTTCCAAGTAAGTCCTCCCTTTCCCTCCCCTCCCCTGACTTTCAAAGATATAGCAAGAAACACCAAACATCTACTTAATTTATTAATTTAGTTACATAGACTTTAAACATCATTTTATGTGCTTATAAAATGGATATGCTAATACCATTTTGTATATATGTTACCGTTCATATAAAGAAATATTTTTATAATCCCATTTTTCCCCACATATTTTTCATATTTCAGTTTATCCCAAGCAACAGTGTAGCATTAGGAGGACTGTTTTCTTTTATTCGTCCTGCTGTTGCATCTCAACATCCCCTGCGCAGCCACTTACTGTAATACTGCAAAAAGTGATATTTAAAAGGCTTGTTCACATTAACGCTGGCTCTTGCAAATGTGAGGCCTTTCACCTAAGTGAAAGAATAATTAAATATGCATTCAAATTCACCGATTTCACTTACAAACATCGAATCTTGCATAGATTGAGGGGATAATGTATCTTCCCTGAAAAGAACTGTTATTCAAAATAAAACAAGGATAAGTACACCCTCTAGTAGGAGACTCTGAATATAAAACGATTCCCTTGGGGCACCTGGGTGGCTCGGTCAGTGAAGCCACCAGCTCTTGATTTGGGCTGTGGTCATGATCTTGGGATCCTGGGATCCAGCCCTGTGTCATCAGGCTCTGTGTTCAGCTGGGAATCTGCTTGAGGATTCTTTCTCTCCCTCTGCCCCTCCCCCAGCATGCCTGAGCTCCTGCTCTCCCTCTCAAATAAATAAATCTTAAAAAAAATAAAATGATTCCCTCTTATCCCAAGGAGTGATTTTTGGGGAACACCCCGTTTGATATTTGAGTGTGCACAGAGTTAATGATTTGTTCTCTGTTACCCACAAAGACTGACCATCTCTCTGAGTTGCTATTTCTGCTGAAGAGGTAACCATGGATGAGCTGCAGAAGTGAGAGTTCACAGGAGGAAATAGAATGGTAGTGTAACAGACAGTGAACAGAGTATGTGTGATTTTCTCTTGGCATACGCTAGGGGAAAGAGTGCGATTGTTGGCCCCTAGAGATGGGAACATATGCGCTGGATTACAAAGCAGATACCAAAAAGCTCTCCATTTTTGCGTGTGAGAAAATAGCTGGAGGAGGGAGGGAGGAGAAAGTAAACAAGAAGGACAAGAGTCTGTTTAGTTAAATAATACTGCTGCTCCTTCCAAGGCATCCTCGAGATTCCGGCTTTGGGCTTTCAAGCCTTGGGTTCTCGTAAACCGTCCTGTTTTGAGGCAAAGCCCCATGTAAACGCTCACTATATTTGACATTGCAGCTGAAGCCAATGTCCCCATGCTGGCTGGGCCCTCAGATTATGGGCGACCTTGGGGGCTGTTCTCCTGTGCTCAGAGTGGTTCACAGTGTTGACGCCTTCACAGGGACAGCAGCAGTCCATCCAAATGACAGGCTTTTCCATTGTTGGCAGCAACTTGCTGGCATTCCCATTTGATTTTGGAGGCAGAGAAATTAAGTTTTTCTTCTGGAGGATGGGTGGAGAGCCCTGGTTTTAAATTTCTCTTCCTTTTCTGCTTTGCCGGGTCTCCAAATGACGGCCTGCAAGGTGTAGTCAGCTTGCTGACCTGGCTCAGGACGCTCTCGTTCATGATAATCTGCTTTGTGACTTCCTCTCACTAATCCTATAGGCACTTAGGCTCCTAATTTTGGACAATCACTGGCATGATTTGGAAATTGCGTTATAGCCTTTAAAAGAGCTGATGTGGATAAACAGTGTCTGTTTTCTGTATCTGCTGTTCCCTCTGCGATGTCCCAGCGGCCAGAAATATTGACAGCCATATGGATTTAATCATATCATGAGTACAAACTCCCCTTGGGCCCAGAAAAACGAGTTTATGTATATCTTCCCAAGGAAGCCCGAGGAGGCAATGAGGTTAGTGGACAAAACTGGATGCAGAGTGAGTTCTCAAGCTGACATCTCATTTCTGGTCTCCCCCTTATCTTTGGACCATGGGCAGGTCACATCCTTCTGGTCATCTGGTCCCATAGTAATAAAACAAGAGTTGACTCATGCAGCTCTCAGATGTGGTCAAGGTCTGATCGTCTGTATATTTAAATAACAGTGGCTGCCAGGTATAGAGGGCTTCCTCGGAAGCCAACACCCTGCAGAGAGGGGTGTGGGTCATTTAATCTACCTCTTTGAACTCGTCCATCAGAGCTGCTCTTTACCGATCTAGAACCTAAGGCTTCCAGAGTTAGGTGACTGCCCTGGGGAAGACGCCTCATCCTTGACGGGGGCCTCGTGAATGGGTTCGTTCTTTTCTGAAGCAGTGAGAGACATTTCAGAACATTAAGTAATCAGCAGGAAGGAATTTTCAACACCCCTTTTGGTTCTTTTCCTTTTTCTTTGTCTTTCATAGGCCTCAGGTGGGCAGAATTGAGTAAGGAAAACTCTTCTCTTCTTGACCCCTTATCAACATCAGTCCCTGCAAGGCCCCTCTTTTGTTTTTTATGTTTTCCCCCTTCATCTGCAGTATTGTTTCCCCCCTTCTATGCACACTCGCTGTACTGTGTGGACTTTGGAGTCCATCTTCCCTCTGTTTACGGAGACATGTGTATCCTTGAAAAATAATGTTATTATGCATCAGTGTGTTTAATTTACAGAATTGCTGTCAAGATTTAAATCTCGTCTTTTTGTTTCTCTTTTTTTACTCAACACATTGAGATTCATCCATGTTGACTATGTGAAAATCTAGTTCGCCTTGTCGGATGGTTACATAGGATCCCATTGTTATCATATCACACATTTTCTTTATCGATTTCTGCCATCAATGGACATTTAGGCTGGCTCCAAATCCTTGCTACCACACACAGTCTGACATGAGCATCCTCTAATATGTCTCTGTACACATTTAGATGAGAATTTGTTTGAATTATACACACAGGAGTAGGATTGAGGAGTGGTTGTGGGTGTGCATCTTAATTTCACTAAGCATTGCTGGTTGCTTTCTAGAAAGCCTGCATTGCTTCGTACTTCTTCCAGTGGTGTGCGATGATTACCATTTTCCCACATCCTTACCAACACCTGCTATTCTCTGTTTTTCTATTTTGGCCAGTCTCTGTGCATTAAGTGGTATAGCATTTTAGTTTTAATTTACATTAATTGGACAATGAATGAGGTAGTACATTCTTCATATAATTATTAGCCACTTGGGTTTTCCTCCTGTGATTTGCCTACTATTATCTTCACCTGTGGTTGGTTTATTGTTTTTGTTTTTGTTTTTGTTTTTTTCCTGTACTGTGTTTCCTGACTTGGCTGATTTTTATGATTATGACTTTCTAATTTGTCTTATTTTCTCAAAAGGTGGGTTATTTCCTCTACTTTCTCTGCTTTGAACTTCATTTTCAGTATTGACTTAACTGAATTATAAGCCTTTCTTTTCCCATCTTGACATTTAGTCATTTGTGGGTTTTAGCTGGTGGTGTCTCTCAGTCTGCCACTGTCTTAGCTTTATTGGTAAAGGTTTTCTTCATTTCCTTCAATATGTCGTACTACCTGATTTATCTTCTTTTTGGTTTTTGCCTTAACACTTAACACTGAGAATTCTTATTTTTCCACATAAATTCAAGAATCCACTTTTTATATTAAATTTTTTTCTGGACTTTTTTATTATAATTGCATTGAATTTAGAGACTGACCAAGGAAGAATTAATTCTATATGATGTTAAAGCATGCTGTTAATATATATGATATTTAATATTCCATTTATTTAGGTTTTCTGATATGTATGTGCTTTAATAGTTTAAAATTTTATTCTCTATGAAGCTCTTGTGTTTTCTTCAGTTGATGTCTATATGCTTCATAGTTTTTCTTGCTTCCATAAGCGGTATTTATATTCTATTATATTTTCTATTGGTTATTGCTTGTTTATAGGAACACTTTTAAGTTTTGTGTGTGTTCACATATATATATGTGCATAAAATAAACCTGCTGAACTCCTTTTTAATGATAACTGTTTACTACTTTTCTTAGGTTTTCCATGCATTTGATCGTGGTATTGTAACTGCAAATACTAACAATTTTGTCTCCTTCCTTCCTGATCTTAATGCATTGACCAGAACTTCCTGAACTCTGTGTAAGTGTGACAGTGACACCAAGGCATTCATGTCTTGTTCCTAACTTGAAAGGAAATTGCATCTAAAATTTTTAAATTAAATTTGATGATTGCAGTAGATCATTAGTAGAAAACCTTTATCAGGTTAGAAGTTCTCCTCTCTATTCCCAGTTTCCTAAAAGCTTATTTTAAAAACTTAGATGTTGACTTTTATGCAATGCTTTTCCTTTTTCCTTTTTTAAGATGTTATTTTTTTTTTTTAAGTACTCTCTATACCCAACATGGGGCTCGAGCTTAAAACCCCGAGATCGAGTCACATGCTCTACAGACTGAGTCTGCCAGGTGCCCCATTCAATGCACTTTTCTGCATTTGTTGAGATAATCATGTCATTTTTCTCCTTTACTCTGTCACTGTGATCAATTATTTTAATAGTTTTATATTTTCTCTTCCTAAACCATTTTTCTTCAATGGGCCCTATATGACCATGTTTTATGTTTCAAATAAATTATTGAATTCTGATCGTTGGGTTTTTTTTCAGGATTTTATTTATCTACTTGAGAGACAGAGCAAGAGAGAGCATGAACAGGGAAGGGGAGAAGGGGATCAGGGGGAGAGGGAGAAGCAGACCCCCCAGTGAGCAAGGAGCCTGACTCAGGACTCCATCCCAGGACTCTGGGATCATGACCTGAGCCAAAGGCAGATGCTTAGCTAACTAAGCCACCCAGGCACCCCCTTATAGTTGTATTTTAATTAGGATTTTCACATCGTGTCTGTAAATGATACTGATCTATATGCAATTTGTCTTCTTGAATTGGATTTGGTATCAAGACCATACAAGCCTGACAAAATGAGTTGGATCCTTTATTTCCCTTCTAACCTACCCCCCCCACTTAGTCTTCTTTGTGCAATACCTCGTTTAAGACCAGAAGATTCATAGTAAAACAGCCCTTCCCTCATTTTCCCCACATGAGTAAATGGCAACCAGTTTTCAGAACAAAAGCCCTCCCTGCTGTCTCTCGTTCACACCCATAATCAATTTCAGAGCAAATCCTACTGACTGAACCTTCTCAGTTCATCTCAAAACCAGCCATGGCCCCCCTCTACCACATCTGCTCTTGTCTATGTGAGATAACGATCACATCTGGATGACGCACAACCTTGTTTGATATTCTTGTTTTTCCGTCTTTCTAGTTTATTTCAGTGATAGCCAGCATCCGTCTAAATATAAGTCCAATCGTGTGACCCTATTAGAATCGTCTCCTGTCCACCCCATTGGTGAGGGAGGAATTCCCACCTTGGGCTTTCGGACGTGACTAATGGTCAGACACAGGACGCCCAGCATTGGACGGATGAGTCTGAGTCACAGTCTGGGGGAGGGGGACACTGCCTGCCACATGTGGCCCACATGGGGGTTGCGCTCAGAAACAGGTGGAGGGCAGGCTCTGTGGTGTCAAGACTGTGGTGACCCCTGGTTCCCCAGGAGGATGTAATTGGTTGAATAATTTAAGGACCAGCAGGAACTGCATCTTGTCCACTGGATAAGCTGTTGTTTGGCTTAGGGGATCATTTCTGCAGGAGCAGAATGGGGAGGGGAACCTATAGTTTGGCCATTTGAGGCTCTCCTACTATCCCCCATATGTCAATGAAAGACATAGTACTGGGCCTTACTTTTAGGCCTTTCATCACATGTTTCCTTGTCAAAACTTTACCATAGCAATGATAAGACCCTTCATGGTCTGACAACTGGCCATATCTTTGGCCTTCTTTCCTACACTCTCCCTTCCTCCATATACGCTAGTCCAGCCATACGGACCTGCCAGTTCTTACTCAAACCCATCAAATGTGTTTTTATCTTAGGCCCTAGGCTCTTGCTTTTTCCTCTGCTTGAACCCTCTTCCCCCAAATATGTCCACACTTCTTTTCCCCCTTTCTTTGTCTCTACTCACTTTCTCGGTGTAGACTAAAAAAGCATTATTTTACATGCTTTCACACTTGATATCACCAGTATCCTACTATGTGTCACTTTTCTTCTTCGTTATTATATTTTTGAAATTCATCCGGGCTGCTGTATTTATCTATGTATCATTCATTTTATCTGCTGTGTTTATCCCATTTTGTACATGCAGTGACATTTATTTGTCTCATCTCCAGGGGATGGATGTTTAAGTTGTTTCCAGGTTGTTTCCATTACAGACACGCTTCCATGAAGAGTCTCGCCAGGTCTCCTGTGAAGATGTATGAGATTTTTCTTTAGGGTATATATGAAAATGCAGAAGTGTTGATCAAAGGGGACCAGGGACTTGCTGGGAGTGGACCTCCAAAACGGGCCTGGGAGAGTCACGTGCAGTCTTCCTCTGGTTGAATAGCCTAGAAACCACCGGAAGAGCTGAGAGACCATGAGACTGAAAAAAGACACTGACTTAAGTAAGTGCTGACAGTTGTCTTCATGGTTTACAGAGGAGCTTCTACTGTCTGTGAGAGGAGTCAGTGCTCTTGGATACCATCACGGAGGGCCACCCTCTGTGAAGCATCTGTTACCACTGACAGAACTGTGGCAGGAGGCTTCCACTGGCAAGAGTGGCTTCTATGACAAATTGTTAGGCTGGGGGGTCCTAAGGCTTAGAGATGTTGGACTTTCTCCCTCTGCCTTAGTGAGTCACTCTTTACCTACAGGGGAGAACAGAGAGATTGGGTCTTTGTCAATGATCCTCACTACGTTGGAAGAAGAACCATTTTCCTGTCGGAATCCCTGGTAAGAATCAGACCCCTAGAAACTATATAGAAAGAGACTCAAAACATTGTCCAAGCTCCTGAATTAGAGCCCAGCTTTCAGATTTCTGATGGAGGGTGTGACTCAGGGAGAAATGATGTTATTGGCATGGGCATCTGTTTACTTTCTCTCTCCTCTAGTCTTCATTTTTTGGTATTCTCTCCTTTCCTCTACCCTTTTCTCTCTTTTTCTTTCTCACTTTCTTGGTCCCTGGTATATGTATAAGATTTGCTGGTAGTGTTTCAAGACCCTGCTTTGCCTCTGTCGTGTTCATGTTTTGCCACTAGAGAAAAACAGAGGAAATGTTTAACATGTTTAGTAACAGTCAAGGGGTCAGAGCCAGCCCCTACCCTGGAACGGGTCCTTGGCTGTAGCGTCTGAGCCTGTTCTTGTACGATTCTCATGAGTGCATTGTAGGAGTGATCCTTTGCCTCCAGGATGTCATCATGGAGACCTTGGGGTCCCCAAAACCTCACAGAGGCCCAGGAAGATAGCTCTAATGGCTATTCGTGGTCCCAGAAATAGACATTAGTTGAACATTTCTCACATCAACACCATAATGCAGGGACACCCCATTCCTCCAGAAACGAGAGCCAAAGGCAAGATGGAGTGAAGGATGAACCATTCAACTGAAAGTCAGGAAATGTGAGTTCCAGTTCTGACTCTGTTACTTGCTAGTGGGTGACCTTGGTCAAATTACTTAACCGTCTGGGCTTAGTTACCTTATTTAAAACATGTGGGTTTGCAAGTAGACAGTCTATGATTTTTATCAAATATTACCAAGCACTCAAACTTTTTAAGCACCCATTAGAAGGGTAAATCTACTTTTGAAAAACTCCTAGATACAATTTAAGGTCCATTTTGGTTCTAAAATGTCTTGACACTGGAAGAAATTCCTTTTTTCTACATCCAAGTCCACTTGAGTTGTAATCACTTAAAATCCTAAATGATTTTATAGATGTTGTGTTACTAAGAGGTCACATGATTTCTCAGCCCAAACTCATGCCTGGGCAGATTGGAGGATCTCTATTGTTTTATTATCCAATTACCACAGAGTTGTACCTTCTGGGGACACAGTCTTCTTTGAGTTAGATCAGTTGTGTCTTACCAGGATGACTCCATTTCTCAGCCTTTTTACCTGTGATTTGGGGGTTGTATCGCTCAGACCCACCAGACTGTACTTATTGGGAGGATACCATCTACTTCTAAGCTGAACCATGGGAGGCCTGGTTTCAGTTAAATATTTCCCAATAATAAGGACTCAAGTCTACTTCTGTGGCTTCCAGAGGGGCATTTTCCATGAAATTGAAAGGAACATTCTTCTAAAGGGATTGGCAAAGCCAGGCATCTCTTATTAACCACCGTGAGAACAACTTGCTTCTTGAATATGGCTGCCATATTTTTGCCCAAAGCACCAAATTCTCATATTGCTTTCCTCTCCCCAAACTGCTCTCAGCTCTATCACCTGTAGCATTCAAGCTTGTTTACTAAATTTTTTTTAAAGGAAAATATTTATTCTCTGGCCTCATTTTACTTCATTGTCATTATTTCCCATTGTTTGTACTCTTTCCCCCCACTATTCTCAAATAAGCATATTTCCACCCCCAGAGGAAGGGGAGAGGGCAAAACTTGATTGACTACTTACTATATGCTAATAACTGTCCTGAGTATTTTGAGATTTGTAATTTGATTTTTTTTAAAAGATTTTATTTAATTATTTGACATACAGAGATCACAAGTAGGCAGAGAGGCAGGCAGAGAGAGGAGGAAGCAGGCTCCCCACTGAGCAGAGAGCCTGATGTGGGGCTCGATCCCAGGACCCTGGGATCATGACCTGAGCCGAAGGCAGAGGCTTTAACCCACTGAGCCACCCAGGCACCCCTGTAATTTGATTTTATAGCTGAAGAAATTAAGGCTCAGAGAGGTTGTATGCATTGTCCAAGTCAGAAATAGAAAAGCCAGAGTTGTTTCCAAGGGCTGTCTGACTGTAAGCCCATATTCATTTTGCTTTAATACCTGCTTCTGGCACAGGGGTCCCACATCACAGCTTACTAATCAGCAGGGTTGTTCTGGGGATCATTCCTGGCAGACTATCCCAGAACCTGCTCCTCTAGCCCTCCAATCCCTTGTGTCAATACCTAAATCCCTGAGTGAAATGTCTTTTGGTTGTATAACCACAGCAGCTTCTGAATCCTGACTGATGCAACTGTTATTAGGGGATTATTTCTTATGTAAATATTAGTATCAAATTATTTTATAGCTTCAACTTATTTTTTGAGATTTTTTATTTTTATTTTTTATTTCCAGAGAAGATTTAAATTATTTTATTTAAAAACTATTTCAACATAAAGCCCAATTATTATAACATATAATATTAATAAATTTCACATCCTATAAAATTCAGAATCCCAAACCCAGTACATACTTTTTAAAATTTAATTTAATTTTTTCAGTGTTCCAAGATTCATTATTTATGCACCACACCCAGTGCTCCATGCAATACATGCGCTCCTTAATACCCACCACCAGGCTCACCCACCCCCCCATACCACCCCCAAAACCCTCAGTTTCTCAGAGTCCACAGTCTCTCATGGTTTGTCTCCCCTTCCGATTTCCCCCACCTCACTTCTCCTCTCCATCTCCCGATGTCCTCTGTGTTATTCCTTATGCTCCACAAGTAAGTGAAACCATATGATAATTGACTCTCTCTGCTTGAATTATTTCACTCAGCATAATCTCTTCTAGTCCCTTCCATGTTGATACAAAAGTTGGGTATTCATCCTTTCTGATGGAGGGGTAATACTCCATTGTATATGTGGACCATATCTTCTTTATCCATTCATCTGTTGAAGGGCATCTTGGCTCTTTTCACAGTTTGGCAACTGCGGCCATTGCTGCTGTGAACATTGGGGTACAGATGGCCCTTCTACTCACTGCATCTGTATCTTTGGGGTAAATACCCAGTAGTGCAATTGCCGGGTCATCGGGCACAGAGCTTCAACTTCTTTTAGCCTCGCTTCTTTATTTTACTGATGAGGAAACTGAAGCCAGAGAGATAAAGAGAATTATCTAACACCACATAGCCAGTTAGTGACAAGGTTAAAACCTTAACTTTGCCCAGAAACAAGGGACCAAAGGGCAGACTGAAAGAAGTGTTCTAGTTTTGAGGTTTTTAACCCGAGTCCCAATCATGACCAACACTCACTAGCTCGATCTCCTTAGAGAAATCACTTCATTGCTCTGGGCCCTAGCTTCTCAGTTTGTAAAATGGGAATAATAACCTTTTGCCCCATTGTGGAGAGTATTGGGAGATATTTCACTCAAAATGCCTAGCATAATATCTGTCTCATAATATATGCTCAGGAAAAAGTTAAGTGGATTATTTTCTTTTTAAGATTTTATTTATTTATCTATTTATTTATCTGGAGGAGAGAGAGAGTGAGAGTAGGGGCAGATGGAGAGAGACAGTGCTAAGCAAACTCTGTGGTCAAATGGGAGTCCGACACAGGGCTCGATCTCATGACCCTGAGATCATGACCTGAAACAAAACCAAGAGTTGAGTGCTTCACTGACTGAGCCACCCAGGCTCCCCACATTATTCTCTCTTATCCAGAATCAGCAAAACCAAAATTCTCCACATTGGGGACCAGATGGAAAATGTCCAATACAGACAAGCACCTTTAGCTATCCCTCCCACCTAACTCCAGGATACTGAGCAAATGCTCTGAAAGCAAATGGTCCAAATCTGATCGCAATAATTCATTCAGTATTGCACACAGCAAAGAAGAAGAGTTTCCAATTAAATAAAGAATCATGAGTTTTGCTCCAAAGCACCTATCGTGCCAAGTTCAGGAGGGCATAAGCACATTACATTTTTTCTTTTTCTTGCTGAAGAAATGTATCACCCACAAACATTAAAACCATGTCGTGTTTCCTCTCTTCCTCCTCTGGTAGGAGGGAAGTTGGGGTAATAAAAGTGTCTGTTTTTCAAAGACACATAGGTTAATGATGATAGTGTTATTTGGTCTTTTCAGTTGATGCTGAGAGGCATGCAGAAGGCATTGTGGAATCTGCAATTCCATCACATATTTTAATCTCTATGTGTAATGGAGGTTGCAGATTTCTAGAACGTCACAGTTCTAAGCCACGTGGGGCTGCAGACATTTAGAATGCTGGTGCTCATTTGCTGCTCGTTTGCTCCCCGTGCGTTTGTGGACTTGGCTTGTGTCTATGCAGGGAGAGAAGCCTGTGAGGGGCACAGAATCCCAAAGAGGCAGCTCTCTTGAAGGTGACTGGTTGCTGTATGTGGCAGGGAATGGGTGAATGTGACCAGAAATCTCTAATGAAATTCAGATCTTTTAATCCACTATTTGTAGTGTATCCACTATTTTAATCCACTATTTGTGGGTCTCAACAGAAGACAGAGTGCCTTCAACGCAGTATTTGAAGAGTGTTAAAAAGGGGACTCATTGTAGAGGTGTAGACAGGGAGTCAGAAGGGACGGTGAGGCACCAGGGGGCTGATACAGTGAGTGGCATTGCCACCTCTAGGCTTGAAGTGCCAAGGAGAGAAGCTGGAGTTACTAGGACCTAGTAAGGCTGTAATATAGAAGAGGAACGGTCTGATACGAGGAATTGGACCTTCAGTAGATGGACAAGATCACACAGACCAGGAGAGAGGGGGGTCAAAAATACCTTGACCTCACTCTCATTCACCCTCTGACCCTCCTACCAGTGCCCCCCCACCCCAGTGACTGAATCCAACAGAAGCCTACTGATGGGATCCTTTCAGGCCAAGCTCTGGGGGGGACAGGGGAGAGAGAAAAAGGAAAAAGGGTAGAAATGGACTTGGTGGTGCCCACGGAAGAGAACTCTGCACAGCCAGTCTGTGAGTGCAGGGAAAAGCACAAGAACATTTTTTCCTGCGTTGTAATTGTTCTATGATTAATTCACCCTTATTGATGAAAAAAGTATCTATCATGTCCTTGTCCCAGATCATATTCAATATGGCAGTTGGAAGTCTGGCTCAATTCTCCCCAAGAGCTGAATTCTCTCAAATGAGAGGATGTTCCACCTTGAAGCCAAAGCAAGATCCCTAAGGGTTGATATATTTGGTAGTCTTCAGTGTATGTTGGATTTGTAAGAAGACCAGTCAGTGACACTCCTATTCCTTGCTCAGTGTAGACATAGGAACTGGGCAAATAAAGATTATTTTAGTCACCTATAGTATTGTTAAGGCTGATACTAAGAGACAAAGTTTAGTAGGAAGACCAAATGGGTTTCCAAAGGCTGCTGCGGAACACAACTCATCCACCCACTCCTAAGCAAGACAGAAAAAATCCAGGTCTTGTCCACAGGGGTGGGGTCTTTACCACTGAACTCTTGAGCAGGTGAAAACACATGTGTCATGCAAATTGACAGATCTCAGATGAGGAGAGATGGGGACTGAGGTGCCTTCCTTAGCTGCTTCTCCCCAGTTCAGAGGGTACCTCTGTCCTTAACACCACCCCCTCCCCTGCTGGGAAGATTTCCAACAATATTTAAAACGTATAAAAACAGACAAACCAGACTTGCCTATGACTCATCCCCACATTATCCCCTTTTGGATAGCAGGACCCATAGGTGATCTATGGGAGAAGGGGGACCAGTTGTCTTCCAAGGAATGTATTGGTGCCCATACCCAACTTCTGGGAAGCCTTGTTGGAGCTGTTGACACTGATTTGCACAACCTCTTGGGGGAAGCCAGGTCCGTGTCTCCCTGCTTTCCCCAGAGTCTCTGCACCCCTGCACTGTGGGGCAGAGAGCCAGAGGACCAGGCTCCATCCCTACTCTGTCCTCCAGGTGGCAGGAGCACCATCTGGACTGTTCTGTGCCTGGGGCAGCCTCAGTCTGAGCCAAAGATAACATTGTGTCCTTGCACAGGAACATGCTGTGCTTTCCTAGGTTCCCAGGAAACTAAATCACAGGGAAGGTCAAGAGTGTTATTAGACCATGGATAGCTCACATTTGGGGTATGAAGAACAAATATGAGGCCCCAGGACTTCCTTCCACCAATGGCTCAAGAGCCTGCCTCTTAGGTTCTCTCTGATGCTTTCCTAACCAGTACTTTCAAGCCCTGTTTACTCAGTGCAGAAGTTCTTGAGTAGCCTCACTTAAGGGCTCAGTGTAGAAAGCTGCTCTAGTGGCCGTGGGGAGAGAATCAAGGAGTTGCCAAGAGCCTCCTGCCCCAGTCCAGCCCACTCTCTTCTCCAGTGTATCCTCCCTCCCACATGAGCCCATGCTAGGACCCAGAACACCACGTAGGCTACCTTCTCACCCCATTGTCAAAAACTGAGTCTCGTATTTGATGGCCTGCTTGGTATTTCTTCCTGGATGTCTCAAAGGCACACATCCTACCTCCATCCCAAGCCTCTTCCCCTTCTCCGTGAAGGCACCCCTGCTCGGCCCGCTGCCCAAGCCAGAAACCCAGGAGCCAGTCCTGCTGTCTCATCCTAGGTCTGAGTCACTGCCGACTCATGTCAACGCTGTCCCCTAATGATCTCTGGAGCCCATTTCACTTCTCTAAAGACTTTCCACAGTTTCCTCTGCCTCCTGGGGGAGAAATGAAGACTCTAGAAGGGCTCACTGGACTTTACTCTTGCCCTTGCTGCATTTCCAGCCTCTTGTGGGGCTGCAGTGCCCTTGGTCTCCCTCTGTGGTCCAGTGTCCCAGGTGCCATTTCTCTTCCCACTGAGGAGCCGCCCCCCACCCCGGGGGGCTTCCTCCGCTGCTAGGCCTCACTGCTGGTCTGTGCCACCTGGAGGCTGTCTGACTTCTAGTTTCAGCCAGCGGGCACTTGCTCAGGGGACTCTTTCCAAGGTTCTGGAATAAACCAAATCTCCCCCACTGCATCTTTTCTCAATATGAATGCTCATGGCCCTTTTAAAGCAGTCACCATCATCTCATTTTGACCCTTACTTGTGGGTTATTTTTATTAACGCCCAGACAGGTGTTTGGTCTCCTAAACGAAAATGTAACTCACAGGGGCAGGGACCATCTCTCTTCATGCTAACAGTGAATTGCATTAGCAGTGCCGGGCGTAAAGCTTAAGAGGTTGTCCAAACCTGGGGAATGAAGGGCGAGGTTCTCCTCCAACATCTGCAGGAACAAGGCATTGTCCGTGCACTGTCGCTCTCCCTCTGGGCTGTCCCTCAGCTTGTCCAGATTCTCCATCTGGGCAAGTCCTGTCCTTCCAGTCGGCTCGGCTCTGGGCCTTCCGTGGAGCGGGGACACCACCAGGGAGGGCTCCGGCGCCCAAAGGACTGGTCTCCGGAATGGCTCCACTAAGACCCCGCCAACTTCCCCACAGACATTTCATTGACTTAACTACTTTAATGACTTTAAGAAGTTTCCTGCCAAGGCCACCTCCCTTTTGGGGAATTTGATGGAGCTAACTAGAGCTTTCCTGGCTCTTTCTTTGCCCCAGGCAGAATGCAGACTAACGTCTGCCATGTGATTCAGAAACTCTTGGCTTTCTCTCACTCTATCTGCCCTTCTCTCTTTTTCTTTCCTTCCTTCCTTCCTTCCTTCCTTCCTTCCTTTCTTTTTTTCGTTCTTTCTTTCTTTTTCTGTTTTTTAACTCTTCAACCAACCCCAGTGCTAAGACATTCTTTGTGTCAGAGGACATACAAACCAACGCTTCTGCTGGGGAGCTGGCTGTGAGGAACCAGGGCAGTGGGACGGGGTTGTCCCCCTCTCAGCACACCAAGCCTGCAGACTTGGCTGATATGCATGATTTTGTAGAAAGGTATCTATTTGTGCTTTTCAGAGTACACAGGTCTCCCCTAGCCTGTGCGTATTCATAGTGTGTGTGTGTGTGTGTGTGTGTGTGTGCGCGAGCGCGTGTGCACGCGCGCACGTGCACGCATTGGGGACCTGAGGAGGGATTGACCCCCATCTTCCACAGGTAGCCTTTCTCACTTCTCCAGCTGTCTGAGATCTCTATAAGAGATCCTGGGCTTGTAAGGGACCTTCTTTCCTAGGGCAGCCGGGAGAACGTACCTTGCAAACAACCAGCTATGGGGAGCAAAATTGACCCCCACTACTGTGATCTGAAGTGCATCTCCTGTTTCCACCAAGGGGGCACCTTCTTTGTGTTAGTCCCAGCCAACAACTGCTTACAGCAGGGGTACCAAGGCCGGTCTGTGCCTGGGTGACATAGGGCTCCTCTGACCGCTGAGTCTCACTCAAACTCCCCTTGCCCACCTGGCTGAAGCTTTGTAGGCTGCAGGATCATCATGGATGTGTCCATCGAACCTTCCTTCCCTCGTTGCTCCATTCGGGCCAGACTTGCATGCCACTCCCTGCCACACCAGGTCCCTACATGCGGTCTCTCCCAGGCATTTCCCTTTTTCCATCCTGGCATGTTTCATTCCATTTTAGGATCTGCTTCTTGGAGAACCCAGAGTAACACATCCTCCCACTTGTCTCCACTGGATGAGCAGCCCAGGGAGCTATAGCAGAGTCTTCCAACCGTATTTCTCTAGGCTGTTTAGACCTTGAAATAAGAAAGGATGAAAAATATTAAGAACTACTTATATCTAGTGCATAGACATAAGTGGACCTCACACAGTGAATTTTTTTTTTTTTTTATCAACCAGACGATGGGCAAGGTTCTAAAAATTCTCTCGGAAAGGAATGAAACAGCGTAATGCATTGAGGTCCATAGGCAGTCCTTAGTCCTAATGATTTTCTTCTTGACTTTGAGAAGCATTTTATTATGTTAAAGGTTTTATTTATTTATTTGTCAGAGAGAGAGCGATTGAGAGCACAAGCAGGGGGAGTGGCAGGTAGAGGGAGAAGCATCCTCCCTGATGTGGGACTGGATCCCAAGACCCTGGGATCATGACCTGAGCTTAAGGCAGATGCTTAACCAAATGAGCCCCCCAGGTGTCCCTGAGAAGCATTTTATATAGTGATGAGCTCGTCAGTGACCATAGCAAGTCAAAGTTTTGCACATAGAGGTAGGGTGCCCTCAGCATTTAATTCCAGGTTCTGAGTACTCTTGGTCTTATGGGTCTTCTCCTTCATAAGGACAGACACCAAAAGGGAATGTTTCATATTCCAAATGGAAGGGAGGAAACTAGTGAGAGAGTGAACAAAGAAAGCATCTATTCTGAAGTGGGTTGGCCAAGACTGTGTGGTGTGGATGAGGAGGATAAAGTTAATGGTGCCACCAGCCATTGGAGGAACAGTGTTGTTGACATGTGTATGATATTTATTGTTGTTTTATAGTCATACATGTACACTTTATCTGAAGTGCCTTTAATCAGGGAAATGATTGATCTATGATTCTAATCAGAAAGTGTTTATTATTGAAAGTGACTACAGCATTTACTGAATCCTTACCTTGCCACACAGTATGTCAAGCACTTTGCATCCACTGTCATTTAACTTTCAGTTTACACAAGAGGAATGTAGTGCTGGGGCAGGATTCTGCACACTAAAGACTTAACTTTATCCCCTCAGATTGTTTTCTAACTAGATTTATTTTCAAGCACTGAATCAACAACCAGATCAACTAATCAAGGATTCCAAGAAGCAAACCAAATGGGACATTTCTGGAATAACCAAGGCAGGTATGGTTTAACAAGTTGCCCTGTGTTACCCGGCTAGTAATGGCAGAAGCAAGATTCAAACTCAAAATTGTTAAACTCCAAAGATTTCTGTTGGAACAATAAGAGTGAGCACTGAACAAAAGAGTTTAATGCTTGAGAAACAAATAACAAACTTGATGAATAAAGAGATAACTTGGGGTAATTCAATACCAGAAATTACTGTGGATTTGAACCCGAGTTCTAGTCCAGTTGGCCAATGACCTTGACAAAGCTTCCTCTGGGGAGAAAAGAGCCTATCTTCTTCAAAGTACAAAAGGATGCTGATATGGAATAAGCACTTCCTTCCCCCAAAAGCGGTAGGAGGAATAACAAAGAAAATGAGATAACTCTATCAATATGGTGTACCAGCAATTGTTTCAAACTGATACCACTTCAGCATTTTCCTTCGTTTAGTAAACCTATCATCAGGGCTGAGTTTCATTTTCCTCACTTCCCTATGGCCATAGAAAGTCCAAGTTGCAAAATGAACTAACTTTAAAAAAAAAAATCCTTACTTCTTTGAAAATTATTCATTCTTTTCCGCCTGTTTTCTCCCAGAGAAATATTTTTGAACAGTGTTTGCTACCCCTATTTATAGCTTTCCAGTTTTGGCAGGTATGGGAAAGTTTATAAGTGGTTTGTTTTCTTTGCTATATCCAGTGTTGATTCAAGTTGCTTTAGCCACTGGAACAATTGGAAGCACTTTCAAGGAAGGTTGAAGTCTGTTGATGACTGATAACATTGTGGAATCTAGACCATCTCAATCAAGATTTCTTTGGGGGGCTCAGAGCAGTTAGAAAATCTTAGGAGTGCCATGGTTTGAATAATTATCTCTACTTCTTTCTTGGTGATTGTTCTGGAGGAAGTTCTCCCCTTGACATAGGTAGGAAGAGTGCCTCCTGAACATTTTCCCAGTTGTTGGCAACCCTGGATTGGACTCTTAGTTTGACGGCTAGATAAGAATGCATGTGACAGGCACTCCATATCTGAGCTCTGGCCTGCAAGGGACCCTTCTTAGGAACCTATGTCTAACATTTGGGTTTTAACCAAGTTTCACATGCTGACCAGAAGCAAACATTAGTGGTTCTTTTGTTTAGGAGAGATGCCTGGAATTTCTGGGTTTTGTTTCATAAATGACTGAACTAAATAAATACAGTTGAAAGCCAGTAGAATTATAGGCATCTTCCCCTCCCAGCTGGCATGTTTCTATGGGTGGTATGGTTGTGTTATTGTTGTTTTTTATCCCCTCCCCTGGATTTTTCCACCCTTTGCCTCCCTATAATTTGTGGGCCTTGAGAAAAGTCATGGTTTGCCCTGTAAATGTAGAGAGAGAGCTTGTTTGGGGTCATCTCACTTATTCTTGTCGCCTGGTTCTTGTCTGCGGTGCTATAGGGAGGGGGCCACAAGTTATAAAGAACCTCAACACAGAGAGATGAATTTCCAACTTCAGAAACATCAGAGAAAACTGCAGGGTTTCTGAGATTAAGTGACTCCTGGAAAGTCAGCCTCACTAGGGACAGGAACAGAACGAGAGAGCTGCCCACCTGTCATCTGATCCCAGAGCAGTTTGGATAGGATAGAACTATCATTGCTCATAACTACTCTTAGGAGACTATGAGGCCCTTAAATGACTCTTACCCATCCAGCTGGGGCTGCAGAAAAGTAACTTCTTCACACACACCTGGCAGGCCAGGCACATTCCCCAGTTTTCCTTGAGTATGGGACTTTCTCCATGGTCACTTAGTGAGTGAGGCTCAGTCAATTCTAGAAAGTGGTCTGAGGCAGCTCCATACCTACCACCCATTCCCTAACTCCATCTGTATTGGCAGATAAGGCCCATCCTTTTCCCTTAGGCCATCGCTGTGATTTATGCCTTCTCCTCTTTTTGAAAACGTGCCAAGTACTTTAATGAAGTCTTTTAATTTTTGATTATGAAAGATTCAAATATATACAAAAGTAAAAAGAATATCCTGAACTCCATATGGCGTCACCCAGATTCCGTGATTTGTATCACAGCTGACCTCCCCTATCTTTCTCCACTTAAGTATTTCAGAGTGAATCCCAGCCGTCAGCAGGGTCTCCTCTCACACTTCTTCCACAGCACCAAGCCCTGTGGGTATTTTCATGAGCTGCCATTCTGTTTTCCCCACTCATGAAATTCCTTCTTTCATCTCCCACACACTTACATCTCGCAGTCGTCAGCTGTCCCAAAGGAGTCTATTTACAGTTGATTCGACTGAACAAGGATCCTACCAAGGGCCTCTCATTGCATTATATATCTTCCACCTGTTTTTATCTTTTATTTCCCTGCCAGACACTTTTTGGAGGAACCAAGTCAATTGTCTAGATGTTCATTATTTTCCCACAATTACGTGTATTACTTGATTCTGAAAGTTAGGAAACCTCTCCCACCAAAAGTCTTAGGGCAACCAATAAAGAGCATTAAGTTTCTGGGTTGAAAATAGTATTCACGTATAGATCATATGTAAGTGATGATGCTATATCCCCCCAATAAGAAACACCTTAGATACCATCATAGCTTAGTAAGAAGGGTTACCATATAAACCAGTTGCTGTGGTTTAGGTGTAATTCTTCCTAGAGTTACAAAGCAGGACAAGAACTCATTTTTGAGGTGCTAGGTTGAAACTGGAAAGGAGTAAACACCAATGAAAATGTCTGGGCTACACTTGTTCTTCCCTGGGAAAATCCCTCATTCCCTATTTTTTTTTTTTAAGATTTTATTTATTTATTTTACAGACAAAGATCACAAGTAGGCAGAGAGACAAGCAGAGAGAGAGGAAGGGAAGCAGGCTCACGGCCAAGCAGAGAGCCCGATGCGGGGCTCAATCCCAGGACCCTGGATCATGACCTGAGCTGAAGGCAGAGGCTTAACCCACTGAGCCAACCATTTTTTTTAATCACTGAGTTTTAAAATCAACTTTATTGAGGTGACCTACAATAAATGATAAAATGCATATATTTAAAGTGTACAATTTGGTACTTTTTGAAGTACGAATATACCCATGAAACCATCACTATAATTAATATAAGGATCATATAAGTCAACTCCAAGTTTCCCTGTGTCCCATTGTAATTCCTCCCTCCTGCCCCTACTCACACCTCCTGCTTACCCCAGACAACCACTGATCTGCTTTCTGTCACCATAGATTAGTTTGCATTTTCCAGAAATGTGTATAAATGGAATCATACAGTATATACTCTTTCTTGTCTGGCTTCTTTCATTGAGCGTAATTATTTTGCAATTCATCAATGCTGCCCAGAGTGTTCTGTTTTATTGCTGAGTAGTAATCCATTGTGGGTCATCCCTGAATAACCATGGTAGGGATTTTGAAGGAGTCCCCTTAACTGGATCACTCCTGAGTCTTTAATGGCTTCAATACTTCTGATGACACACTGACTTTTCAAGCCTAACCAGAGTAAATCCTTGCATTATCACTACATTCTTGAACTTCCTTGATCCCAGTTCAGTCCTGTAGGGATCTGAACGATCCCTGTCCTCTTCCAGTTCTATGATTATGTGAGTATGCAGGTAGTGGTGGTGGTTGGCATGGGTGGGGTTGGGGGAGAAGTAACACCGATTTAATAAATCATAGCAACACCAATGTTCATTGAAAGGTAACCCCAAAATCCCTTCACCCACAAATCTTATGAATGCTCTCTTGAGCTGTGGGATATTTGAAGGATCCTATTTCTTTAGCTACTGTTCTATAAATCCCTTCACCCTAAGGATTAAAACAATGATTATAGTGAGAATGATTTTCTTTCAATCTTCTGCAGAGGATGTTGTTGTTGCTTATGATTCATTATTATTGAAGATGTGTTTAGCATCTTCCAAGGGCGGTTTTAAAGCACAGGTTCAGAATGTTGATCTGATTACCAGGGGACATGTCCACAGAGAACAGTTCCTGAAAGGGAAGGCCAACACAATCATGGTGAGAAGAAAAGAATGAGAAGAAACACTGTTTTCCATCTTGCTCCCAATCCGGGGTACAGAATGCGGATGATGTCCCCACACTATCGCCCATCCCCCATCTGATGGTGCTTCAGCGAGGACAGGATGTCTTTTTACTAGAAAAGCTTATCTTTCCCAAGAAAGCAGTTCTGATTTGCTTGGCACATACTGGTGTAAGCATTCAGCCTTCTTCCTTAAAGAGTCAAAGGAGAGTGTGAGGAGGGTGTGGCAGGGGATCCAGGGTCACAATTGCCATTTTATTTCTTCCTAGAATAACATATTCTTTGCTGGTTGCCAACACGCTTATTTTTATGTAGATTTGACCTTGGATGTAACCTTGAACAACTAAAATAGAATAAAACAACTATAAGCTACTTCAAAAAGCTTGACCTTAAAAGTATATAAAAATATAAGACAAAGGCAGGAAAACAAACCAGGTCACAGCTTGGAGCAAAGAATCACTGAGCTTCTTGGGTCTAGTTAAAATGTCAGCTTTGTGCATATTAGATTCCATCCTGTGTTTGATTATTTCTGCATTGAGTGCTGCCTTTATCGATTGCTAGAGTGGAATGTTCAAGAGCATTATATTACAATCTGTCTCCAAATGGCTTTTCAGAAAGAAATTTCCTGTAACTCAGAGGCAGAAATTATGCAGGGAACACAGGGAAGAGACTAGACAGCTGAATCTCACTCAGACTTTTGCATATGGGAAAGCGTTGGAGCGCACCCCGAGAGAACCTGTATTGGCTTTCTTAGTAAAGGGGGCCAGTCTGAGCTCATTCCGATCACATCACCAGAAACTAGGAGGAATACTATATAAAGCCAAACTGATGGCTTGTGCCTTTGACAGTCACCAGACTTTCGAGATGCTTGGCTCATATTGTCCCCCTTGCTTAAGTCTCCTTTATCCACCTTACATATTCTTTCTACCTCCTCCATAAAGCCCTCATCCCCTTTCACTGATCACCTCCTCTCTGAAAGCACTACATTTTGTACCACTGAATGTCCTCTGTGTATTATGTTTAAGTTGCATACTCATTGATTTTATTTTGCAGTTAGACTTCCAACCTAAGTTACATCTTACACATTGTGTATCCTCCAAAGAAATTTATAATGCAAGGTGTAGAAGTCAAGTATTCTTTGTGTGTGTGTTGTGTGTGTGTGTATTTCAAACCCCACCCCCATTGATTCCTTTAGTCAAGGATGTAGTTTATCAAAATTAGTAATATTTGGGTCATGTATACCAGAAACTTAAACTCCACTTAAATAATAAAAAGAATTTATTGGCTCAATATAACTAAAAAATCTAGTTATAGATCTTGTTTCAGGTGTGGTTCAATCAAGTGGCTCAAGAATGTCAAAATGGACCCAATTTTCTGTTTCTGCTTTACCTTTCATGTGGTTGGCTTTATCTTATGATTCTTTTGATAGAAGGATTGCTGCTCACAATGCCTTGCACAGTATGTGCATCTTGTTCATGCCCTGAAGAGAGCATCTAGTTTAAATCATATATTCATTCCCAGCGATGCCCATAGAAATGAGTGTCAATATACAGACCAGCTTAGCCTAGCTTCCCTGGAACAATGTAGATCCCCCAAACCAAACTGGGAAATTCAGACTGGGATATAGGAGCTTGGGAGAAAACTAACAGTTGCTATAAAGCATCAACTGACTTGATTTATCAACCTCCCACAATCTGCTAATTTTGCATCTCACATAAAAGAGACCTGTTCTCTGCCTTTGAGGTGTTTTTATTCTAGAGAAAATAAAAGGAACCAATCAATAACTTCGTCATTATCTGGCCTCCATAGAATTTGACAAATTCTTGGGTTGCCCCTTCAGTAATCAGGTTTTCCAGGGACTGTAGTTCCCTTTTATTCACTGCCCATCACCACACTTTTCTCTCCAAAAAAGGGAAAGAGGGAAAAGAAGAAAGAAGGGAAGAAGAGAGAGAGAAAGAAGGAAGGAAGGAAAGGACAGAGGGAAAGTGGGAGGGAGGTGAGGGAAAAACACACTTCGTAGGCAAACACAGGAACCCTCCCCGGGGCTCGGGCTCCATCGAGCTGGAGGACTCCCGTACCAGGTCAGTCACGCCACAGGAGTAAGAATGTAAAATGAAGAGCCATCATCATTTACTGGACTGACTTGCAATTGCTAGTGGAGCCAGAAGAATACCAGGTGTTTGTAAGTGAGAGACTGGGTCTCTAGAGGGGACGCTCCCCTCCAGTATGAAGCCTGTTCCTTCTTGGCCGCCATTTAAAAACTGTCCAGAGAGAGACCGCATGATTTCAACGCCTGTGTTTCTGCTGTTCTGACAAGGCCTGCGTTATTCCTGCTGTCAGGAAGAAGCCACTGATGGGTGACAGGACCAAAGTGTACTTTCAGTTTGTGTGATCAATTAAGCAAACCCTGGCTTTCAGACATCAACCCCCAGAAGCTAAGAATGGGAGGGGAGGCACGTGATGAAAATGATGATTACTGTGCTGATTTTGGAAAAATCATGTTGCCATCCGAAAAAGCCTATCATTGATTTGAGTCAGTGTGGGAAGGGGTAGCAGGCAGGCAAGAAGAGAAATCTCTTCAGGAGAGTCTGTGTGGAAGAAATACCTCCACGTCCTCTGGCATAACAACCATTATTTCTGACTACAAACTCCAGACTTTGAAACAGTACAAATAGTCTTCACTTCGCACAACCTTAATATCTAAAAATATAATTTGCCAAACATTAAAGAAAGAAAGGAAAGGCGATAGCATAAGAAATCTTCTCTCTTACCATAAGATTTCTGCAGAGGTCATTTAAATAACAAACACCCCTTTGCCTTATAAGGTAGTTCAATTCCCCCCAAATCTCTGTGGACCCATCTCCTTTGTAAACGGAGGTAGAGGTGAGACTCAAGTGTTCAGGCGCTTGTTGAAGCTTGAAGAAAAATGTGGAGTGCTTGCTTCATCTGCCCTAGTAGAAGACTTCAGCTTAAAGAGATCTTAAACACAGTTTTCTTTAGTGTCTTATGCAAATTACTGCATTGAAAGAGATCTGGAAGATAGGAAGAGTTCTTGCTTTTTGGAAAGAATTACATCAGATGAAAGAAGCACAGACTTTATAAAACCAGAAATGATGTTTGGCGACACATTGTTCCCTCTTCTCCGAGACCTGTCTTGACAGGAAGAAGCGCTCATACTGGAATTCACGATGTGAGGGGTTGCGTTTGCTGGTCTTCAAGCCCCTGTCAGTCCTGGGCCGGTGAGGCAAAAATGAAGGATGACACAATACTTGCTTTCAACTGGTGTGTTCTTGCCAAGTGTGCCTCCTGAGCTCTGACTTGTCCCTGCCCATGTCATTTCCCACATTCTCCACATTGCCTGCTCCCTCAAATATAAAGCAGCACTCTACGATCACAAAATTAGAAAAGTCCGTGTATCTCATGTTCAGACAAGATAAGCTGGGGGTCCCTGTGGTAGCTCATTTCTAAAAGATTAAGACCAAGCTGTTACCATCTGGAAAACTGTGGCATGGTAGAGGTTCTTGCAGGTGGCCTGGATGTGTTTTGAATTCTTAAAAGAATGTTCAGAGACAGATGTTGACAAGTAACAAACTGGAATCAAGGGCCGCATTCTCTTTGCAAGATTGCTTTCGCAGCTATACTGCAACAGAAATAATGTCAGCCAGCTCCTTCCTGCGACACTAGGTTGGACTCTGAGTATCAAATGTTAGTGGGACCCATAGAGAACTTTGGACAAGAGGTTCTAACAAGAACTTGTTGGAAGAGACCAGGAGGATGAGAAGTCTGATGAGGAGATTGGAAAATAAGACAAGAAAGAAGCTGGTAGAAAGGCCTTGGATTCCCTAGCTCAGAGAAAGACAAAAGTTGTTTCAAATTGTTGGTAGGTGCGATTTCTGTTTTCACATGGAATGTTTAGTTCAGACAGAAGGAGCATGGGAATGTCAGGGAGGTGTTGAAATGGGAGAAGCTTCCAACATGACTGAGGGTTAGTCTTTCTGACCTGGGAAAATTTGCAAAAATTTTTGTCTGATAACAGCAGCAGAAAGACCCCTTGAAGGCCTCTTCTCCCCAGTTCATGTTGTTTTTCTCCTCACAGAACTCATGTTCCTAAAAATCCTGCGAATCACTTCCACTTACTGGATAATTGTGTATTCACCCTGGTTTTTCTACAATAATCTCCAATTATGCTTTTTGTCTAGTGTAAGTATTAATAGCCTCCCCATTCCATGTCAAAGCATTCCATTTGAATTATAAGGTATATGGTTGTCCTAGTGAGAGCCAGCATGGTTTGATTTGGGCAGTAGATATGCAGTTCCATTAACTCTTACAAACTAGCTTGAAAGACTCCGCTGTAGGGAAAATTGGCCCATATTGGTGATTTTTTAGCCTGAAAGTGTATAATTCTGTGACCCTACTGACATTATCCCAAACACCAATTATTCATCCTCTGAGAGTGACACAGACAACCACCCACACATCTCTTCAGCCTCCCATACGAGGCTGAAGAGAGAATGGGAGTTATAACAAATCCCATACTTTGAGTTATGAGTCTTAAGGGAGAGAAAACCTCACTCCACCATCAAAGCTGGGAACCTCACAGTTTTCAGATGCTCTGGACTCAAGGCCCTCACTCATCCTCATAGTCTACCCACATCTGGGAAAATGTGATTGTAGGAAGGGAATAAGATCTCTAAAGAGAAATGTTCATTTCACCATTCAACTAATACTTATTGAGCACCTGTTTGTGCCAGGCACTGTTCTAGGTACTGGGGAAACAGGAGTGAAGGAAACAGACCTAACCCCATCTTCTTGGTAATCAGTTTCATAGGGAGGCAGACAGCAAACCCAACAAGTGCACAGATAAATGATATATGTAGCATAGTTTCCAACATTGTAAAAAATTGTGAAAGAATGTGGGTCTTGAATAAGGTCCCCAGAAAGAGAAGAGCAGAAGAGCCCATTCTCCAGTCCTACCCTTAGATTGAAGGTGGCACCATGCCTGCCCTGAAGGGTTTGCAAGAGGCATGCTTCTTCCTTTAAATATAAATAAGATGAGTAAGGGCTGGTTGTAAAAACCAAAGGCTTGTCACTACTTCCCGCCATGCTGGGGAGTCCAGCTCCCCAAATGCAAGAGGACTAGCTGTGGTGGTTCCTTGAGCTGTCAGCAGGAGTGGCCCATGCCTCAAGTCAAAGGAAAGTCCCATTCCTGCCCCGGGGATTCCATATTTCCCAAAATAAAAGCAAGGCCAAAGAGACACGAGCTTTTTTCCTGAGAAATAATTGGTTTGGGGATTTGAGTTTAATATGTTCTCATGCACTGATTTCATGTTCAAGCCTCCCCCCCACCCCCATTTCAGTCCTTGGGGTGTCAGGCAGAGTGAGCAGTATTAGCTGGAGGAGGGTTTGGGTTTTGTTTTTGATTCTGTTCTGTTTTGAGATCATGGAGGAATTTGGGGAGGAAGAATGATCAAAAATAAACTTTTAAGAATTATACCATGATAGTGGTCATAAAATTTTCCACAAATGAGCTACAAAATGATCTAGAGTTGTTATCTGTGCTCCAAAACAGAATTATAGCATTTTATGTAGATCTTATGAAAATGGTTATAGGTGTACAGATAGGCCTTCATAAATGCTGAACTGAATGGAACTATCTAATGTGTTCTGAAAACAAATATTGTAGTAGATTGAGCGCTTTGCTCTGGATGCCTTCCAAGAGTTATTGTCACCAAAGGTTTAAATATATAAAGATCATACAATAGACTCTATTTTCATGGAAGTAGACTAAACTCTAATTAATACACCAGAAGCTGAATCACTGTGTTTTTTCAGGCACATAGAGAGGAAGTGCCATCTCTCCTCAGTTATGACACACCTCCCGTGGAGGCACAGTTACTGCTTTTTTTAACAGGAGCAAGAAAAGAAACAGAAGTGGCAGCTAAAATGGCAGCAACCTCAGAGAGAATTCACACAAGGAGGAAGTGACCCATAGGAGGGACCTGTGTTGGCTGGCCTCACAGAATCTAGCAACATCTGACTTTCTCTTTCCCTCCCATACCAGAGGATAGGAGCCCCATGGTGACACAGGAATTCTTCCCTATATACCTGGATGGCCTCTCTCTCCCTATCTCCCCAATGCCTATTTCAGACTTCCCTAGCCTGTCTTTATGTCTTCAGTCCACCAATACTTCCCCTAGAAGGGAGACTCTACCCTGTACTTCCCAGACCGTGGAGGAGGCAGCCATGGGAAAGCCTCCATTTTAATACCACTCATCTCGTGTCTTCTGTTCTGTGAGAAGAGGTGTCTTTCCTCCAGGCTCAGGCAGAGACCTCCAACCCATGCTCCAGATCCCATACCTTCCCACATCCTCAGGAATTTGCTCTTTTCATTGCCCACGCTTTTCCCTGTACCTTCTGCTCATGCAGGAATGTGCTCCAATCTCTCTCATCTTAAGAAAATAAAATCCCTCGACTGCATGATTTCTCTAATGAGGGACCTGCATGCCAGCAGGGCCAGGACGTTAGAGAAGGTGGCCCTCACTGTCTCTTCTTCCTGACTCCCATTTCCTCCTTATCTGCGGTCTACTTCTCCCACTTGACAGCCATTCCTCTCATTAAGGGCTTCAGTTCCTTCCTGGTTGCTAATCTAATAGACGGGGTTCAGTCCTTGCCTTCCTTGACCTCTCTGTGGCATTGGGCACTCTTGTCTCCCCCCCAGACACTCTCCTTCTAGTCCACAAATCCACTCTCTTGGATTTCCTCTTAATTGTTTGGCCACTCCTTGGCTCTGCTTCTCTTGCAAATGTGGGAGTTCCCTGGGGATCCATTCTGATCCATTCTTATCCTTCTCCCTTGCTGTTCCCAGAGTGATTTTTTTTTTTTTTTTTTTAACACAAATCTAGTCATTTCACTCCCTATAAGGTCCTTCCAACAGTTTCAATACCCTTCTCCTGGGCAGGGCTCACCAAAGCTCTCCTGACCAGAATCGCGCTAATGTTGTGTCTTACTTCTTTCCAACAAACTCTCTAAATATCAGCTGTAGTTAGCAGTTAACTGATCAAGTCGTATTCTTTCTGGTTTCTATGATTAGAAAATGCTGTTTCCTTTGCTTAGAGCACAAATTCTCCCCCCATTTTCACCTAAAAAGGTCTAAGATTTTCTTCAATATTTCACTATAAACTTTTCTCAGAGGGTTTATTAATTTCTATTGCATTTACCTGTTTTACCCACTAGAGTTTGAGCTTCTTTGGACAGGGACTCTATTTTATTTATTTATTCTCTTAAGCTCTGTATTTTCCTTGCCCAACATAATAGCTGCATGAGCAATGAATTTGTCGAATGAATGAGTGAGTAAGTGAAAGCTCATTCCTCTTGATTCCAAGTCCAGCGTGTAAATTAAGTTCAGATCACTTGGACTTTTCCTGTCAGACCTGAGTACAATGCTTCTCAACCAGATGCACATGTCTCCACAAAACAAAGGGTATTGATTTTCTATCTGCAAAATAAATGTAGCTCCTATTGGGAGAAATGTGTTTGTTCTGGCCTTTCTGGTAGTCATGGAGATGAATTACAGCCTTGAGCAAAAGGGCATCCCTCAGTCAAGGGGATGTGGTGTGATCCGGTGGGTAGAGAGTGCATGTGAGAGGCAATATTCTATTTCTACCTGATGTTGACTTCTCCCGGCCACTAAGGTGATGGGCAGTGAGGACTGACCTCTGCTCTCCTCTCTTCCAGTCCATCCTTGACATGAGGCTAGTGGAAGAAAGGTTTTGTTCTTCTATTTTCAAACCAGGTTTGTTTCTAGGTTAAAAAAAGCATTTGCTGAGAGAGGGAGAGGCCAGGGAGGTCTTTGCTAGGATCGTATTCCCATGGATGTTTCTGGCTTGCTTGCTGCATCAGTGTAGTTCTTATGGGGTCTTTATGAGTTTGTGCTGTTTCCGTCCCAAGATACCAATGTCTTTAAGAGTAGAAACAATATGGGGCACCTGGGTAGCTCAGTCAATTAAGTATCCAACTCTTGATCTCAGCTCAAGTCTTGATCTCAGGGTCACAAGTTCAAGCCCCATGTTGGACTCTACACATGGAGTCTACTTAAAAAACAAACAAAAAAAGAGTACAAACCATGTGTTTTTCTTTCTTTGTATTATCTCAAACCACGTTTACCTGTCTACCTTTGGGTGTTGGCTAACAGACCTTAATAATTGTTTATGAGTATAATTACCACTCATAAGGTAAATACCTTGTCTTTAAAAAAGTGTAAAATTATCATAAAACCACCATTTGGCATTTAGATTTCTAAGATCATGACATATAAGCTTCTCTATGGAATCATGGAAAATATGAGAAGACTTAAATCAGAATGGATGCAATCTCATGGCATAAGCTTTTAGAGCACAATGACTTGGTTTTTTCAATCTGTTTCTAGGAAAATAAATTATATGTTTTTAAGTTGTGGCATAATCTGCTTCAGTAGACTAATATTGCAGTGAGGGATTGTTTTCTGAAAAAAATACTTCTAATACTTCATTTAAAAATGTGGCTAAGAGAGAAGTGATGGTCCTCAAGTAGTATGGATTCCAACTAGCTCCAAGTTCTAGGCACTGACAGCCCTTTAACCCTCCTCAGACACTGAGTTAAATATTAAAATGACATAAGCATTTGACAGAAGAACTGTTGTTTCAAGACGTCTATATCTGTGAAATCTCTTCATAGTAGCTAGTCTCTAAAATGACCCCAATGGTCTTGCTTCTGGTATTCATACCCTTGTGTAGTGTCTTCCCACAATAAGCAGGGTCACCATGCATGTATAGAAACAACAGTGTGTAACTTCTCGGGTTGAGTCATCAAAACATTGCAGCTTCTGCCTTGCCCTCTCTCAGATCACTTGCTCAGGAATCAACCAGCTGCTCTGTTATGAGGATTCTTATAACAGCCCTGTGGCAATGTTCATGTGGCCAGGAACTGAAGCTTCTTGGCAACCGCCGCCACCAACTTGCTAGCAGTATGAGGGGGCCATCTTGAAAGAGGATTGCCCTGCCCCAATTAAGCCTCCAGATGACTGCAGGCTCAGCCAATATCTTCACTATAGCCTTGTGAGAGACCTTGCGCCAGGCCAACCAGTTAAACTGCTCCTAAATTCCTGATCCACAGAAACTAAGTTTGGGTGGATTTCTTACATAGCAATAAATAAAACTTGAACCTGAATTAGAACAAACTGATGGTCTAACGCTCTAGTGGATACTGTGGTACACTCCTGAGATTACTTCCTCAGGACTGACATAACCATATCCCAGCTCCTAGAAATTTTGTATCTTGACAACACACAGTTGTGTCCCTCACTAGAAACTGCCTTCCCCCAAAAGTATGTCTCATCCCAGCCCTTGCCTGGGATAGTTGTGGCCAATGACTGACCGATGTGGGTGTAAGCCTACTAGCCCCCTTGCTTCTTTCTCCTCAGTCTTGTTTCCTTCAGTTCCTTAACGATGTATCTCCTGAATGCACTCGAAAATAAATCTTCCACGTGCACCTCTGTATCTTAGAATCTGGTTTCCAGGGCACCAGACCTGAAATAGTTGGCAACTGGGTTAGTCCTTGGAAGTAGAGCCTATGGCAGGTGGCCTGGTTGGTTTGCTGGGGCCTGCAAAGAGAACAGTTAAGATTGGGGGCAAGTATATCTGGGGAAGAGGCACATGGGTGGGCATATGCAGGTGGGTATGACCAGACAGCCTACACTACAGAAGACTTAGTAACTATCTGCTAGTAGGTGTCAACCAGCCTCTGTCCCCTTCAACCCCAGTGCTTGTACAGTGGATTCATAACCAGAGCAGCTATGATGGTAAAGATGAAGCCTTATCCACTGGCCAACAAAATGCTCACAAAGGCTGAATGGTCAACAACATGACACAAAGGCTAATGATGCTATTGGGTGCCCATCCAACCTGCCAGTAACGAAGAGTAACGCTGTGTCTCCAACATGGCACCCTTACCAGTAATCTGGTAGCAAATTAATTCTTTTGCATCATTCCAATCCTGGGAGGAGCAGTTTACCATGACTAGGATAAATATACATTCTAGGTATATGGGTATGCCTTTCCCACCCGCAGGGACTTGACTGGATGTCTTCTGGTGCTCGTAATCTGGACATAGTGGTTTATGCACAAGCATGGCAGCCACGGCCTGAGAGGGAAAGAGGGTCTAGGTCACCTCCCGAAGCTAACTATTTCTATCAATAGATCTGCTGGTTGAGGCTGAGAGAAATCTAGGTTGAGAAGCAGAGAATAAGGACGTCCTTGTCCCGAGCATCAATTATAAATGCAAGGTCAAGTACAACAGAAGGGCTACAATTCATCTCACTGGCACTTCTATCATAAGAAACGAGACTAGCCAGGACCCTGGAGAAGCCGTTTCCAGATAGGGCAAAACTACCATTGGGTGCAAGGGGATGTGAGGGGCTCACCGTGGTTGCTGCGGAGCTCTGTGGAGGTTTCACCCTTCAGGAACAACGTACTCATACCTCGCCTGCTGGGACTAGCAGCCGATGCCAGCTTGTAGCTACATGGCTCGCTGGGAATTGCCCTTGGCTACAGAGAACTGCTTCACCCAGGGTAACGCTTTCAGGGACAGCCGGTAACTGGTGCGAGGATACAAGCACATTTGCCTCAATTAGGACCTCTCTGAAGGGACTGCTCAGCTCCTGAGCCTCCCACAGGAATGCCTGAGGCCTCTGTTGCAACTGCCCTGTGGATTGGCTCCTGCTTTTTCCCCAGTCCTGCCTTCCTCAGGTCCTTATAAGTACATCTCCCAGGACACTATCCCAGTAACCTTCTGCATACAATTCTCTGTCTCCAAGTCTGTTTCCAGGGAAGCTAACCTAACAGAAACTTCCATGTAGGGATTTTAGTCTTTTTTTTTTTTTAAAGATTTTATTTATTTATTTGACAGAGAGAGATCACAAGTAGGCAGAGAGGCAGGCAGAGAGAGAGAGGAGGAAGCAGACTCCCTGCTGAGCAGAGAGACCGATGTGGGGCTCGATCCCAGGACCCCGGGATCATGACCTGAGCTGAAGGCAGAGGCTTTAACCCACTGAGCCACCCAGGCTCCCCGGGATTTTAGTCTTAAATCAACTCTGCTCCCCAAAAAAGCCAGAGGGGAGTCCATGCTCTTTATTGTTAACCTCATTGATAGAAAAGCTAAAAATTATAAATTTTGAGGTAGGAAGTTAAGAAAAAAGCTTGAGTAAAAAAGATACCACAGAACGTACTCTTGGCTCTAAAATCTTGCTTACGAATTAGTTTAGTAGTTTCCCAGAGGAACATGGTCTCTGGGTAAGTAAGTTTTGATGAAGGCAAAAAGGAGACAAGTCTGGTGTCAGTGAGTCTGACGGACTCGCCAGGGGCCGCAAAGAGAAGCTGAACGTGTAGTGAAAGCATTTAGTAGCCGCAAGATGGTGTCTGCTTCCTTTGTGGATGGGCGTCAAGAGGAATAAAGTGTTGAGTTTTCTGTATCTCAGTTTTCTTAGGTTTTCTAAGTTTAAGTTTTCTAAGTTTTCTTTGCTTCTTCAACTTGGCTCTGATCGCCGTGCAGAGTTTTGTTGGTTGTGATTACTCTGGTTTAATTATTTCTTATTTGTAATTTTCATAATGTATTACTAAACAACTGGTATCCTCTTTAAAAAGAAGACATCGTTCCATGGAAATTTGCTGTTTTGCTCTGAGGCAGAGAGAGAAAGAGGTGGGGGGCGGGGAGAGAAATTAGTAACAATTAGTAGGTTGTAGGCTGTGAGGGTGAGGCCTCACCTATCTGGGTTTCTAGAGCTTCCACGGGCCATCATCGGTGCCATCCAACTGTGTGTTCCTGGTTTTTCTCCCCAGATGGTCTTGTATTCGATTCGCCGGAAGTTCTCTTCCCCCTTCTTTGTCCTGCTCTCTGCCCCGGGAGGGAAGGCCGAGCAGAGGGGCTTACCACAGTGGTCTCATGCCCTCCAGCTTCTGGATGGATTTAGCCAGTGGGGAGCAGGGCCCGGGCAGGAGATATGAGGAGGGAGGAGAGTGAGGGAGGGTATTTTCTTGTGAGGTTGCCACAGGCTGGATGCAAGCATCCTTAGCTCCCATCAGAGAGTAATTCTGCAAGGTTCTTGGAATCCATTTCCTAGAAATAGCCCCCTCACCTGGCCCCTTTAGGCTTAGGGGTGTGAGCTACCCCCTCTCCACACACACACTTTTCCTTTCGGGTTTCCACCCGTCCCTTCTGGTTTCCCTACACCCTGCCCACGTCTTTGCTGATAGTCCTCTCTCAAACCCTCACGTCCATTGCCAGCGCACCATGGCTTACTCTCCTGCACCGATAGAAGGATTCTCCTTCTATTTCTTTCCTGGTTAGGAGACCAAATCTAGACCTGGTTCTCACAGAAATAAGCTAAGTACCCATGTGCCAACTGCTTCACCAGTCTAGGCTAGGAAATCCCTGGGAACTGGCCTTCAATGATTTACAACATAACTCTAAGAGGAATGAGGAAACTCCCACCTCATGTCAGTATAATGGAGTTGTTTTCTTGAGGGAAGGGGCAAGGCAGGAGACGGGAGCAGAGAAGGATTAAAAATACTAAGCTGCCATGAAGAGAGGGTGGTGAACACTAAGACTTGGCATCAGAATGGCAGCAGGTAGGAGCAGGCCCGGGCCGAGAGGAGATTGAAACCAGAGGCTTCGGCAGAGCGATGCCAGAAAACAATTGTATGTAAACTCGGGCTCCTGAGAAGCCATGGCAGGCGGGCCAACGAAGGGCCATTTCTACCATCATCTGCCATGTCTGTGTCCAGCGCTCTAGTGACAGCCTCACTGATGACATCCCGCCCATGTCCCAGGCAGGATGCTTTAGGCTCATTTGGATGTCACAGGACGGACACAGCTTGTGTGGGAAAATAGACTGAGAGGCTCGCCTAGGGACCCAGGGCTAGCAAATGCTAGAGCCAGGAATCCAGTCCTAGAATTTAGCCACTCGTTCAATCACCTTCTTCTAGAACAGATTCGGCCTGGTTTTAAAGGTGCACATCAGGCCCGAGTAGAGACTGGGGAGGTTCAGCACACCTCATTTTACCTCTTGGAGATCATTGAAGCAGACTTAAATTCATGGTGAATCTGGTACCCATCCACTCTGTGGGAGTCAAAAATTCTGCAGAACCGGAAGAAGCCTAGGGTGGTTTGTCCTGGATCCCAGAGCCTGTTTCCTTTCTGCCCCTCCTTGTACCTCGCCCTGCCTGCCCAGGTGTGGCTCCTCACTTCCACGGGGCCAGGTTCAAGCTCTGGGAAGCAGGGAAATGGGACATAGAAAGGTATTTGTGTTTGTGGATTCTCCTCTGTGTGTGGGATTGCCCTGGGAGAGCAGGGTGGAGGAAGGCATTCCTCGTGCAGTAAACAACCCAGACCAATTTGCACCCCAGCCGCTGAGCTATAATCTTTTCATTATGCTTTGCATATTTATAACCAGGAGTTCTACTGCTCTGGTACAAACAAGATTGCAATCAGCCTGCCAAAGGATTTTCTTTAAACATCAGTCTTTATGGGAGAAAAATTGGTCAGCCACATTGGATGCCCCTTTAAAAAGCAAACCCCCTCCATCTCTTTAGCTGGAAGACAGTGTGCAAGCGTGGTCCTAAGCAAAGGCGACTTGCTTCCTTTAAACTACAGTGGCCCCCCCTCTTGTCTGCAGGGATACCTTCCAAGACCCCTCAGGAGATGCATGAAATCGCGGACGGTACTGAACCCTCGATGTTTCTTCCTATATGTACATACTTACAATAAAGTTTAATTTATAAACCAGGCATCCCAGAAATGAACAATAACTAGTAATAAAATAGAACAATTAGAGCGATATCCGGTAACAAAAGTGATGTGAATGTGGTCTTTTTCTTAAAATATCTAACTGTACCATCCTCTCCCTTCTTCCGTGATGATGTGAGATGAGAGACTGCGTGACGGCATGCGGTGAGGGGACCCACAGAGGCATGGGTGGTGATGTAGCCTTAGGCTCCCATGGACCGGACTATAGGTCAGAGGGAGGATCATCTGTTTCCAGCCCCCCGCTGACCGTGGGTACAGCTGAAACTGCAGAAAGCCAAACTGCGGAGGAGGAGGGAGGACTCCCGTGCCCTTGCCACATGTTCTTGAGTTGGGACAGAGCAGTCTCGACTCGTTCTAGATGCTTTGCCTGGTGGATGCCAGCCCGCTTGAGCTGCTCCTGAAGACGCCAGCCTTTCGTTTGAAATCTGAATCTGAAACAAGCGGCCCTACTTCAAGTGCATGTCCTGAGGGCCTCTAGTGCTTTTCCCCATTCTCTGCAGCGAATAAAAGTAACCAAACAGCAGGGTGCCTGGGCGGAGTGGTGCGTAAGGTAGCAGACTCCCAGTATGGGCTCAGGTCCTGATCTTGGGGTGGGGAGATCGAGTCCCTGCCTGGGGCTCTGTGCTCAGCAGGGAGTCGGCTGGCGTTTCTTTCCCTCTGCCCCTCCCCCTACTCTCTCTCTTTCAAATAAAAAATTAAATCTTGAAAAAGGAAAGCAACTCAGTAGCTTAGAGCGCTGACCCCATTCCAGGGAGCAATCTTTTGCTATAAATATGCTTGCCCATGTCCAGACCCATTTGTTTTAAGGAGAAAATGGAACAGAAAGGGGGTACCTCCTATTTCTCCTATCTCCTCCTATCACGGCCAGACACGTGTGCGTGACAGACGGGTGCCCCACTTCCATTCCAGGGTGAGAGGAGCAAGTGAAAGAAGAAAAACCCAACCGTTGTGGGTAGATTCCTTACTCAGCTTGGCAGTGCGCATCCTGGGGTCTTACCAGCACCAGCGATGCCCACTGAAATCCTAGGAACAGTGTTGCCGCATTGTCTCCCGTGGAAGAAGCGTCTGGAATGTTGAACTGGATTGGAAAATCCTAGGCTCTACGGGGTCTTTCCTAAGTGTGAAAGAAGGCTACTCTGAGACGGGAGGGTCCTTGAGTGTCCCTACATTATCCCCAGAGAGGCCCTGCGGGGGGTTCCTGCCCTGGCCCTCTGTCGGTCTGAGACTGTGTGCAGCCCAGCCGTGAACATTGGGATCCCTTCTGTGGTTCTTTTAGAGCCTGTTTTGGGGAGAAGCAAGTCAAAGAGTGCATTTCTGCTGCTATTCTTGCTCCTTCACTCAGCCAACCCTCAGTCACCAGTGTTTCTCAAACCATAGTTTAGCTGTGAATACCCGAGATTTTCTTCCTGTGCTGACCACAGTCGCCCTGGTGGTCATGCCACTTTCTGGCATAGCCTGGCAGAGGGCCAGCCGCCTCAGAGCCTCTGAGAGGGAGGGAGAGGAAGGATGCTTTCCCTTCACGGCCCAGAGGGACTGTGGGTCCCAACCATCCGATGCTCAGGGTAGAATCAAGCTGAACAAATTATAGGGAGTAATTTAGGGAAGGGGAGGGAGATGGGGGCCAAGGAATGCGCCTTCATCCAGGCCAGTGTTTTCAAAGGTCTCCCTTTTGGGAAGGTGTTATAACCAAAACTTGGCTTTCTCTTTGTGAATGAACCCATTTGTGAAAAATTCTGAAAAAAGCAGCAGCGGCAGGGGAGGAGGGAAGAGAAGGAGGGGGTGGAGGAGAGAAAGAGAGATGAAATGGATCTTTTCAATGCTAGCTATTGAAAATACCCTACAATTTCAGAGCTTTAATCTCCCCTGAGTATTCTTTTGCAGTTTTTAGCAACTTTGGTTCCCCCACATCTTTTTACCAGATCACCGAGATGGCAATCATGGAACTCTCTGGTCCCAGAGACTTGCTGTGGAGGGAAAGAAATTCAAGCCCAGCCACTGGGTAACATTTACTGAGTAAGGAATCGACCTGATAAACTTCCATATTTGAGACATTAGACATGACTTTAAGTCCATCTATTAGTAAGGCTGGTGGATACAAGATAGAAGAGGGAATTTAAAGCTAACAAGACAACTATGAGGTGAGGCTTGAGAGAGAAGGGAAGTTAGGCAGAGGATTGAGAGAAACATAGTGTGAGGTTAAAGGTTTTGAGTGAATAGCACGTACTTTACTTATCAGCACCTGCTTGCCCTTCAGTCTCCTTCCCCCCAGAGACACACACACACACATATACACACACCTCTTCCCAATGTTCTTCCTTTTTTCCTTCTTTTACTGAACTCTTAATCATCCTTCATAGCCTGCTTACTCTCTATCTTCTTTACCTAGACCTCTCCACCATCACCAGCTGGTTCCCCTTTCTAGAAACTCATCTTCCCCTTACTGGCTAATATCATCCAAGTTATTCAGTTTCTATTTATTTCAAGTCTGTGTTTTGTCAGTCTTGATAAATGGTAAAGTCCTCGAGGACCAGAATCATGTCTTCCCGTGGGATCAGACATAGGAGGGAACAGTGGGACCACATCACATATGATGGTTTGACCGATGAAAGGCTCAGAACCTTTTGTTTCTCTGGGAACATGATCATGCCAAGCCTCCCCTTCCGGACCAGTTTTCCATGTCTTGGCCATGTCATTGGCACCACCGCACAGCCTGCCTTAGACTTCTTAATAGCTCTTCCATTTCTCTTTCCAGCCCAGGATTGGGAGCACACTGGTTTCCTGTAAAACGTTTGAGAAGAAGAGTTGCATTGTTCTTAAAAGACAAGAGGAGAGCAATTGCCTGCTTTTTGTACTTAATACACAAACATTTGTTTAAGCTGTGATAAAAAGCCAGACTTGAGGACTGCCACTACATACTCATCTTGGAAAGGAGGGCAGGTCAGATGGTGATATTTTTCAGCTAATACTGAAGCATCAATTGCCATTTCAAGAATAGCCAAACTTAGTTAATCAGTATGCGGGTGATCCAAGACCTTTGCTCTGGCTCAGATCCCTCCTGACCTCTTTTTAGAATTTTGAGTTTCTAAGATTTCTTCCCCAGGGGCATGAACGATAGGGAAGAAGAACAAGGAAGACAATTAACAAAGGCAATGTTGTTAGTGGTTACACAAACCCTGCTTGGAGACTAGCTGGAGAGAGGGCTGAAGGCTGATGCTCAAAAGTTTGAGGGTTTGGATCATCCCAAGACTTAGGAGATAGAGGCCGGCCATGTCCTTATTGCCCTGGAAATACACAAGGATAGTCTCAAGGTAAAGTGGGCCATGTGCAGTATTTAGAATGTGCTGTCATAGTTTTGCCTTTTGTTTTAATTTTATTCTAAGATGTGATCATTAATGCTATCATTGAGTGAATATGGATTAAATGCCAGACTCTTCATGTACAAGATGATCTCATTAGTAAAACAACTTTTCGTGGTGAAAATAATCGCCTCATTTATACAGATCAGGAAACCAAGGCTCAAAGAAGTTAAGTAAATTTCATCTGTTCAACAAATATTGATTGTGAGTCTTTCATGTGCCAGGACTTAGAAATGAAAAGTGGCAGAACTAGGGCCCAGGGGTGAATATATCTAGATTCCAAGCCTGTGTTCTGTCCCTGGAACTGTGTTGCTTCCCTTAAGGAGGAATGTCTCCAAAGGGCCTTCTCCTTCACCCTCATTTTAAAAATATTCCCTTTGCTATCTGGAAGCTCTTGGAGTACGAAGTAAGAACTATTAACTATGTTCACCCAATGGTAGTGTTGATACTGGAATATGTCTGCTTTATTTGTTGTTGTTTCTTAAAAAGAGAGGTAGACAAAGACAGTTTGGGGACTAATTTTGTGCTTCTTAATTTAGGAGTAGATTAGGGAAAGAATATGAGAGCCAGTATCTCCTAAAAGCGGTATTTTGGCTGTGGGAGCTTCTGTAATCTAATCAACTAAGCGGAAGGAATCAAGGATGGTTTTATTAAAGGGACTCAGAGTGACACTTAAATTACATTCCACTCCTCCTTCCTCTAGGCTCTGCCTCAGAGATTCTAGCCCGTTCTCGAAGCCATGTATTATAGTCAATGTGGCCTCCCCCAACCTGGTCTTACTGAGGCGTCTACCCCTTCAGTATGGCCACCTCCTCTGTCCACACTGCCCTTCACAATCCAGATCACAATTTTCTCTTGCCTACCTTTCTCCCGCTAATTGATCTCCAAAGCTCTGGTCTTATTTCCCTCAAATCCATTTCCTGCACAGCCGCTGGGGAACTTTTCTGACATGGAAATCTCTAATGTGTAAATTTGATCCTATTTCTTCCCATTGCTCTTAGGATAAAGTCCAAACATTTGGGCAGGGCAAATAAGCTCCCCCATAATCTAGCCCAGCACTGTTCACTGCGATGTGAGCCACATACAGAATTTGGAATTTTCTGGTATCCTTTTTTTTTTTTTTTTTAAGATTTTATTTATTTATTTGACAGAGAGAAATCACAAGTAGATGGAGAGGCAGGCAGAGAGAGAGTGAGGGAAGCAGGCTCCCTGCTGAGCAGAGAGCCCAATGCGGACCTCGATCCCAGGACCCTGAGACCATGACCCGAGCTGAAGGCAGCGGCTTAACCCACTGAGCCACCCAGGTGCCCCTCTGGTATCCTTTTTTAAAAACTAAAAAGAGGAAAGGGAAAACAATTTTAATATATTTTACTTAACATAAGAGGTCCAAAATACTATCATTTGGATATCCAGTCAATATTTTTTAAATAGCAATGAGATATTTTGCCATCTTCTTTTCTTATGCTTTATCTGCAAAATCTAGACACCAAATTTTTATCTGAAATATTTACCTGTATTCAGATTTCATAAAATTTACCCTTTAAAGAATAAATTCACATATCCAAATTGTTCCAAGCATACTTAACATTATTCTGATAGTTAAGTCAAGTGTGGGTTTAAATTAAATTAATTAAAATTAAACAAATTTAAAATTTAAACTTAAAATCAAGTTATTCGTCCCATTGAGCCCACTTGAAGCCCTTCATAGCTGCATGTGCCTGGTGACTACCATACTGAATGGCACAGATCTAACTCCTGGTTCAATCTCTCAAAAAGACTTTGAGGACATAATGTTCAGTGAGATAGTCAGAGACAGAGACAAATACTGTATGATTTCACTTATATGCAGAATTTTTAAAAGTCAAACTTGTAAAAGCCGAGAGCAAAATGCAGACTACCAGGGGCTAGGGAGTTGGGGAATAGGAGAAAAGCTATTTAAGGGCACAAGCCTGCAACTCATAGTCAAGTATGTCTAGGAGATCTAAGGTACACTATAGTGATTATAGACTCCATAGTGTATTATAATCATCAAACTTGCTGGAGACTACATCTTAATTATCCCACCACAAAAAATAAATGATAATTACACAACACGAGGTGTGTTAACTATCTTACACTGGCAGTCCTATTACAATATAAAAAAGGTATCATATTAACATGTTGTACACCTTAAGTTTACACAGTGTTGCACGTCAAACATATTTCAGCTAATAAAGAATAATAGTAGCCAAGACAGGTGTATGTCAGGCACCGTTCTAAGTGTTTCCGTATATTAACTTATGTTAATTGAGTTGTCACAGGACCATAATCCTGTGACATAGATACGATTTTGTCTCCATCTCACAGAAGACAAAATGGAGGCACGGAGAAGCTGAGTCATTTGCTCAAGTTCACACAGCTAAGAGTAGCAGAACTGAAGTTGGAATTGAAAGTCGTGCCCTAGAACTTGTGTTCTTAAGCCAAAACAATCTTGACTGCCTCAACTTCCGGGAGCTGCAAAAAGCTGCCTCTCACCTCAAGGCTGTGGCATCTGTTTTTCCCTCATATTTTTCCCTCATACTCTTAGTGATTCTGCAGTTGAGGCTAGCTCACTAGCACACTAGCTCCTTCAACTGGGTGGACGCCATTTCCCACACTGCACCGTTATTTTTCTAGTACTTATCTGTGTGGATTGTGGGAGTCAGGATACTACTAAGACAAATGTCAGCGTTCATAACATATTCCCAAGCAGAAAATATTTAAGCAAATGTTCTTATCAGCTCTTGTCCCCCCTTCAGAAATGTCCAAGCTGCTCTTCAGCCAATACTGTCCTCCTGTCCCGACCAAAGCATTCGGTGGAGACAGCGGTTCTCCGAGCACTGACACGAACATTTCCTGTCCTTCCTGGCTAATGAAGAACAGCCTTTCCAGGAAACATGGGCTTTGTGAAGTCTGACATTAACAGTGCGCTGAGATAGCCTAAAATGGGGTGCAGTTAAATATGATTAAAAGTAGAAGATTGAAGATATTATAAAAATATTACAACAGGAAATGGAAAAGAAGGAGAATTATGAGCAAGGCAGCTCTTACAGCACTTTGACCTCAAGAAGTTACCTACTTCTATGGGAAGGTAAAGGGATGCTGTTACCATAAATCACTCTTAAGAGTCACATTAACAAAATTACATTTAAGAAATTAGATGAGAAAAGGGAAAGCTAATTGGATTCTGGTTTAGGCAAACTGATCAGTATTCTTTTCACAGGCAGAAGATAGGATTCATACAGTGGTGCCTCTGACATATTTATGGCCACTGGTGAGAAGCACCAAATGGTTTGGTGTAACTGCTAGATAGGAATCAGCTCCTTAATTTCCCTCATAGATATGAACCTAGAAAGATGATCTTCTAAGGTACTTGTAAGCCAGAGTGCGGCCTTCACTTAACACCAGGTTCTAAGCAAAAGATTTGAACATCTGTGGGCCTCAAAACCGTGGGTGGATAGCCCATGACAGAAATCCAGTGACAGAATGTGAGATAGAAGAGTTTTATAAAAATAATGTGTGGGTGGGGTTGTGAGAAGCAGCTTCTAAACTTGGAGAGAAAACCGATCCTTTCCTTCTCCCTTAACCTGTCTCCAGCCACACTAGGGTTTCTCCCATGTTCCTAGCCACTGTAAAGAAAGAATAAATACTGGCATGCTGTTTCAGCAAGGGTGCTGATGTCCACTCAGAATGTTTTCCCTGGAGATCAGATTTTTACTTCTAGCCAAATGGAGTTACAAGGACAAGAATTACCCTCCCTCTTGAAACAACCAAGAACCTAAAGTGTATATGAAACAGTGGTGTTGAAGACACTGAGTATCAAGCCAAAAAAGGATAGTGATCCTCTCTGAAGGCCAGAAGAAGAAGCCTTCAAAAAGATATGAGGGATGATGCCCAGCTCCCATTGTAGGGCCAAGAATAATGCCTATTTTTACATTATGGACTGAATACCATTGTGATTTGCAGAGAACTGCATGGGGTACACAGTTGGCTCTTGCCTCAGTACTGGGGAATAATTAGCCCTAATTATTGAACACTGAACATTTTTTCCATTTCTACCTAACAAAACTTAAAGCATACCTAAAAAGATTGAACTCTTTCCAACTAACTTAGCTCTATTCCAAAACAACCGGTGTGGCTGCTGTTTATAGGAATACAAAAATATCCACTATCCAACAAGGTAAAATTCAGTGTGTAGCATCTAGTAAAAAAGTACCAAAAGGCAGGAAAATACGGGGAGAAAAATAATCAATTGCAACTGACCCAGAATTGAGATAGGTGTTAGCAGCAGCAGCAAAGAACATTGAAACAGTGATAACTTATTCCATATGCTTGAAAAGTTAAGCAGAGATTTGGAAGATATAATGAAGACCCAAATTGAACTTCTACAGAGGAGAAGTATAATGCCTGAGATGAAAAATGTACCAGATTGGATTCACAGCTGATGAGACATTTTAGAAGATTAATAAACTTGAAGACATTGCAAGAAAAATGATCCACAGTGAAGTACAGAGAGAAAACTGGATTTAAACAGCAACAACAACCAGAGCACAATTGAGCTGTGACAACTTCAAGGAGCCTAACAGATGTGTAACTGTTGTTCCCAAAAGAGGGGTGAGAATAGCATGCAGCCTCTAAGGTGGTCCCACCCCCCATGGTCTTTGCTGCTGGAATTCATGATCTTCTTTAAGCTCTGTGTCTCAAGTGTGGGATTAATTTATTGACTCATTTCTAATGAGGAAAGTATGGCAGAAGTGACGAAATATAACTTCCAAAATTAGATTATAGAGAGATTCTGGTTTCTGTCTTGGGTGATTTTTCTCTCACTCTCTCCTGGATCTCTTTTCTCTGGGGAAGAGATGCCATGCCCTGATGTAGTCTTGTAGAGAGGTCCGTCTGGCAAGGAACCAAGACTGCCAACAAGCATGTGAATGAGCTAGGAACTGGATCTTCTGAGATCTACCAGTAGCTATGAGCCAACACCTACCCTGCAACCTCGTGAGAGCTTCAAGCTAGAGGCCCCTAGCTAAGCTATGCTTAGATTTCTGACCCACAGAAAGTGTGAGACAATAAGTGTATGTTGTCTTCAGCTGCTAAATTTTGGGGTAATTTTTTACACAGCAATAAATAATTCGGAAAAAATATTTGTAGATAAAATGGCCAGAAAATTTCCAACTTTGATGAAAACCATAAACCCACAAGAAACTCAATGAATTCCAGGCACAAGAACAATGATGAAAATCACACTTAGACACATTATAATAAAGTTATTATAAACCAGTGACAATGAGAAAATCTTAAAAGCAGTCAGTTTTAAAAAAAAAAAAAAGATACTATAACAAAGCTAAGGATGAGAGCAAATTTCTTGGAAAAAATGGTAAGCAAGAAGACTTTGGAACAATACCTTAATGTTTGGAAGAACAAAAGCTGTCAATGGCAAAATTGTCTTTCCCAAACAAAGGTGAAATAAAGACTTTTTCAGACATAGAAAAGTTGGAAGAATACATCACCAGCAGACTAGAACTTCACTACAAGAAGGGCTAACAGAAGTCCTTCAAGCAGAAGGAAAATGATACCAGGTAGAAATATGCATCTACACAAAGAATAAAGAGAACTGGAAATGGTGACTACCTGGGTAAATTTTTAAGACTTTAAAAAATATTTAAAACATTTAAAAAGATAATTGACTATTTAAATAAAAAGACTAACAATGTAGTAGGGGGGTTTATAACATATGTAAAGGTAAAATGTATGACAACATCAGCACAATAGCCCAAAGGATGGTAAGGGAGAAAGGATCAATTAGCATTAATATAAAAGGATTAATATATGGATTAATATAAAGATTCTTATACTATTCATGAAATTGTATCATATTTTTAAGATAGACTGTGTTAAAGATGTATACTATAAACCCTGAACCAACTACTAAAATGACAAAAGAAAGAGTTAGTTATTCAGTCAGCAAAGGAGAATAAATGTAATTATAAAAAATACTCAATCTAAAAGGTGGCAGAATGGAGATGAGGGACACAAAGAACAGATAGGACAAAATATAAAAGAAACAGTAAGGTTAATGATTTAAACCTAGATATGTCAGTAATCATATACAATATAAATGATCTACATGCCCCAATAAAAAGACAGAGGTTGTATAAAAAAGTAAGATTCAACTATATGTTGACTATAAGAAACCCACTTTATTTACCTTTTTTTAAGATTTTTTTTTAATTTCTTCATTTGAGACCGAGAGAGACAGAGAGAGAGAGAGAGCACATGCCCATGCATAAGCAGAGGAGAGAGGCAGAGAGAGAAGGAGTAGCAGACTCCCTGCTGAGCAGGGAGCCTGATGTGGGTGGGGCTCTATCCCAGGATCCAGAGACCATGAGCTGAGCTGAAGGCAGATGCTTAACCATCTGAGCCACCCAGGCACCCCAAGAAACCCACTTTAATTAGAAAGATAAAAATTGATTAAAAATAAAAGAATAGGATAAGATATACCAGGCTAATACTAATCAAAAGAAGGCTGGGGCATAATCAATATCAGACAAAGTAGATTTGGAGCAAAGAATATCTCCTGGGACAAGGAGACTCATTTCATAAAGAGGTCAGCTCACCAAGAAGACATAACAATCCTAAACTTTATACATCAGAATTTATGAAGCAAAAACTGATTGAGGCCCAAGGAGAAATATTAGCTAAATATTTTAGTATTCCTGTCTCAATTATTGATACAAGTAGACAGGGGGCTTCAAGACATGAATAATACTATCAACTAACTTGATGTAACTGATATTTGAAGAATACTCCATGTGATAATGGAAGATACATTTTTTTCAACAGCATACAAATCATTTACTCAAGACAAATTATATTCTGGGGCATAAAGCAAGTATCCACAAGTTGTATATTCTATGACCACAGTGGAATTAAACTAAATTAAATTCACTTAAATATTAATTGAGTACTAATGGAACACCTTTGGAAAATCCCCCTAAGTATTTGGAAATTATATAACACACACACATATATGTGTAATACATGGTACAAGAAGAAATCAAAAGCATTAGAAAGTATTTTTTGAAATGAGTCAAAATATAAAAACAGCATATTAAAATGTGTGGGACATATCTGAAGCAGTACTTAGGGATATTTTTATAGCACAAAAATACCTGCATTAGAAAAGAAGAGAGGTCTCAAATAAGTGATCTCTATTTCTACCTTGAGAAACTGAAAAACAGGAGAGCAAATTAAAATTAAAACCAAAACCAAAAACTTTGAAAACTTTGAAAATTTCAAGACTTAAAGCTACAGTAACTAAGATAGTGTGGTGTTGGTACAAAGATAGACAAAACAGGTCAATGAAATAGACCAGAAAGTCCAAAACAGATCCTTACATATATGGATAACTGATTTTTGACAAAGTTGCAAAGGCAAGTCACTAAAGAAAAGCTAATCTTTTCAACAAATGGCACTGGAACAATAGGATATTCACATGCAAAAACAAAAAAAAAATTAAATCAGTATGATCCATGTCTCACAAACCACAATTCTCACAACTTCAACTACCTATCTCCAAAATTACCTCAAAATCACAGACCTAAATGATAACACTTCTAGAAGAAAACACAGGGAAAAATCTTCCTAGCCTGGGCTTAGGCAAAAGTTTCCTAGATACAATACCAACATCATTATCTATAAAAGAAAAAATTAATAAATTAGACTTCATCAAAATTAAGAACTTCTGTAAGGGGATGAAAAGACAAACCCATGCTTTGGAAGAAAATATTTACAAGGCATACATCGGAATCTGCATCCAGAATACATAGAGAACTCTTACGACTCAATAAAAAGAACACAGTTGACCCAGTTAAAAAAAGGTGAGCAAAAGATTTTGGTGACACCTCACCAAAAAGGAAGTACATGTATGGCCCAGAAGAGCATAAAATGATGCTCAACTTCATTCATCATCAGGAAAAGCAAACGAAAACCATGATAAGCTACCACAGAACACTGATTCAAATGGCAGAGGTGAAAAAGACTGACTAAAGCAGCCATTGAGCAGGATGTGGAGAAGCTGGGACCCTCATACACTGCTCTTCGGGATGCAAAATGATACAGACACTTGGGGAAATGGTCTGGCAATTTCTTTCTCTCTTTTTTTTAATGTGTAGTTCGACTTACGGAGATAAAACTGACCTACAACACTGTGTAAGTTTAAGGCACAGATTTGGTGCACTTAACAAGTTGATTTGATATGCTCACTGGCAGGTTCCTGTGTTGTTAATTTTAACCATTCTGACAGGTGGTATCTCATCGTGGTTTTGGTTTGTATTTCCCTGCTGATGAGTGATGTGGAGAATCTTTTCGTGTGTCTGATGGCCATCTGGATGTAGGAACATTTAAGATCTACTTTTTTCAGTTTTCAAATATATAATATATTATTGTTAACCACAATCATCATGCTATACAATAGATTTCCAGAATGTATTTATCTCATAACCGGAAGTTTGGATTTTGGACTAACATTTCCGCATTTTCCTCACCTCTCAGCCTCTGGTAATTACCATTCTATTTCTCCATATCCATGAGTTCAGCTTTTTTAGATCCCACCCATAAATGATCCCATAGAATATTTATCCTTCTCTGACTTCCTTTGCTTAGCATAATGCCTTCAAGGTCCATCCATGGTGTCACAAATGGCTGGATTTCCTTCTTTCTCATGGTTGAATAATATTCCGTTCCATATTCTGCATCTTCTGTGTCCTTTCATCCATCAGTGGACACTGAGGATGTTTCCTATCAGGGCTAGTGTGAATAATGCTGCAGTAATCAAGGGAAGGCAGCTACCTCTTCGCAATTCCTTTCATTTCCTTTTGATATACACCAGGAAGAGGAATTGCTAGATCATATGGTAGTTCTATTTTTAATTTTTTGAGTAGCCTCTGTATTGTTCTCCATAGCAGCTGTACCAGCTTATATTCCCACCAGCAGTGCAGAAAGGTATATACTCAAGAGAAATGGAAGCATATGTCCATACAAAAACTTGTATACAAATGTTTGTAGCAACTTTAACTGTAATAGGCAAAAGTTAGAAACAATTCAAATATCTATTAATGGTTGAATGGATGCACAGACCTTGGTACAACCATACAAAGAAATACTACTCAGCTATAAAAAGAAACGGAGTGTTCATACTGGTGAAGTATGAATGAACTTCAAAATAGTTTTGCAGAGTGAAAGAACACAGACGACCCCCCCCAATGAGTACACAGTCTGTGATTCCATTCATCTAAAATTATAGAAAATGCAAACTAATCTATAGTGATAGAAAGTAGACCAGTGGGGCAAGAGTTGGCGGACAATGTGGGGCAGGAAGGGCAGGGTTACAAAGGGACACGAGAAAATTTTGGATATGATGGTTTTATGTCCATTATCATGATCATGGTGAGGGTCCCACAGGGATATACATACACCACAGCTCATCAGATTGTCCACCTTAAACTCATGTAGTTTGTCATACATATCCCCTCAAAAAAGCTTAGGCCTCACTGAAGCTATTAACAAATTTTGTATAATTATACTTCAGTGAAGTTGTTAATAAAAGAAAAGGAGATCAAACCCAGATGTAGACAAACCAGTTTCTCCCTGTGAAGAGCTGAAATGGTAGCATGGTGACTGACATTATGCCTGAAAAGCAATACAAGTTTCCTTTAAGTTATAATTGTTTCTTTGTCACCCAGGAAGGCCAAGGCCATACTTTGCTCATCACAGATGTTGCATTTGTGGGGTCCTTGAGGCGCTGCTATCACATGTCCCAGTACTCCTAGGGTTAGAAGAATCTCTCTATTGTTTGGAATATCTCCATTTCACTACCTTCCTTGACTCTTTGGGTGTGGAGGTTATTAGGGAGAACATTTGTCATTATAGTCAAGTTTTAGGCCAATTTCTGGACCACGAACCCATGCTACATACCATGTCTGGTTCTTTTTAGCATTCCCTATGAGGTGCAACTTAAAGAAAATAGACAAGAACTTTAATGAGATTCAGAATCATACTGTGTCTACCAGTCTTGGAATACATTGGATGTGGCACCACTCCTGGTGGGAGCGAGCGGGAGAGATAAATGACAGGTTTCCATGAGGTAGAAACATGACATGAGAGGAGAAATGTTGCCCAAACCTGGGTTGGCTGGTTTACAGCCATTGGGTGGGAGAAGGTCCCCACCTCAGCAGGGAATTACTCCTCTGCCCTGGGCCTCTGCTAATATTTCCTTACTCTTGGTAGCTACGTATACATCACTATTCCTGGATTCTTTGTGCCAAGCTCTGGACTAGGCACTTGACATCATATTCTTCACACCAACCTTGTAGTGGCTCAATTAGGGTTGCATTTGGCTTCATGTGGCTTAGCTTTGCAGGCTGCTGCTTCCTGTCCCTCTTATCCGTTCCCCTATCACAAGGAATCCAGGGGTGGACAGTCCAGATATGTGTGACCATTCAAGGAGAAATGGTTCTTCACTTTTTAAGTTTTTATTTTTTAAGTCATCACTATACCCAATGTGGGACTTGAACTCATGACCCCAAGATCAAGAGTCACATGCTCTACCAACTGAGCCAGCCAGGCGCCCCCAAGGAGTAATGCCTCTTACTCCTACGTGCTCCTTCACTCTTGGGTATTGTGGTACATTCTACAGTGGCTGCCCCATCTCTGGGTCCTGGAGCACGTTCTGGGTGGGAACAGGGGGGATGTGAAGAACAAAATCACGTACCTGTGGAATCCATCTCTACCAGGACAGTCCCACCCAATGATGTCTGCTTATCGTTTGTTTACCAGAAGCGGGTCCCATGGCCACCCCAGCTCTACCAACATCTGGGAGATGAGTGTTTCTAACTGGAACTATCACAAAACAGAAGAAAGTTATGGTTGTGGGAAAAGGAAGAAAGGGACCAGACATACTGAGTAGGAAACGAGTGGCCCGTTTCGAGGATAATATTAATAACCCTAGTTTACAGATGGGGAGACTGATGCTGGGGAGTTAGCAAAACTAGAAACTAAGAGAGATGCAATTTGAACCAGCTGCCCAGCTCCAGCCCCTGTGCCCTTTCTTGCCAGAGCAGAAGCCACCTGCTCTGAGAATAACGTCCTAGCATCACATCATCAGTAGTGACATTCCCCATCAACAGACGTGAGAAGGCGATTCTGGCCTTTTTTTTTTTTTTTTTCAAGATCCATGAAGACTTTCTTCCAGCAATTTCCTTCCTGTAGGTAAGTCTGCAAACTGATCTTCATACTATATATATACTCTAAGAAATGGATGCAAGATTTACTGAAAGGAATATTGAGCTTTGTTTATGTGTGGTGTGTGTGGTGTGTACTATTTGCTTAAGAAATGCAGGCTTTCCGTGCATTTCTGAAATTAGGAACAAGATCTCAGTTGTGTCTTATTCCTGCAGTGGGCCAGAACACATCACCGGGCTGTGAGGGTAACCTAAATTCCATGTTCACCGAACACGGCACACCTGCTCTTTCCCCACTGATGGCGGGCGGTTTCCTCACCTCAAGTGACCGAATTTGTAGACGTGCTTGCTGCTTTCAGATAGGGTGATGCGTGAAAGAGAAGATGCCAGTTTCCACCTCCTCCATTCTCAGGAAAGGTACCAGAACCATGATCCCATAAGCTCTCCTGTTAGTGGAAGCCCTGAGTTTCGTGTATGTAGATCAAAGCTAGTGGCAAACCCGTTTCACCAGTTTCAAGGGCCACGGAGTTGGCACAGGCGCAATGCGGGCTCAGTTCCAGTTCTGGGTATTGATATAGCGCCATGTCTCCTTGGTGATAATCACGCCAGATCCACACATACTTTAGAATTCACATATCTGCTATCTCTGGGACACGGGAGTATGCAGGTCCTACTGTTAGTCTCCTTACTTAAACATCATAAAGACTCAGAACACCTCGGTGGTTGAAACTCCTGTTTGCTTATAGTCCAATAAATAATTTGCTTTTTAATAAAAGGATTCTTAATTGTGCTTTATAAAATATGTAAATAGACAAGTGTGAATGATGATAAGACAGTGTTTAAGGGACTCTGAAGACTACTGGCAAAACACAAGCTAATTCCTATCCCTTACTGGATTTTTTTTCTTGGCCTCATTTGTAATGTGGGTGTCCACTATGCTCAAATTAGATAAGTAGCAAATCTCCCTTAACTTGGTGTCTCCCAAGTTAAACACTTCCTTTCATGTTAAGGAACAACATGAAATCAGTATTTGACTGAGTCTGGTCTTAAATTTCAGGATTTCCTTTCCTCTATTGAAGATGCCATGTGGACGAACTGTACCCTTTCAGCTGAAGAGATATTTCTTGTCTCTGGTTTGGTTTGTTTGGATATTTTTGGCAGTGAACACTCGCGTTTGTTTGCATGTTTATAAAGAGTCCTTTATTTCACCCTGTGTGAACTTGACATTTCACTTTTAATATAAATAAATTACAAATAAAGCAGTAGTCATTTAACCCCGTGCCAACCAGAGTAGCTAAATACAAAAACCGAAAAGTCTAGAAGCTTCCAGAGCTGTCTGCTTTGGTTGGAATGACAACTTGCCTGAGGCGGCACAAGGCTAAATAGCTCAAGGAAATGGTAAGGAACAGAAGTGTTTTCAGTTTCCTATTCACCCTCAGCTGTGCAACAGCAACAGTAATGAAGCCATTTTAACATTCTGGCTTTATCAGATGAACTTAACGATGGAAGCCCAATGTTCCTGCCTCTGACAGATACTTACTTGTGCAATAACCTCTGGTCTCTTCCTCCCCAGAGCCCACACACATATACCTGTATGTCTCTGTGTGAAAAAACTAAGCTTTTTGAGAATTTTTTGCACCTGTGAAATGTTGATAATGCTATTTTTCTCACAGAGTTATTTTGAAGGTAAAATGAATTGTGAATGGATTGTACCCTGTATTTGGAATATAGTATGCCTAGTGGATGTTGAGACCCCTGGCCCTAAGTTTTCTCCTATCCCCAGGACTGACTTCATGGGGTGCAACTGGTGGAGCCTGAGAGGGCCCCATGCTTAGAAGAGTCCCCACTCTTGGTCTCACACCCTGCAGGTGCCATCTTGAAATTGTTAATACTTTTTGCTTGAAGGACACATCCACATTTCCAATTTGCACGGGGCCCTACGTATCACGCAACCAATGTTCCTATCCATTTTTACTCTTTTGCTTCTTCCTCAGACGTTTTGGGTTTGAAGAACCAAATGTTCTCTTGGTCAGCCAGGTGGTTCATTCTGTCGGATGTGTACAAGGTGTTCTGGTGGCCAGAGTGATGCCTGTGGCTGAACTCCAGTTTCTCAGTCTTGACCTAGGCCTTACCCTTCTCCTGTACGGTGTTGCCACCATGCTTCTGGTTAAAGGGCATGTGAATAGATCAGGACATAGCTGTGAAGGATAAAGCTTTCCTTGCAAGAGTATGTCTGCTCACAACTTCTAGTTGACCCAGCACAGAAGTCATCCAAAGAGGCCCTCTGGCAGGCAAAGTGTCAGGTCATTGGTGGGTTTTGATTTTATGATCTGTTTCTTAATTTTCCCCTCCAGGAGCAGACCCAGATTTTGTGAGACCTGAACTTGTCTCATTTGGGGCCCTGTTTTGAAAGAGAAGTACAAAATTAGAAAACCACCATTATACTCAATGCCTTTCCAGGGCCCATGCTAGTGAAGGAGACCAAACGAAGTCTGTGATTACTTAATTTCCCAGCAGACCTGCCACTTCCTCCCCCTTTAGAGCAAGGAGCTTTCCACTTTCTACTCTTCTGCTTATGAAAACAGAAAATGATCCCTCCAATACCCTGGCCCATTCTTTCGTACCACGTTGCTTTCTGTACATGGGTGATAAGAAACTGTGTAAGGGATCTTGAGGTTAACATTGTTTAGTTCCTGTGAATGGTGGACTTATTCAGGACAGGGCTCCTCTCTGTTTAATTCTGTGAGTGTCTTCATCCATTCCTGTCCTTTGATAATATACAGTTGCCAGAGGCTTGTTGACTTCTGTTCCCAGCCCTGAGGTCTTCCCTGAACTTGTGTGTACAGTGGCCTCTTAGAGACTTTCCTGGGGGTCTTCTCTTCCCTCATTCTCCCCCATCTGTCATAGCCCTATTGCTTCTTTCTCCAAAGTAAACCTCAAATTCAGCCCCTCCTCCTTTTTTTTTTTAATTTTTTTTTTTGCATTTTCACTGCCAACAGCCCAATCCAGCTCACCTCAGCCTCCTATATGGTCTCGCCAGAAGCACAAATATTGTGCTCCAATACAATTTCTGTTCAACATCCAAAATAATGTTCCAAAACCTTAACCAGATACATGGAAAAACCACCTGTAACCTGCCTAGATCATTGCCATTCCCAATTTAATATCCCTTAATGGCTTCTCGTTAGGTTTTAAAGAAAATTCCCGATTGTGGTCCATACAGTCCTACATGATCTGCCTCCAGCCTCATCTCCACCACATTCCTCTTTTAACAATAGTGCCTGTTGCAACTACCCCCCGTCTCCAAGCCTTAGCCCATTCTTTGTCCCCTTACCCGGGTGCCCTCACCTCTGCTGTTTGTACTATGGATCTTCAGTTTATCTCGCCACTAAGACACCAAGAAAGCTTTCCAGGCCACTTCAGGAGTGGAAGTCCACCCCTCCCATTATCTCTGTGCCCTATTTGCTTCCTTTAGAGTCAGAACCTAGTATTTTTGGAAATGACAGACTGTTTTGTTTGTTAACTTGTTCAATGTCTATTCTTCCACAAAGCTGCAAGCTCATGACAAGGGTAAGGACTGTGTCTGTTTTCTTCCCTGATGTCTATTACATGCCTTGGATAGTGACCAGGGAAACTGGCACTAAATCTGCAGCTGTTAAATGAATGAATGAATGAGCTGCCTCCAAACATGGAATGAATGTTATTAAATTTGTCACAGTAAATTTAACTATTTCTATGTATTTTTTCCTGCCTGACTCTGAACTCTATAGGAATGTTATAAATAATAGCTATTTCCTGGATGTATTGCCAACATTTAACACAGTGCTCATGATGCCAACATCCTACTAAGTACTCAATTAACGCATATTTAATTAAATTAGCTACCAAATTATTGATGGCCACGAGCTCTCCACTTAAAATATTCAGTGGAACACAAGAGAGATGATCATCTCAGCTGAAGGAGCAGATCATAGGGAGAAAATTTTTAGAATTACTAAGGAATCAGATAAATAAATGTTAATTTCATAGTAATAAGTGTGAGAGGTACCTGAGGTAGTAGATAACACCATGCCCGTAGCTGAAGTGTTAATGTAGGTGTATTACTGAAGTTTGTATAAAGGAAGAAAAGTCACAAGTCTTCCCTGAGCATATCAGTATGATATTCTGTGATAGTCATTATTAGATTAAGGTCTGGCTCACCCAAGAGTTGTCCAAAAAATATTTGCGTATTTAACGAAATGCCAGTGGTCACTTTTGAATTTTTTGATATGATGAAACTGTTTATCTCTCCAACTAAATCATAACCTTACTGAAAGTAAAATCTTGGAGATAGAATTGCTATTTCTTTGAGTCTTCCATAACAATGCCCCATAGTTTTTGCAGAGAGAATGCTCAGTAAATGTTTGTTGGGCTAATAAATACTGTATTTCCACATTTTATGCCAGAGCACAAAACCAGGTTCCTCACTGCTACTTAGGGGTATCAAAGTAATAACCTGCCTTCTTGCTAAGTCTCAGACCAGAAGGCGATCTTATGTATCACTTGGTGACATCTTCACTTTCCCCACAAGGAAGCAGTCTAGAGAAGATAAGTGTCTTTTTGAAGTGGTACCAGGGCAGGAACTAGACTCTGGGCTTCTGAACTTGGGAGCCATACTTATTCCACGGTACCAGGCTGAGGGTGTGGCTACAGAAGGATAGGAAAAGAAATGGAAATTAGATATGATTTACTTAAGTTACAGATTATTTAATGAGATTCTTGAGCATTGAAAAGTATATTTATTTTATCACTGTCATCAGTGAAAAGCACAGTGACAGTTCCAAGATTAATGGTAAATTAATTTGCCTCATAAAGACTCTATTGTATTGAAACAGGGAGGAAATGTACAGAATTAGACTGGTCATATTTCATAGAGACCATGTTTGTGATTTATGATACTGTCCCATTATTTTTCATCAGACATAATTCATCTCAAAGCTTTAATTTACAATTATTTTATCTTTCTATGATAGGAAAAAGGCATTTCCCCCCAAGACAAATAAATAGCTAGCAGAAAGTGCTTAATTATAAAGATAGCTTTTAACCTTTGATTTACCCTTTTTTCTTGATATTGATAAATATTAAAAATTAGTGTAAGCCCCAGATCAAGGTACGGAAAGACTGAACAAGGACCCTCAAATAATTTGAGTTTTCCCAGATGACCCAGACTGGCCACACAGTTAAAAGACTTCTCTCCTACTGGAAAGTTGCATGTCTTACAGTGCTAAAGGGTCCCCCAAAAGTAATATCCTACAGCTCTTTGGGGAGATCTGTTCTCCCCCACCACCGATCAGGCTGCTAGAATAGGGTGTGATTAACTCTTGCTGATGTTGGTATCAGCTGAGACTTTCACATACATATCACCCAGACCTCACCCCAGACCAATCCAGTTTGAATTCTGAGTATTTGTATTCTAGGTATTCTACGTATTTTAAATATTTGAAATGACATGAACGTGATGTGTAGCCAGGGTAGAAAAACCACTGGTCTGAATGGGTTCTTCTGCCTGGATGGAACCGCTCTGTCCCAGCCCTGCCGCACAGGGAATGACAAGGCTGGTTCTACCAGATGCCGTGTGTGTTTTCCAGTCCTGAGCTGAGGAGTGGGGAAGAGAGTGGCAGCTCCAGGTGTGTGCCTGGAGGACAGATCTTGTTTTGTTTAGTTCTAGTCTTTCTGCCAAAGATGAAGGAAAAAAAGAGAAACAAAAGCCTCCACTCTCTCTGAGAGCAGAGTTTTTTTCACCTCAGCTGTATCAGCATGTGGGGCAGGATACTTCTCTGTTGTGGAGGGCGCCCTGTGTGGCAGCCCCCGCCGGCCTTTGCCCATTAGATGCCAGTTGCTCTCCCGGCCCGGAGCTGCGACAACTAGAAAATGCCTCCAGATGCCCTCTGGCAGTTCGGGGAATTGCCCCTGGTGAGGGAGCCTAGACCTACCCAAAAGCAGAAGCTCTGTTGGAGGATTTGGTGGTGATTCTGTGGGCGTGGCTTCTGTTCCTGTTGGCAGCGGAAGGCAAGTATGGCTTCCTGGTGAAGACACTGGTGGAGATAGCGGTTTTGGCCAAGGCAGCAAGGAAAACCCTGAAGGTTGTCATAATGCCCATGACTGTAGGCCAGCAATGGGTGGCAAGAGGGACTTCAACTGGTCATTCTAGGCTCCAGAAAAAGGGAGCCAGGAGGTAGGGGAGCAGTTGCAGATTCTTCAAGAAGAGGTAAAGTGTTGGTTGAACTTTGGGGCTGGTGGAGGGAAACATGAAAGGTGTGTAGAAGTATAGGCAGGGGACTCGAATGCCACTTTTGAAGGACTAGCCTGTCCCATTTGGGTCAGACTCTTGAGAACAGCCAATGAGAAGCAGCTATTCTTGATAAGGCAAGCCTCCCAGGTGGTAAGTCAATGGATTGAAAAAAAGACTTGGCTTTGAAATGTTCTCAAGATTTATTTGACACCGTAATTAATGTCTCATTAGTCATAGGTATTGAAGTAGGACCTGAGAAGTTATACTATGTTTCCTTCTACTCTCATAAATTCAGTCAGATTTACCTACTCGCTCTCCCTCCTTTGATGAAAGAGGAAAGGGAGGTTAGAGAGGACCAAAGGGAGCAACTTCCAAAGCCTGTGATTAGCCCTGACTCCATAATTTAAGTCATGTAGTTCTACCATTTAGGCTCAGAAGGGAACATCATTATATCACATACTTTTCTGGGATGTTCTTCCACAAAGAATCCCTCCTTATGTCTACGCTGACAAAAACAGTTATAGCTTTTGATAAAACAATGGATAACACTATATATATATATTTTAAAAACTATATGTTATTATATATGTTTATGTATATGTTATATATATACACTATATATATATTTTATATATGTACAGTAAATTCTTTTTTTTATTAAAGATTTTATTTATTTATTTGACAGAGATCACAAGTAGGGAGACGCAGGCAGAGAGAAAGGAAGGGAAGCAGGCTCACTGCTGAGCAAAGAGCCCGATGTGGGGCTCGATCCCAGGACGCTTGGATCATGACCTGAGCTGAAGGCAGAGGCCCCAACCCACTGAGCCACCCAGGTACCCCTGTACAGTAAATTCTTGAAACAAACAGAAGACAATTCAGAAACATTTTCCAGAGTCAGTTCACATAATTCATCAGGTTTTGCTGGGTTTAGGGAGCATATGACTTTCCTTTTGTAGAGAATTATAAATTTTAAAGCAGAAAGTGATGTTAGAAGTTATGGTTCATCAAATAGCAGTCTTTTTTTTTTTTTTTAAGATTTTATTTATTTATTTGACAGGCAGAGATCACAAGTAGGCGGAGAGGCAGGCAGAGAGAGAGAGGAGGAAGCAGGCTCCCTGCCAAGCAGAGAGCCTGATGCAGGGCTCTATCCCAGGACCCTGGGATCATGACCTGAGCCGAAGGCAGAGGCTTTCACCCACTGAGCCACCCAGGTGCCCCCAAATAGCAGTCTTAATAAAAACTATGGACTATGAAAATGTTGTACGAACTGATTCTAACTTTGAAAATGCATTTGGCTGAATGCTAGGAATGTTAAATAGAACTCAAGGTTCAAAGTAAAAAAAAAAAACATATGGGTTTTTTTTATATATATATATATTTATATTATATTTTTTAATATATATATATATATTTATATATATATATATATATTTCCCCTTCAGACTTAGAAACTGCCCTTTTATCACCACTTATTCAATAGTTTAGGAAATGTACTGTTAATTCAGCATCTTCAAGTGTTTCAGTGGAAATAAACTACTCGCCATTTGGAAAAATTGTTGAAATGTGTTTGGAGAACACTACACCAAGGTTTAGCTGGTCACAATCCAGGTTCCATATCACATTGCAAACAGGCTGCTTTTAGACCAGCTCAGCCTGTGCTTACTTTTTTTTTTTTAAGGTCATGGAAGCTGAAGGTTGAAAAGCAAACAGAAAAAAAAAAAACCAAAAAAAACACCACACATTTTCTTCAGCTCAGAGATAAGCAGGAAACCCAAAGAACATGTTCGTAACAATAAGACCTCAGTAATAATACTGAATAGAAAGTCAACCAAGTAGATCTGACAGAAGTCCAGGCAGATATCCAAGAGATTCTTGTGGTGAGCTGCTGAGTCATTCCCCGGGCCTCTCTGCCTCATCTGTACATTGGGGATATAAGCGATGAAGCTTGTATCACTATGAAAAGTCTGATCTCATTGGTTTGTTTTGAAAAAAAATGTTTACAAATGCATAGATCATTTCTGAAAGACTCCTCCTCTTGAGAGAGTTAAGAGGTAGAGTTAACACACAGTCCCATATTCTGAATGATGCATTGAAACATGCTGTTGGGATCATCATGATCACCTCCAAGTTCATGACACTTATAATCTATACTACTGCATATAGCCCCATGCACCTGACTTCACCTCTTTTCAGATCATCCTGGTTCTGTCACTGACCTGCTGTGGGCGTTAGGGGCAGTTACTTACCCTCTCTGAGCATTGCTTTCCTTGCCTGTCAAATGGAGAGGGAGCAGTAGGTTCATCTCTGGGGCCTCCCACTCTCCCATTCAAGATGAGTTGGCTGTTGTGTCCTGATGCCTTGCTCCACTCACTTCTTCTGTGAGAGTTTCTACCCTGCTAGAAGTAAGAACTTATGGGAATTTCCCATACAGTTGGGAGAAAGGAGAGGCTCTAAACTGGAGTGTGTGTGTGTGTGTGTGTGTGTGTGTCCGTTCCCAGGTGATAAGAGAAGAGGGGCAGGAGGACTTGGGAAAGACATTTTGAACACTGAAGCTCCCATGCTCTAGAAAAGCCTTGTTGCTGAGAACGACAAGGTGCAGTTTCAGCACACGCCCCTGCTCTGATGAGGTGCACAAAGAACACTGGAAGATCCCGTCTTAGACGGGACGTGAGGCCTGGGGAAACTGCGGGATCTGTGTCCCCAGCTGGGATGCCGAGCTCTAAGAGTCACAGGTAGATCTGCAACAAAAACATCTGAACAAGTGCAAGAAGATTCTACAAACGGGAGGATTTGGATTTAAATTGTTAACTAGCCAAAGGAAGATGCCTGTGTATGTGGTAGGGCCTCATTTCTATGTATGAGAAAGAAGATGTTTACAAAACACAGATGTTTGGAAATGGTATCCCGAGACTTTAGGGCACAGGACTGGTAGGGCTAGGGAAGGTGAAGGTGGAAAGAGCCTTGCTTTTTTTGTAGTATGTGAAAGAAAGAAAGAAAGAGAAGGAGAGAGAGAGAGGAAGGAGGGAGGGAGGGAGAGAAGGAAGGAAAGAAGGAAGGAAGGAAGGAAGGGTCACATGCAAGTTTCACTTTTTTTTTTTTTTAATATTTTATTTTATTTATTTGACAGAGAGAGATCACAAGTAGGCAGAGAGGCAGGCAGAGAGAGAGAGAGAGAGAGAGAGAGGAGGAAGCAGGCTCCCTGCTGAGCAGAGAGCCCGATGCGGGACTCGATCCCAGGACCCTGAGATCACGACCTGAGCCGAAGGCAGCGGCTCAACCCACTGAGCCACCCAGGCGCCCGCAAGTTTCACTTTTCTAATAAAAGTACGAATTCATTCTAAACATATGGGTGAGATACGACATGAATTGTGCAAAGTAGGAGGTTTGTGAACCGCTGCCCAAGCAGCAGGTCCTGGAAGTCTTGGATTGCCTCCAACCCAAACATGCCCCAGGAGAGAATGTCACGTGATGAGGAGGTTTGGGCTTCAGAGCAAGAGCCTGGCTCCATCACCGGACACAGGGCTTCATGGCCCCGAGCCTGCTACCCTCTGGGCCTCTTTTCTCTATAAAATGTGAAAAGAACGCCTGCTTTGTAGATGGTGGGATGGAATTGGGCAATCGAAGAGCTAGCTTTTATTACTATTTTTAAGCGGTCGGTGCTGGCACGATAGGTCATTCGCACCCTCTGACCATTATTCCTCGTCGACTCCTGGATCAGCCCCAACACAGAATCTGATCTAGACGGATCGATTTTGCGGACCCTTGCAAAGCACGTACTCCTGGCTGGGCTCTCCTCTCAATACGTTGGAACTCATTTAGTCCTCAGAAGAATCCCGGGAGGTGGGTACTGTGATTATCATCCCCCATCTTTATAGGTGACAAAACAGAGGCCCATAGAGGTCAAGGAATTCACCCAGAGGCACAGAGGCAGCAAGGGGTGAAGCCAGGATTCCAGTCCATACACTGAGCAGACGGCCCTCCCGAAACGCGGCTGCACTGCTGCCAGTGTGCAAAACGACAGGTAGAGCCCAAGGCTTTCAAAACAATTGTCCTTCTCAGGAGAATGTGCTAGATATCCAAGTCAGGGATCCCCCTCTGCTCCCTCTTCCTGTCCTCAGGTCTGGGAGTTAAATAAGAACTTGCAGATTCATTTGGTTCCAGGTAGAAGCAGCAGAAGAAAAGTCCTGTGCGCCCCTCAGCCTCAGTAGCTCTAGGAACTGCCTCCTAGGCCTCCCTGAAGCCAAGCTTGGGCTCCACATTATCACACCCATGTCTCTGCTGCCTCCAGGCAAACACACGCATGGTTGAATTTCGCGGTGCTTACTGCCCTCAATGAGCATGTACTGGGTGTCCGGGATGCCCACGAGACTGTCAGAGTCTAGGGGAAAGCAGGCTGAATGACTAGCTCCTGCCTTCAGGAAGCCTAAGGACTGTGACAGGAGGGGACTGGGAACAGGGAGGGCACAGGGGGATAGAAGCTGCAGTAGGAGAACAGAAGGACAGTGCTGAGTGAGTTGAGGTGCGGGGTGTGATTTAGGCTGGGGCAGGCCAGTTCCCAGTGGGGTCTGTCCACAGGAATGGATATGAGAAGAGGACACCCCGAAACCCAGACTTTCATCACCCGATCCTAAATCTCGCCCAGCATCCACATCCAGTCCTAAAGTTCACTCTCTGCAAGTGTTAGGATACCTGAGCGTGTGCCTCCGGGAGGTTAAACTGGGGGCTTTCCTGTTGTGAAAGATGGAGACCACCTCCTCCAGAAATCCTTCCAGAGCCCCTTGAGCCCAAGTTAGTCCCTTCTGGGTCCTCCCTGGGTGTGTCCCCAGCTTCGCCCCTTGGGCCAGTGTCATAAGGATCTACTTCAACCAGATGGGATAGGTTTGTGCTGGAGACTTCCCAGAGCACCTGTGTTGTCTGTGTGCAGCCTTCCTCCGACATAGTTGGCTGTAGATGCTCGTTTGAAGAAAACCTGTTAATGAGAACTCCAAGAAGCATGATCTGCAAGTGCAGGGCTAGCTGCGGAGGAGAGAGAACTCCCAGGACCAGGCTCCATCCTGGAGGACTCGGACGGTAGTGGGGAAGACAAAAGCCTACACAAGGAATTACGGTGTAGTCTGCGAAGGGCTAGATTGTGGGTGTGTACAGGGGGTGAGGGAGCGGAAGGGCTCAGAGAGAGAAAGGCTCAGAGAAGGCTTCGAGGAGCAGCTGATGCAGAGCTGAGTATTCCAGGGCAAGCTGGCATCCACCGGGAAAAAGGGAAAGTGTGCCCAGGTAGAGGGCACTCGGGCATAGAATTATGAATAGCACCAGTCTTCAGGAGGTGGCAAGAGAAGCAGGGTGTATTACTAGGAAAATGGCTGTAAATAAGCCTAGAAAAAAAAAGGGGGGGTAAATTAGGAAGAAGGTTGCATGTCGGACATTGTGTTTTAATACTATCTGGTGGTGGGTAATGGGAAGTCTTTGAACCATGGAGTAAGATCAGCAGCTTCCCACAGTGTAAGGACAATTAGAGAGTGGCATGGAGGATGGATTGAGAGGTTGTAAACCCGGATACAAGTGTCTGATGGAAACTGCTAGAATGTCCAGGTGAGAGATGCTAGGGATAAGCAAGAAATTAACAATGGGGAAGGAAAGTATGAACCAGTGAACAATGGATTAAGAGGCAAAATTGACTTATGGGAGGACAAAGATGGATGAGTCAAAGATGACTCTCTGGCTTCTGGCTTAGGTCACCAATTGGCTGGTTGTATCACTGTCGGGAGAGAGAACCAGGCAGGGGGACAGAGTCCTGCATGGAGGGGAAGAGAACAGCTTCATTTTGAGACATGTTTATTTTTAGTTTTTTATGGAATCTTTAGGTAGAATTACAGGTCTGGAAATATGTATTTGGGCGTTGTCGTCCTAAAAATAGTATCTCAAGCCACAGGAGTGGGGGCAATCACCCAGCAAAGAGAAAAGAAGCCAGCCAAATGCAGAATCTTGCAGAACAAATGCTAGGTGGGTGTGGAGGTGGGAGCCAGGAGGTCCCAGTGGAGTAATGTGGCAAAGCCTCATGGAAATACAGCCCAGAAATCACTATCTGTGTGTTGTTCCTGCTCCTACAGGAAGTACACAAACCCATGTCTGAACCGTGCTGTGGTCAGAACTCAGGGTCCATGAGAGAAACCATGAACTGACACAGGCCATCTGACTGTACATTGCATCTCTCCCTCTTCCCATCTTTGCTCTGCTCCTTCAAGTTTGTGTGCAGGATGGCTGGCCCACCAAGGTCAACCTCCCTGCTAAGGTCAACCTTTCTGCTGCATTCCTTGCACTGCCTCTGTCCTTGTCTACTCTACCACACCAACTCTGGCTTCCAGCATCAACCCAGAGCTGCTGGTCTTTTTGTTAAAGGGTGCCTACACTCACTCCTTCCCTCAGCTCCAGAGGACCAGACCCAGGATGATCAGGAAAGACATCAGGGCTTAATCTAGAAGTCATCTTCAAAGAAGCTGGAGATGAGACCATAGATGAGACTATCAAGGTAGAGTTTGAGAAAGGAGAGGAGAGGAACAAAAAGAAATATGAGCAATGATCTGCTTTCAGGGGGCTAAGAGAGAGACCGGGCCAACAAGGGAGGCTACAAAGTAATATTCAAGAAGACTGAGAAAGAACCAAGAGAACACAGTGATATGGAAACCATGGCTGGCGACTGGTATATGAAGGAGGGGTGTTCATGGTGCCGAATCCCGCAGAGATAAAAGAAGGTGACTCGAGAACGGGCCAGTGGACTTGGCCGTGCAGAAATCAGACAACTTTTAAAGAGACATTTCCATTATGGGATGGGGCAGAGCACAGCCAGGTAAAGGAAGTGGAGGCAAAAAGAAATCTCTTTGCAGAGGTTTAACAGTGGAGGAAACAAGTTTAACTAGTCAATGTAATTCATTTACTTCTTAAGCATCTATTCTGTCTGAGGCACTTAAGATGATCAAAATTTTAAAAAAATAAGCGTCTAAAGCCGCCCTAATACCAAGTCTAGTTGAGAAGGTGAGCTACGCAGAAGAGGTTGACTGAAAATATGAGACATTGCACGATTGTTTGCCATTTGGGATACCAAGTACTGTTCTCATGCCACACTTGCGTCAATCTCTAATTTCCCCCAGTCCCACAGCTTCAGAGACCACCCGTGACATAAGCCCCTTGTACTAATGATGACTCCGAGATGTGCCCTGCCTCCCGACCTGCCCCCCCCTGCCCCCAGTCTTCAGATCTGTGGTTCTCCCATCTCCACTCTCATGATTTTACCCCAAAGGTTCTAGAACTGGGCTCCTGACCCATTTTGTATGGGTACCAGACACCTGAGGTCAAATTTGGGATCACTCTACTGAAAACACTTACCTTAGCTTTAGGACTTTAAGGCAGTGGTTTAAATAAACTGTGTTTCCTGGAGACCTAGACGTGACCCCTGGCTGAGCTCTAGAAAAGAGCACGGAGAGGACTTGTATATATAACACTCTTACCCTTGATTCACTTTCTGTTTCTACTCTTTGTTTTTTCTGTGACCCGTTTCTAAGTCATACTCTTGTGGGAAGCACTGCTCTTGGAGGAAGGCTGCTTGTCCTGTCTTTCCTGGCCACGGGCCTGGGGGAGGTTGAGGACCCAGAAAGGGTACTGTGGGGGGCTGTCCTGTGTAAGGCAGGATGTGGAGCGGCATCTCTGGCCTTTGCTCCTTGGTGCCAGGAGTATCCTCCCACCCAGCTGTGACAACCAAGGAAGTCTCCAGACCTTGCCAATGTCCCCTGATTGAGAACCACCACTCCTGGTTCTTCTGCTCCTGCAAAGCCGTGTCTACGGCTCCTTTTTCAGCAGGAGACAACGACTCCTTTTTCAGCAGGAGACACCGCAACCCACGGCCAGAAGGAGGCAGGAGGGGAAAATCCTCAACCTGGCTTTGTAATCTCTCACTTACCCACCACTTGAGAGTGTCTTTTCTTCCTGCAACACTGAACTCTCCAGCTCTGACCTCCAGGTCCTGAGTTGATAATCTCATTACAACTAATCCTGTTTACGGCCACTCTCTTGGCAGAACAGTCCTGTCAGGACCTTTCTTCGCCACCCACTGTTCTAGCTGCTCCATTGTTATTGGGGACTGTGGCCTGGCTGTGTATAAGCTTTCATTGATAGGGCTTATCCTGTTTACGGGGAGTCTGCAGAAGGGCCTCATCAAATACTTCCATCCCTTCCTTCAATAAATGGCTCCCTTTGATCTGTACGAGGCAAAATAGTGTTTATCAGAAGCTGGGCTTCCTCTAGCTGATGGTGGGGACATCCTGTCCCAGAAAGCGCCCCAAAATAACACTTTCTGAATTTCAGAATATTTCCAGGTTTCTCTTTTTTTGTGTGAGTTTTTTTTTTCTTCCCCCCCGCAGGGTATCTCTTTATGGCAAGTGAAGAAAGGGACTGATTATAGTTTTTTGGAGCCCAAGGCAACGCAAAGCTGAATGGTTTTCTGCAGGTCACCACCAGACAGGGGAGAAAGAAAAGATAGGATTGATGACAGCATAAACATTGGAATTAAGACAACATACAAGATTAGGGCTGGCCAGGTGAGATGCCTTTGTGTTGTTAATTTAAAATTTAAGTTATCTAACAAGGTGAAAAAGAGGTCAGGAGTGTTAGTCACCTGAATAACAGAATAGTAGAAGCTAGTTCAATTAGGTATATGAATAATAAATGGAATATTACAACCTTTTTAGATTTCAAGAAACTGCCAGGTGAAGGCAGGTTCACCGTCTACACCAGTGGTTCTCAAAGTGGAGTCCCTAAATGCAGCAACATCGCAGGGGAACTTGTTAAAAATGTCAATTCTCAGGCCCCACCCCTGATACTAAATTGACTGACAGCTCTGGAGGCGGGGCCAGCAATAGGTGCACAAACGTGTCCTCCCGGTGTTTCCGAAACAAGGCTAAGCTTGAGAGCTACCGATGGACAGGAATTACTCTTAAACTGCCGGGTGCATAGCAATGACTCGGGAAACTGACTGAAATGCAGATTCCCGGACCTCATCCCTGATTTCCTTGGTCTAAGGTGGGCCCTAGAAGTGGGCCTTGTTCATGAGCATTCCAGCATGATTTGGAGAGGAGGGTCCAAGGCTCACGCTGAAGGAAGCACTGACCTAGATACACAGGAGCAGTAGAAAATTTCCACAGCGCTTGAGTCGCTTGAGTTCTGAAGGGACTCCCTTCTCAGCTAAGAATGAGCAGGTATCACAATTCACACAGTTCAGCACCCCACCCCACCCCACCCCACCCCACCAGCGTCACCCCAGTCGTCTGGTGAAGCTGGCTGCTAGGATTACCTATTGTAGCAGGTGGTTCTTTTCAGGATTACTCGATACTAGAAGGTAGACCGGCCCCATCAGTTCCTTTCAGGCTGACATCTGAAGCACTGGGCTAACTCCTAACCTGGGTTGGGCTCACACCATCGGCCTGGAAGAGAAAGCTTTTTATCCCATTACGAGTTCCGTGAACCACAATCCAAGATGTGGCTAGGTTTTCCCAGGAGTTTCATTTTGCACAGCTGATGCATTCCAGTCATCGTTGGGATGCGTTTCCTTCTCCTCTTTCCTTCCAGCCCTTGGACTACACCATATGTGCATATACAGGCTCCTAGGATGAACATCCTCGTATCCTAACCCCTCTCCCAGAAGGTGGGCCTCCCACCAGCGCTGGGCTCTTCTCTCTGTAAAACTGCGTTTGCAAGACTGCTCTCAACTAATCCCAGCTCAGAGAGGCAGCTGCTGGGTCACACACGTCAGCTTCTATGTAGAATATGGCTGTGATTTGCCTCCTGCCTTCCCAGCTTTATCTCCCATGCCCCTTTAGATTTCTTTAGGTCTCTCAGGGCTCTGTTCTTGGCTCTCCATTAATGCAAAATAGTATTTTTCATATGGCTTAATGTGATCTGTTCTCAACAGACTCTTTTTTTAGTCAGTCTTTGGCACTCTACAGAGATGGCCATCCCTTGTCCCCACTCACTACACCCTCTGTTTGGAACCCCACGTCGTAATGGATGGGGTTCCAGTAGAACCACTGTGTACAGTTGTGTGGTTTGTGCATTGCACAAAGACACCTAAGGGGGCAAGTATAGACCAAAATCTAGCTTGCATTCTGCTTACCAAGATGAATGCCTGACACTGCACTGTGGGCATCTGGAAGACAGTCCACTGTTTGTTTGATTTTTTTTTAACTGACAAATATTTATATAAATACATAATCACATAAGATTATCAATTGAGACTAATGTGTTTGCTGTCATCTCATTGTTTATGTGAAAACGAAGACTTTTTGAATGCTTAAGCATATTTTATAGGAACTAGTTAACGCACAGATTTTATTTCTTAGAGCAGTTTTAGGTTTACAGAAAAACTGAGCAGAAAGCACAGAGATTTTCCAAGTACCCCTACCCACTCCCTCCCAACCCCCCACCGGTTTCCTCTGTTAAAATATCTTGCAGTCCTGTGGTCCATGTGTCACAACTGATGAATTATATTGATAGATTATTATGAACTAAAGTCCATTGTTTATACGGTTCACTCTGTACTGTAGAGCCTCCGGTTCTGAGGAATGTAAAGTAAGGTGTATTCACCATTTTTGTATCCTACAGAATCTTTTTATCAAAAATTCCCCCAAACACCCCTCTTCCCCCTCCCTTTTCTTCCCCAGTCCTGGGAAATCACTGAGCTTTTTTTTTTTTTTTTTTTTTTTCATAGTTTGGCAGAAGGTACACTTTTCTCTTTGTATAGAAGAGTATCTACCAGCCAAAAGCATAGGGATACTTCTACCCAGAAGTGCATCATACTTAAAACTTAGCCACTGCCTTGCATCTATGATCAAATCCCTTTCAAGATCTTTTTCTGGGTCACTTCAGGGTGTCTCATTTCCCTTGTGTCTTATACGCTAGTACAACCTTTTCCTGGTCAGCCTTACCTTGTGCTCCCCTTTCCCCCATTCATCCGTCCCTCCCCTTGGCTGACTCGGTGCCATGTCAGTGCTACCTAAAAGAACTTTCTGCAGTGATGAAAATGTTCTGCATCTATGTAGGTCAAGGCAGTAACCACTAGATTCGTGCGGCCATTGAGCACTTGAGATGTGGCTAGTGAGATGGAGGAACCGAATGTTAAAATTCTATTTAATTTTAATAATTTCAACAGAAGGGGCACCTGGGTGGGTCAGTGGGTTAAAGCCTCTGCCTTCGGCTCGGGTCATGGTACCAGGGTCCTGGGATCGAGCCCTGCATCAGACTCTCTGCTCGGCGGGGAGCCTTCTTCCCCCCCTCTCTCTGTCTGCCTCTCTGCCTACTTGTGGTCTCTGTCTGTCAAATAAATAAATTTTTTTAAAAAATTTAAAAAAAGATTATATAATTTCAACAGAACTAGCCCCATGTGGCTAGTGGCTATGGTATCAGACAGCACAGGTCGAAATTTTTGCCTCCTCAGATCACCCTTTGTGAGAGCATTCATAAATTTCCCCCTACATTCTACATGAAGGCTTTGCTGTCCCCCTCAAATCTTCCCTAGTTAGGAAAGAAACAGAACCCTTCCTGACCCCTTGCTGAAACACAGAGCTCCCGTGTTCCTCACACCAAATATGTGTATATTCTGCTCTTAAAACATCACATTAAGATAGCTTACAAAATTTCTTTAATTTATGAGGCCCTTCCATATTCCTTGTCCATACAGGTGAACATCTCCCTCTGTTAAATGTTCTCTGTTCCAAACTCTCTACTCCTGGAAACCAGAGTAGAACTACATACCTCGTGTTTTAGTTGGCAATAACTACAAGCTGTTGTTAGTGTTGATCCGTGTCACTGTAGATAATTGTGGCACGGTATTTAAGGCATGAAAAAAGGAGAAGATATGACAACATCCAAAAAGACACGAAGACTTTCAGTTCTGGCGTCAGCACCAGGTGAGTAAGGAGCTCCAGGCTGAGGCTCTGGGGAGGCTGGAGTTCTCGGGGCATTTGTGTCACCAGCGGGCCCATGACATTAGTCATATGGCTTCATCTCTCGGGGGCTCAGCTTTCTCCTGCATGCTATGCAGGCTTCTCACCAGATGCTCCAGTTTAAGGCCTCTCCCAGATGAAAACACTCCTTGGGTCAGAAGTCGTCTGGGACTCCCTGGGAAAGTTAAAACAAGAATAGTTCACAAAATCCCACCTCCACTGCCCCCTCCCCCATGTTCGGGATGAGCCCATCAACTTTGCTAAGGACGAGACCAAAACAATATTTCAAGAGCCCACAAACCCCAGGTCAGAGTGAGTCATTGGTCCTGACGACGGCGGCGAAATGGACCGCAAAATTTTGTGTATATTCTATATAGTGTCCTTAAAACAGCTGCACAAACCTTTTATTACGAGTGCTTTGAACAGAAATCAACATGGTCTTTAATCCAATTTCTACATTCCACAGATGAAAAGTGGAAGTAGAGAAACGGAAGGCCTGGCCGAGGAGCTCGTACCTACGTGCCCATGTGAGTGGTCACTTAGATGCCTGGCCTCGGTTACAGAAGCAGAGGGAATCTCTGCATATAAAAATAGGGTGAGTTGTGCTGAAGTGAAGTCTGTGTTCTGGAACTCTGTGCATGTAATTACCGCTTAGGCTTCCAAGCGAAATGATTTGCTAATGGCCACTGAAATGTGACAGGCCCCAGAGTGAAATAATTGATTGATTCATAACTTGGGAAGATCTGAGTAGATTGTCCCCCGCCAAACACCTCACCATTTTCCCTTTCTGTCCCGACACCACATGCCTGCTGCCCCGTGGGTACAAAAGGACAGTGTGGCGACAGGAGGACAGAGCCCCACAAACCCTTCCGTCCTCCAGAATCCTTGCCACCATTGCCATTAGACATTTATGTATATCCCCACTCGTCTGCTGTCTCTTTTGGCTAGACTGAAAGTTCCAGAAAGGCAGGGGTCGTGTCCATTTCTGCTCAGAGCCTGGCGTGCAGTAGGGAGTCAACAAAAATCTTTTGAAGAAAGCCAGTAAGCCATTTGCAGTCTCTGCAGTCAGATCCTGGCCTTGGAGCCGGTGTTCTCGGACAAGCGGCTTTCCTGTCTATGCCTTAGTTTCCTCCTCTGTAAATGAGCATAATAATGGCATCGACTTGATTGAAGAACTGTGAGAATTAAGTGAGATAATACATACAAAGAGCCCAGAACGGTGTCTGAGACGTAGTGAGGACTCCATACGTGTTAATGATCTTTAATGATGATGGTGATGACGATAAGTGATGTGTAACAAGCACTTCATAAATGATAGTCCTCCTTCTTATTATTACTACTGTTCTTAAAAGAGTATTTGCCCATTGGAATATCAGTTATCCAGAGGCCTTCAAGTACATATACGATAATGGGACCACTGCATTTCCCTTTAAAGGCAATGCCAGGCACAGGGGCAGACACAGTGTGTCAAAGGAGACACCAAGATAATGTTCACAATAGTGCATGAGTATCTAGGGCCCAAGGGGAGTTACAGAACCTTTTACCCCCTCCCTACATACATCCTTCTCTTACCAGCGTGTTCCCTCCACTCTCTAGTCATCTCCATGTGGCCAATTCTCCCCGAAAGTCCCAGCTTACAAATCAGCCTCCCTTCTAGGATCTCGCTTCCCATCATGGTTAAAAGATGCTTTTCAGGGCGCCTGGATAGTTCAGTGAGTTAAAGCCTCTGCCTTCGGCTCGGTCATGATCCTGGGGTCCTGGGATCGAGCCCTGCGGCGAGCCTGCTTCCCTTCCTCTTTCTCTGCCTGCCTCTCTGCCTACTTGTGATCTCTGTCTGTTACGTAAATAAATAAAATCTTTTAAAAAAACAAAAATTTTTTTTTTAAAAAGATGCTTTTCAATAATCTGTTCTCTTGCGGAAATAATTTATTGCCAGAAAGTAAACAATAGAAGCCTATATTCCTATATTCAGGAAAGGAAGGGAAATCAAGAGAAAAGGCTTGAGGCTAATTCCAGATCCTACATTTACTAACTGAGTCACCTCTGGTAAGTTACTGGATTAACTGTGTCTCAGAATAGTATCAGGTGGGAATCATAAGATGTGCTCTACCTCCTGGGCTTATGAACATTAAATGAGTATGTAAAAGGCCTAGTTCCAATGAAAATAAGAGTTTCTAAAATGTGAAACAGAAATTTTGCCAGGCCCCCCACCCCACCCCTACAACTCTAGCTATTCTGAGCTTCCAAACTCATCTGGGAGATTCGGTTAAGGGCTTTTTCCTTTCTCCTTGACTCCGTCTCTGAAGGGTGGGGCTACTTCCTGTTGGAGGACAAAGAACAAGGGGGCACACACAACACACACACTTTCTTCTTTGCCTTCTGACTCCTTTTCTAATTTGTAAATAAAACTTGAATAATGCTGTAATTTAATTTCAATATTTCTCATATGCTGTTCTTTAATGGAATGAGGTCATTAAAATCTTATCCTTACCCACTACCCAAATTTCTGGATTTAATGATACTAGATTTGAATATTATGGTGTTTTAAGGAACAAGTTTTGGCCCGTATAATTTGGGATTCGATTTCATTTATTTGAGAACTGTTATTAAAATCAAATTTATCTTTAAGCAAACCTACTTTGATCCTTTTTATTCTTTTTTTTTTACAATTAAGAAACATTCACTTTAATATTCATCTTTCTTTGAACTATGCATTACTAGTTCTCGTTTGAACGTGACCTAGCAAGATCAGTAGTTAGCTTATAAAAAAAATAAATTCGGAACGGGGTTAGCATGATGCTTAAAGAAGAGAGTATCCCAAAGAACATAATTATAAAAAGCTCCTCTGTGCAAAAGTAAAATTAATACTAAGAAATGGTGCATGAGCTGATCCTTTTTTTTTTTTTTGATGGATAGGATATATAAAAACTTTGCTAAGCTGTAGATTCATGGTTTAGACAGATGATTGGATAGATGATTTGGAAAGTAAAATACAAAGCCCAGAGCATTTCATAAACCTTACTAGAGCAAACTGACTTCTAGAGAAAAATTTTCAGGCAAATTCCCAAGTTCAAGTCATAATGTAGCTTTCAACTTATGAGAAGACTTTCCGGAGCATTGAAAGGACTCAATGTGGCAGGTGCTTGATTCATTTATAGGGCTTTGAGGCCTTTTTAAAAAGGTACTCAAAGACCAAAGCAAATATAGCCTCTGAATTTTATAAATATTTTATTTTTTTACTTGTCTGTCTGAGAAAAATCAGATATACTGCAGATAACTCTAACTACATACAACTTTTAACCTAAAAGAAAGGGGGGGATGGAGACAAAACATGCTTTGAGATTTAGTTAGAATTGAAAATTCATTACCTTTCTAAGCGGCAATGACTTCTGTGGAGCTTTTCAACAATGAGGCTGGTTAAAAATGTTTAAAGCTGTGGGGAACAATAGGGTAGTCTCCTATTGTGTCAAACACCTTGTTCTTAGTTTCCAGATCATTTCCCTCAAACCCCTTCGCCTTCCCTGCTTCTCCCTCTGCCTTTGCCAGGAGCACATCCCCACTCAGAGAAAACTGCTCTGCCGCATGGCCCCAAGAGCTTGGTTCCCAGGACAGATGCCGGTTCTCCAGTTTTACCTGTGTGATCTTCAGCTAGTGGCTTAAACTTTTAACCTCAGTCTACTGATCTGCAATAGCAGACTCACTCCGCAAGGTTGTTGTTAGAAGCGAATCATACAGTGGGGACTTTGCTGGCAGGACAATCTTTTCCCCAGAGTCCCCATTTGCAATGAACTTTCACTTTGACATAATATTGCAATAGGTCAAAAATCAAGTGGCCTCTGGGACATGTTTTAATGGACGGGGTCAAAAATAGATTCCAGCTTCTAGCCTCTGAGAAGGAACAGAAAAGGAGTTATACCTCCAAAGGCAAGAGCCTTTGAATCCCTAATGTGGGTCCTGGTACGTAGTAAGCACTAGACACCTGTCTTTTGAGTCTTGTTTAGTGGAGTTGATAGAGATAAGGTACCCAGACTAGAATGAAGCTGGTAAAACTAGAAGATAGTGGAGAATGATGGGTTGAGAATAAAAAATGGGAGTCAAGCACATTTGGTTCGAATTCTAGCTCAGGAGGGACTTTAGACAAAGGTGCTTAATTTTTCTGAATCTGAGTTTAAATCTTCTTCCTATTCCACACCCCCAAACACGCATGCACACATGCACACACACGCACACAGACAGGCACACAGAGACATACACACACAGACTCATACAGACACACACGCACATACACACACACAGACAAACACACAGATGTACACACAGGCACACACACACACACACACACACACACACAGCAATGACAACAACCCCACTCTGAATGGCTTCATACCGCACCCGGGACAATGTCCTGGCCACCAGGTCCTCTTGTCGCTCTCTCCCTGGTTGTCTCAGCTCCAGCAATAGCGGCCTATCTTCCAGCAGTAACGGCCCAGGGCTCTCGGACACCCTCGTGCCCTGGGCTCTCCAACAACATCTTATCTCATCTGTGTGGAATGATTTGTACCCCCAGCACCAGGACCACGTCTCCCATTACCTGAATAACCCTGAATGTCTGACCGTAAACATCATTTTCCCAGTGAGCCTTTCCCTCCCTTTTCCAGGTCTTGATTAGGGCCCCTGTTACATGCTCCATATTGCCTCTTCCTGAGCCGTCGCTGCACGGCAATGTCTCTTCCGCCAGGAGACTCCAGGAGCTCTAAGTGTGTGTGTAAAAGACAGCCCTGGTTGGAGGGGTAGGTGCGTCATGACTGCTACAGTCCCAGGGTCCAGCCCAGTGGCTGCTCGTAACCCTCACTGACTGGATGCGTGAAGGACGATGACATCAGGACCCTGCCATCTGCTACAGGCTGTGGGGGCCCAAGGAGAGCACGTCCGTGGAGAGTTTAGAATAACTCTTGGCACGTGGCAAATGTCTCAGTCAATGGTGGCTGTCATCATTAAAAAGAATGTGTAAGCGATGAATTTGTCTCATTTCTAAATTCTTTGGTGGGTATGTCTCTAATAAGAGAGTTGAAGGAATATAAGCAAGCTGCCCTTTTGTGCCCAAGCTTCAGATTCCTATTTGAGAGTTTTAGGATAGAATGAGATGAAACAATGAGCCAAACCCAAAATTGGAGCCAGGACAGAAACGGCTTTGAAGTGATAGATCTACGGTGATTATAGGTTAGCATGGGTTTCGGGTCTGGCTATGCTCCAGGTACAAACATCTATGACCCAGTCCATCAACCAGATGTTACCATTTGGGGGAAGGTTTTTTTTTTTTTTTTTTTTTTTTTAATAGAAATGTGATCTATGCCTATAGAACCCTCCATGTTAGCACTTGCAAAATGACTGCAGTGAATATTGTAAAAATATAATTTGCAGAAGATAATTATGGAATCCACATGAAAGCCTGATACTTGAATAATAAAATGTAGATACTGTAGCTACAACTGGAATTTTAAGGTAGGATTTTCATGACAGAGACAAGATTATGTAAAATTTAGTGTGATAAAGCCACATCTTTTTTATTAAAAGACTATAAATAAGTGTGAGACTTCTTTTATTTTCAGCTGACCAGGTCTCTCTTTCTCTCTCTCTTTTAAAAGATTTTATTTATTTGTCAGAGAGAGAGAGAGAGAGAGAGAGAAAGAGCGTGCACAAGCAGGGGGAGCAGCAGGCAGAGGGAGAAACAGGCGAGCCTGATGCTTGAAGTGTTTGTAGCTCATAATGCCATGAGGGACCCAGGTCATTCTGTCTTTCTGATCTGCTATCCCTAGTGCCTCATGTTCCAGGATGTTCCAAGATGTTTGCCATAGTTTGGACATCACATCTGCTTGGAGAAGAGGTAGAGGGTCATGTATCTGTCTCCTTTTAACAGGAAATTCAAAGGCTTTACCAGAACTCTCAGGCAAACATATCTACTTATTTCTCATTGCATGGGAAAGTGAATATTTAGCTGGACGAGTGTTTAGTGATGAAAAAGAGAGAAATGTGTCTTAGATAAACAGCTACTAGTGATGCTACCCTTGGCTTAGTCTTCGTGCTATCCTAGTTGCCATTGGGAAGTGGGGAAGGGGGTCGACTGATACGCATGACTGGTCACGCTCCCTTGGTAGGAAGTGGGTGAGTAAGTGAAGATTTGACAGACCATTTCTGGTCCATCAGAGCTCAGCTAGCAAGGGAATTCATTAATAATATTTTGCCATTAACTTATACTCTAACAACTATGATGTTAGCTAGAATAAGGGATCAAGCCATTCTGAGCTGAGCTACGTGCTGTCCTACACAAGATGAGTGACTAAGTAACCACTTGCAATGGTTCGTAGGTGACCCTGTATGACTGTGTGTCCCTCCCTGCTGGAAATAGCTGGGCCTCCCGATGTCCAGGCTGGCACCCGGCCTTCTTGCCAAGTCAGAAAGAGATCTGAAAAGTCCCATTCCGTTCCATTTGCAGAAGCCACCACAGCATTTCTTCTTCTGACCGTAATGGGAAGCACATGGAGATCATTGAACGTTGGGAGCCCTTCTATGCTCAAATTATGTTTTTCAAACAAGGGCTATGATAAAGTAACCTCCAAACATGACCCTGGCAAAAGTCAGTAGCCTTTGCTTATTCTGGCCACGTTCCTGGTGCAATCCAGGGTTCTGGGAAGATTTACTTTAATTACAACCTTTTTTGCCCTCTTTTTCTCCCTCTTACACTCATGACTTCTTACATAACATGTGTTTGAGTTAGCAAAACTGAAAATTTTATTCTTGAGCTAATTAAATAGATGTAATATGCACTTGGCCTTCTTTTTGTTCAGAAGATCTGGCCAAATTAGCATGTTGTACTGTTTTCCTAAGGCACATGAAACTTCAATTCCCTTTAATTCTTTGGTTTTTATGTCCCAGTGAAACTTTCATTTTTGTTTTCCATGGCAAAGACAATAAAAAAAATTATAGTATCTTTTAAATTTTCTTTAGCCAAATAATACCCTATGAAGAATATTTCCTCTAAAGCCTTTTTCTTAATTTACCAAATGGTTCTCTTGAGAATTGGATGATTTCCAAAAAAGTTTTTGCATGGAGCTTATATATGAAAGTTAAAATTCACATTAATTAACTTAGAATATATTGGCTAATACTAGAAATACTACATTCTCCATGAGTCATGAAAAGAGTAGGATGCATGAAAATACCAGATTTTAAAAGTATTTTCAATTGTACCACTTTGTTTACCACAATATGTGTGAGTCACAATTTTTGCCTTCTGTTCAACCGCAGCTCAACGTAACCAGCATTTATTGAGCACCTTATGTATGTGCAAAGGCTGTCTGCTCAAGGAGAGCAACTGGACAACACAACAGCTGCTCTCACAGGATTCTTATTCCATTAAGAGGAAAGAGGCATGTAAGCAAATAATTATAATACTATGTGATAAAACACAACGATAAAAAGATATACGGGCTCAGTGGGTTAAGCCGCTGCCTTCGGCTCAGGTCATGATCTCAGGGTCCTGGGATCGAGTCCCGCGTCAGGCTCTCTGCTCGGCAGGGAGCCTGCTTCCTCCTCTCTCTCTCTGCCTGCCTCTCTGCTTGCTTGTAATCTCTCTCTGTCAAATAAATAAATAAAATCTTAAAAAAAAAAAAAAGATATACGGGGACAGGATTTAACTCTGTTAGAGGATGGTAAAGAGAAGGCAGTGGAGAGAGTTCAAAAGGAAGGTGACATCTGATTAGAAGCTTTTCTTGATTGGAGGGGGGCTGAGGGAGTGTCCAGAACATTCTGGGCAGATAAAAAGCAAGGAGGGGTGTGTAAGTGCGGCTGAAGTACAGGTAGGGAGTAACCTGGAGAGCCTGAACTAAGTGCTGGTGACAGGATGACAGGGGGCACATGTGCAATACTTTGGAGGTAAAACTGAACACCCCAGCCATTTGTTTAATTAGTATCTTCCCAAAATGCTACCAAAGAGGAGACTTTTTGATGGTTCATCAGGATGGTTTTTCGCTGGTATTGTCTTTTCAGTAGATAACCCGACCTTAAAGCAAAGTTTTAACAAATGTTATATGGGCACAATCTGTTTTCATTTGGATAATACATGCTTATAAACACCCAAGGCTATATGCAACCATAGTATCTTTTCAAGGCATTTATTCCAGCTACGTAGCAATGGACTAATCGCAAAATAAGAAAGTGACATCCTATTTCGTGGGCACAGAGAAAACACCAAACTGGCTTTCTCACTGGTCTCCTTTCTGCCTGCATGAAGGAGTTACTTGGTCACCTCCCACTGCATATTAACAGAAAAGTGTTCCCAACCTGGCCTATAAAAGGCTAAGCAAAACAGCTCCATTCATTCATACTGCTGACACGTTCTGAGCGCTAGGGTACTTGGAACCAGGAATAGAGACATCCAGAAGTTGTGGTCATGGCTGCTGAGAGAAAGGGGGATGTAGACAGATATTCTCAGTGCAGCGGGACAAACACCTTATTAGAAGTGCAGCCAGAGTCCTGAGGGAATGAAGCAATGTGACCAGACTGCCTGGTGACAACGGAAAAATTTCACAAACGAGGTGACGGTACAGCTTTGAAAGCTTTGAAGAATGGGGAAAAGGAGGGACGTGGGATGGCCTTTCAAATGTAAGGAACCATGGAAGACCTTATTATTGTTTCTAATTACTTGTTCCATCTCCCTGGGAGAGGTTTTTATTTCTCTGCCCCAGTTAAGGTCAAGTGTGGCCAAGAAAATGTGAGTGGAAGTGTTTGGTACCCCTTCTGAGTAAAACCTTAAAGAGCCGTCATGACATTGAAGACTTATTCTTTTCCCTCTCTTGCATGAGAAAACCATTTCCAGAAAGGGGCTGCTCATTCAGTCTGGGTCTCTGAGCCAAAGAACACTCTTGGAGTAGAATGGACCTTCAAACAAGTAATACAAGCAAGAAAGAAAACTGTGTTGTTGAAAACTACTGAGTCCTGGGGGTGGTTGTTATAGGAGCATAACTAAGCAAAGTTGACCAACACGGGAGCATTACAGGCAAAGGCAAGGAACTAGGAATGAGTATGGAGTGTCTGAGGAATGATGGTGAGTTTAGCACAGCCCAGAGCGTAGACTCGGGGTTTAGAGCCTGTGTGGCCAAAATAGGACCCAGAAAGGGAGTTGGGAACAGATTTTTGAATGGTCTTAAGTGTCCTTCTGAGAAAGCTGAACTGTCATCTTTAAGGTGAAGAAGCCAGTCAAGCTGAGGAGTGACATGATAAAATTTGTTTCTTGGAAAGATGATTCTAATGGGAGTGGAAAGGGACTAGTACCAGCAGAATCAGCTAAAAAGCTGTTGTAATGCAAATAACTAACACTGCACATTTCCAATGTGTCAGGCATTTGGAAGGTTTTTACCAAAGTAATCCTCATAATAACCTTATTTGGTAGGTATTATAATGATTCTTGTTTTATATATAAAGGAGGAAACTGAGGCACAGAGAGGTTAACTAACTTGGGTCACTCACTCCATAAGAAGCGGTAAAATTGGAATTCCATTCCCTGCCGACCCGGTGCCCAAGCCCACACGCTTCACGGCCACACCACCCTCTCAGAATCCAGGCAGATGATCCCAGCATCTGAACTGAGGCAGTGTGCGCAGATAGAGGGGAAGGTATCAAGTCTCCTATTTCTGAGCGTGTCCAGAACGTGGGCGTGAGTTGGAGCCTGTGGATGAGAGACATGAGGGGCCAGAAAAAATGTCTCCCTCCCTCCCCCCCCCTTTTTTTTTTTTTAACTTAGGAGATCAAATAGGTGGTGAGATAATGAAGAGAAACAGAAAATGAAAATGAAGAGTTTTGCTTGGGATACACTAAATATGCAGCACCAGGTAGAGATGACCCATTGGCATTAAATATGATCCCGAAGCTCAGGAATGTTGGGGGTGGGGGGTCGGGGGACAGACCCAGGCTGGGCAGAAGGCCGGAGGGCAGAGCAGAGTGTGAGTTGAGAAGAGGACCAAGGGCAGAATAGGGAGAAACCCATTCTGTAAGGAGAAGATCTAGGAGGAAGAGCCAGGCAAAGATTGAGAGGCAGTGGTAAGGGAAAAAACGGTGTCCCAGAACAGAGGCTTAAAAATGACTTAACACTGGAAAAATTGGAAGCCGACTATGGCCACTTCTGTGGTATCATGGCCACATGACAACTTGGAGAGACACGAACGTTCGCTTACACAGCGACACAAACATTGTGCATCACCGGCGTCCTAGCACAGGTACTAGAATGCATCGCGTGGGGGCAGAGAAGTGGAAAATAGCTTCCCCAGCCAGGACTCTCATAGCCTTGACCACATTTATACTTATTATAACTACAGAGCTGCTAATGAACTTTTGAAATACCAGCTTCCCATCAGTGGAAAGAAATAGTACATTGCTTCAATTTACAGGAATTGCCTAACTCCAAACATGGTAATGAGAAAGATTTAAAAGTAAAATCTTTTTCTGGAACACTCTAGTACCTGGAAGAACTGGCTTATTAGAGTCACTTCTTATGTAATCCCAAGTATTATTAAATTTCAGCAGCCTAAAATAGTTAGAATAATATCAAAGATATTTGCATAGAATTCTCCAGGTTTGGGGGTGGCTTGGTACCATATCATAATTTTTTTAACACATGAAAAGCTTGAAGCCACACAGAATTTATTATGCAATCGTCTCTTAGGAAAGGCACACATGCATGCTTTGTAGTAGGGGAAGAAGAGAATATTATTTCATCCACAACACAAATGATGTCCAAGGCCCCTGAAATTGTTACAGCCTGTTGAGATGGTGTTTGAAAAGGGTTCCATGGAAAGAAAGCTTGGGAACACGGGGTTAAACAATCTTTCCTTTCCCCCATTGCAGGGCTCTAGGAGCCCTGAATATGTTGGTTTGCCCTGTGTAGCTCTAGAGATGGAGGTAGTATACAGCAGCCCCCAAACTTATCTGACCATAGGGTCCCCATTTTTTCCCAAGAACACATGACCTATTGTATTGAATGTCCTATTGATAGATTATATTTCTGTTCAGAGTGTTTGCTGCTCCTTCCTACAGTGTCTTTTCTTTATAGGCCCATCCTTCCCTACTTCACCGAATACAGGAGCAGCTTTGGGACCTGCTTTACCAGTATAATGTGGCTATAAGTAACATGGATCCCTTTTGAGCAGGCACTTTAAGAACTGACCTGCAGTCCACATACGCTTTTTACCCTCTGCTGTAACACCAGCTATGAGCCACATAAAGACTGTTTCAATAGCCCAGAGTTCTGGAGTGTCCTGTGATGGAAATGTAAATATATAAGGAACAAACTGTTGACACTGTAAGCCATTCATATTTTAGGTCCTTTGTCACCACAGCTAGCTTAGCCTACACCGACTTCATCCTTCCTGTAAGCATTTCTAGATTACATGGACCTTACTGCTTTTTATAGGTACACGCATTCAGTTTCAATTTTATAAATGATGAGATGTTCTTAGAATTTCTCTCTTGGTTCAGCCAATAACACTTGAAAGCGAATTAAAATATATATATAATGCTCAAACTCTTGTATGCCTAGGAAATTACCTGGAATTACCAAAATGGACATTCCCAGGCCCAGCTGTCAGAAACTCTGATTCAGTGGGCTTGGAGTAGACCCAAGAAATCTGAATTTTATGCCAGCCTCCCAAGATATTACTAATACAAATGGTCTATCAACCACACTGTGGGGGGAGGGGTATTGCTCTAAAGTTACTCATCCGAGTATCAGTTACAGGTACCATGCATTTAAATAAATGTCATTTCCATTTAAGGAGGCACCATAGACTCCTCTTTTGAATGACCAGGGGGCACGTGTGAAATCAGTTACATCGCATTTTTGTTTATATTCATTATATTTCACTGGAAAATATTTTATGCACAAAATGGTACTCATGTTTGAATGCCTTCTTTTTCAGAAAGCCTGACTCTAGGTGACCCTTGGCTCATTAAAAAAAAAAAAAATCAATCTTCTCTAAAAAAAATTTTTATTATTGATGAAGATCAAGGGCTGTTTCTATTGCAAGTGACTTAAACCTAATTCAAACCACCTTAAGCAAAACAAATGTATTGGTTACAGATCTAAAATGCACATAGTTTTGAGAGAATGAAGTTTGTTGCTGGTTAAGCAGGCAGGACACGTTAGAACTAGAGACCAGAACTGCCTTTGGGAAGGTGCTGGGAGTGGGGGATGTGATTAAGAACAGGGCCACATGAAGATGGCGAACGGATTCTGGTGGGAGAAAGACCTGGCAAACAAAGCACCACCTAGAGAGTGAGGGGACAAGTGAAAGGATAGTCTATGTAGGTGATGTGCACCAAGGAAGTTTGGCAAGTTATGACCAGGCAGAAGTCTTGGTGGCTGGTTTAGAAACTAGGGAGGTAGACAGAATGTCTACAGAGTATCAATTAGTTGGAATCAAGGCTTTACTTACAGTTGGATCTGGATGTTCAAAAGTTGGCTTCAAGTATCTGTGTTTTTCCATCTCTCAGTTCTGCTTTCCTCCTGTTACTTCACTCTCAGGCAGACTCTCCCATGAGGAACAAGATGGGGACCCTTAATTTAGTAATCCCCAAGCTGGATCTTGTTGGTCTGGCTTGGGTCAAGACCAATCTTTGGCTCAATCATTGTGGCCAGAGATGCTCGTTTGGCCAGAATTGGGCCATGCGCCCATCTCTGCAGACAAAGATGAAGTTACAGTTATCTAAATCACAAAGGTTTCCCAAAAGGATATTGGGCCACTGTTCCCATCAGCCAGGGGGCAATGAAGACTGTGCAGGAAAAATTCAATCTGTCCACTGTAGACCTCATGATACTGTTCTTCTCTGAATTCTCAATCTGACAGGAAAGGGAACTTGCACACTGGATTTTTTTTCCCTAAGGGGAAATGAATGAATGAATGAATGAATGAATGAATAAAGCAAACAATTTCAAAACAAGCAATCAAGCAAGCAAAGCAAAATGTTTGAAGTAAGCAAACCATATCTCTTTCTTTCTGGGAAAATATCAGAGACCACAGTTATAGACCACAGTTAGGTCTAATTGTGGTTATAAGAACCTGTGTTTTCTACTCCAAGACTGCCTATTAGAAAAAAGAAAGAAGAAAACAAAATCCTTGCTTCCTTAATAAAATTTTTACAATAGATGTGTTGAACCTACATACTTAAAAACCTTGCTTTAAATTCACTATTGTGGGGCGCCTGGGTGGCTCAGTGGGTTAGGTCGCTGCCTTTGGCTCAGGTCATGATCTCGGGGCCCTGGAATCGAGTCCCGCATCTGGCTCTCTGCTCAGCAGGGAGCCTGCTTCCTCCCCTCTCTCTCTCTGCCTGCCTCTCTGCCTACTTGTGATCTCTGTCTGTCAAATAAATAAATAAAATCTTTGAAAAAAAATAAATTCACTATTGTGTAGTTTTCATGGAAGCCAGATTTTCTACACATGCACCCTTTTTTTTTTTTTTTAATGTGAGAGAGAGAATGAGAGAGAGAGAACGTGAGAAGGGAGAAGGTCAGAGGGAGAAACAGACTCCCCGCTGAGCCCAGAGCCTGATGTGGGGCTCGATCCTGGGACTCCAGGATCATAACCAGAGCCAAAGGCAGTCACTTAACCAACTGAGCCACCCAGGCACCCCCAACACATTCATGTTTAAGGGGGAAAATGCTGGCAACCTCTTGTCCTATTAAATCAATTACTATTGGCAAGAATCAGAGCCATTTTCTACAGAGTTCTCAAAGTACCATGGAGAAAAGTAGTTCAGTCTTGATTATCACTTCTATTAACTCACTCATGATCTTTGACCAAGAAGATCTGCATCAAGTCTCTTTACAGAAAAAGGTTTTGGACTCTTCTGTGCCTTTCTATTTACAGCTAATATTTTCATTTGTTTAGTATTATGGAACCATTTTAGGGTAAGGAAGTTTGTAAGCGAAGTTATTTCTCCATTGACCTATTCTTTTACCTAAAGAAAACGTCCTCTCCTTGTCCCCCTGGTATAATGAGATTCCCATTCTTGTATTTTTGTTTGTATATGCAGTTAGTATGATGCCTTGCATACAACGAGTGTTCAATAAATGTCACTAATTAATGACTCAGCCCAAGATTATGCCACCATTCACTGAAGCATTGTGGAGTCATTTCTGAGACAACTCAGAGCTCTGCCAAGCTCTAGATCTTTGGACATTTTACCAGACTTGGAAAATTCCAAAAATGAGATTTTTTTTTTTTAAGCGCGGTTCTTTTATAGAAAATCAAAACACAACAGCTAACTTTATTTGTTAATGCTCGGAATAAAAAGTGAAGCACGATTGATAAAGTGAGGCTTATTTGGGAAAACTACTAACTCCTATCTGGTGGTTGACAGCTTTGGCAGTTAAGAGTTCAACATCTGACTGCAGAGAAATAGCTCTGATGCACGTAATCCACATGTAACATATGTAATCATGCAGATCGAGCAGTTTCTGCCCTTTCTCACTTCACAGTTCCTCTTCTGAAGAGCTGTTACAATAACAAGTGTATTTATCATTTTCAGACCATTGTGGAAAGCACAGAACCAGCCGGGAAATCAGACTCCTGTCCTGCCCCTACAGCCCATGGGCCATGGCAATGGGGATAAATGGCTGCTATCCCACATGGCATTCGGGAACTGAGAAGTTCAAGGGCACGGAAGGCTTATCTGTGTCAGCCCCTTCCTTTCATAGCTCGTAGGGAAGCTGTTGGAAGCCAGAGTGGGGAGAGAGAGGAGGGAGGAGAGTGATTTGGCCGCATCCCATGGCCAGATGTCCAGAAACCAAATCATAATAGTCTTTTCAAATGGTGTCCTTGAATTCCTTGAGCTATTCATGAAATTCTTATAACCTCAAATATCTGTTTATATCATCAGTATCAGTTCAAGTCATGGACTCCACGGACAGTTTGGGAGACAATCTTCAACTTTATCTTAGACGAAGGCATCATGGTCCAATCAATCATTCTGCTTTGGTGAGCACTTTGGGATTGTGTCCATAGATCTATTTCCAGTAAAAAATTTAGTTCTCAGAATGCTGCTTTACCAATTTTCACAAGTTTTTGCTTTGGATGGATCTGGACTTTGCCCCAAATGCCTTCCCACAACAGGCATGTGAGCACAACTGAGGTAGAAATGTCATGTGTTTGGTTACTCGATTCTCTCTTATCACAGGCAACTAACTACTGTATCCAGAGAAGTCCCCACTAACATGAGTGTGATTCCTGCCAAAGAAACTGTCTCGTGTCATGTGGACCCGGTGAAAATGATGACCAACCCGCCTGCAAGGCCTCCTGCACTGGAGGCTGTCGCAGCTTGTTGACTTTTGGCATTTACAGTTGTTTGCTTGTTGGACAGTGTCAGGTTTCTATGGCTCCCAGTGCTGGCTGGCATTACAGTCAAGTGGAAAGAGGAAAATTCAGACAAGCCTTTCATGGAAACATAGGCCTGCCACAATGTCAGGTTTCTTGGTAAATGAACAGAGAGAAGGGAGATGCAATCTCTCTTGACTTTCCCAAGATTTTGACAGAAGGAAGTTGTGGGCTTGGAGACATGGGTGGGTCACGTTACAGATGGGAGATCAGACCTGCCTCTGTCTCTGAGAAGGTTGTGTGTGAGAATGTTGCTGGTAAGGTAGGAGGAAAGAGATAAGGTCAGGGTGCAGGCCCAGGGTGGAGGAAGGAGAGAGAGCAGACGGTCACAGAACCTGCAGCATCTAGGGTAAAAAAGGCGGCAATCCAGACAAGTAATCTGCACTAGGAAGGTTAGATGAGATGTGATCAAGTGAACATCCTGGCAGGTGGGCTAAGCATGCCTAGGAGCGGTGGGAATGGGGCAGTCAGGACCAAGAACAACTAGTCAGCCAAAATCATGGCATTTTCTGGGATGAAAGGATAGACCCTAATCTTGAGGAGGGTGCTGGAGGTTATAAGGAGAGCAGTAAAACAGAAAAAGCAGTGAGTAAATCCTGAAAAATCCCATTATAACAGTGGCTTGGGCACAAAAGAGTGAGGAAAAGGGAACAGATATTCATTGATTGTGTATCAGACATTGAACTGGGCTATAGATTTTAGTCATCATTTATTCAGCAAGTTTTATTGAGCATTGACTACATGCCAGACACTGTTCTAGGCACAGGGGATAGAGCAGTGAACAAAATAAAATCCTTGCTTCCTTAGTTCTTACCTTTTCACAGGGAAGACAGACAACAAACAAAATAAATAAAGGTTATAGTAGATTAGAGTGTAATGAATTCTCTGAAGAAAAAATAAAGCCAGGTAGAGGTAGGAAGTATGGAGGATTAAAATTTTCAATAAGGAGGCCAGGGAAAGCCTCACAGAGAAGGTGAGCTTTGGGCAAATCCTTGGAGGAGAGGGTGTGAGCCATGCAGATGGCTGAAAAAGAGCTTTACAGGCAGAAGAAAGAACAGGTGCAGAAGTGAGGGGCCCGGGCATTCAAAGAACAGCAAGGAGGCCAGGCAGCTGGATTTGTGTGAGGAGGAGGCCCAACAGAAGGAGTGAGGGAGCAAGCAGCGGGAGGTGAAGGTGAGGAAACTATGTAAGCCCTTTTAGGCCAGTGGTTCTCAAATGGGATCATTTCGTTTTTGAGGGGATGTTGGGCAACATCTGGAGACATTTTGGGTTGTCACAGCTGGAGGCTGCTTGTCCTGATTAAGACTTTAAACACTCCAAAGTGGCATCTTTACATGCATAGGAAGCCCCCATCTGGCCAAATAGTGGGTGGTTCGTACGTCGGACAGCAGCATTGGATTTCAAACCAATCTCTACATATCGACATTATCAGAAACAGAGAGACAGTTGTTTTGCACAAACTATTACTGATGCATAATATACAAAAAGAGCACTCTATGTATCACAAATGTACATACTGATGGGTTTTCACAAGCAAAACACCAGTACATAACTAGTACCCAGATCAAGAAACGGAACATGATCTGCACCCAGAAAATCCCTCCACCCCTTCCTCTCACCCCTCCAATTCACCACTCTCCCAAGAGTAGCCGCTCCTCAACCTTTAATACCATGAGTTTGTTAGTTTTGAAACTTTTAACAAATGGAACCATCTAGCACATACTTGACTTTTTTCCGTTAACAAGATGTCTGTGAGAGTCATCCATGTTGTCTTGTTATGTTCTAGACCATTCATTCTCATTGCTCTATAATATGCCACAGTGTGAACGGAAATAGTTGATCTCTTCTACTTGCATGGGCATTTGGAGAGTTTCCAGTTGGGGGTTATTATGAGTAGTGCTGCTGTGAAAGTTCTAGTACGTGCTTTTGATAAACAGGTACACATTTGTGTTGGGTGAACACATAAGAGTGGAATTGCAGGGTTATAGGAGGGAAAAGAAATCTTAAGGAGATGAAATGTAGCATGTTGTAGGGAGGGCAGTAAAAATAGAGCTACCGATATGATAGGCAGGTATGGCTAGGTTCAAAAATGAAAGAAGTCTGGAGCTCAGGAAAGAAAAGGCAATGACGTGAGACAGGGTGTGGTTTAACCTGATGGTGTGTGCACGGTGGCAGGTAGCTTGTGGAAATCGAGTGGCAGCCTTGTGGGGCAGTATAGGGCTTGGGTAGGAGGCAAATAGGCCCGAGTTAGAAGCTTGCTCTTCTAGATGTGATGGTGTGTCCCTTGACAGCTCAGAGCTTTGACTTTCCATTGCAGGAAACAGAGGTTGTGGAAAGATGAAATCCATTCATTCCACAACTATTGATTGACTGTCTACTTGTGTGCAGGGTCCTGGGGATTCAGTGGGGAACAACAACAAAAAAGAGAGAGTTCTTGACCTCGTTGATTTTGCCAGGAAGGAACACAGTAAACAGTGATAATTTAATTATAATTATGGTAAATATGATGAAGGAATGTAGCCTGAACTGGGGGGTCAGGGAGGATTCTCTGGGTCTAAGTAGACATGAATCTGGCCAGGAGTTGGGGGTGAGAAATTCCAGGCAGATTCAAAAAGCACCAAGGGAAATCTAAGGGGGAAGAGTGTGGCATGTGTGAGAAAAAGAGAGAGTGAGTGTGCAAACAGAATGCAAATGGAAAAGCAGGGGCAGATTTAATGGGAAGGGCCGAGGAGCCTTTAAGGGATGAGCTTCACATGAATTGTGAAGCGCTTAAAACTGAAAATAAAGAGAGGGCTGGAGGAAGGAGCAGGAGTGGTTGCAGAATCACCTAAGTGCAAAGACAGAGGTTGACTCATGAATTTGCAGTTCAGTACTCATCCATGAGTTCAGATACATTTGTGGGATGAGGAACTATCAAGTGAATCAGGTCATGCGTGAAACTATTTGGGTATCAATAACTAGTGACTGGATGAATATACAAATAACAGTTTGTGAGACTGCCATAATCTACAAAAAAAGGTCTTTAAGATGATTTCATTCCCTTTCCTCTGATATTAACTTAGTTCTATAGTAGGTTTCCATTCTGAGAACTGTAGCTCAGATTTATGGTGTTACTATGCGGCGACTTCCCTTCTAAGCAATGCCTAAGAGGTATATATCTCTCCTCTCATTTAATCCTTGCCACAACAACTCAGGGAGGTGCATTTTATTATTATTCTCATTTTACCGATGGGGAAGCAGTCACCAGAAAGTGCACTGGTCCACTTGCCCAAGATCACCCAGTTAGTAAACGCACATTCGGAAACCCCTCCAGCAGTCTCCTCCCAGCCCCCAAGCTCTCAATGACTACCCTTTACAGCCTCCAGAAAGAGGTCACAAACAAGCCAACACCAATCTCTGGTTGGTTTGATTGCTCTATTTCTCATTTTAAATCAACACATTAGCAGTGCGCATTACACAATGATCTCTTGGGAGTTGATTAGCCTGATTCAGTTCTCAGGAGCTCCATCCCTTCATAGCAGACTACGAAGGCTGAGCTTCCAAACCTGCACATCCAGCTGGAGATCCATGACTGGACCTCAGGAGAGGGATGCATGCAGAGCTGGGGAGGTAGGCGGGTTCCAAATCCTGCAGGCCTGTGGACCATGGAAGTGTTTCGGATTGTTCTCTTAGTGCAGAGGGAAGGGATGTGATTGGTTAGGAGGCAATCACAACAGTCTGGGTGAGGGATACTGGCAACTTAGACCTGTACAAGGACAGTTAACGTGGAGATGAAATGAGAGAATGTAAATAAAAGGCCTTGCAAAATGCTTGGCATAGAGTGGGCATATGGTAAGAGGTAGCTATTGTTAACCGTGAATGCATGTTCATTTCAACCTAGCAGGGCAGATCTCATGGCTTGGAATCTGCCACCTAAAGCATGACGTCAAGGAAAGTACTGAATGGGGCGCTTGGGTGGCTCAGTGAGTTAAAGCCTCTGCCTTCAGCTCAGGTCATGATCTCAGGGTCCTGGGATCGAGCCCCACGTCAGGCTCTCTGCTCAGTGAGGAGCCTGCTTCCTCCTCTCTCTCTGCCTGCCTCTCTGCTTACTTGTGATCTCTGTCAAATAAATAAATAAATAAATCTTAAAAAAAAAAAAAAAGAAAGGTACTGAATGTCTTTCAGACCATCAGAAACAATGAATACCCGTGATTTGCATCAATAAGGATGGAACTGGAGGGGACTATGCTAAGTGAAGTAAGTCAAGCAGAGAAAGAAATTACCTATGGTTTTACTCATATATGGAGCGTAAGCAATAGCATGGAGGATCATAGGGGAAGGGAGGGAAATCCAGAGGGGGAGAAATCAGAGAGGGAGATGAACCATGAGAAACTATGGACCCCGAGAAACAATCTGGGGGTTTCAGAAGGGAAGAAGGTGGGGGGGATGGGGTAACATGGTGGTTGGTATTGAGGAGGACACGTGCTGTGATGAGCACTGAGTGTTATACGCAACTAACGGATCATTGAACACATCAAGGACTAGTTATGTACTATACAGTGGCTAACTGAACATAATAAAAAACAAAAAAGACCTACATGGAAGGAGGGTGGCAGTGGATTAGCCGTGTCTCCGCTAGCTCTGGGTCAGCAGCTGATAGCGTGCATGCTGATTTGCATGTAAATAAGGTTACCAATGATTTGCAAGCAAAGATAGGAATCTTATGCAGATGATTTTTGAGTCACCTTTCTCAATATAAAAATAACATTAAAATATAATATGAAATCTTGTATGATACAAAAAGTTAGGCTTAAACTGCAAAAGGATTTTTTATCAGATAAAAGCAATACCTGAGAGACGGCACATTATAGAAACTGACTGGGTTGACCTTGCATTTGGAAATATTCGGGGACAATGCACGGCAAAGGTTTCCGCAGGCAAGTTAGTTTGACTCAGGTCAAATAATTTTAGACCCTTGGTGGAGATCCCTGATGCATGTTAATTGTTCAGAAAGGGAAGCACATTAAAAGAAATCTTTTTTTTTTTTTTAAGATTTTATTTATTTATCTGACAGAGAGAAAGATCGCAAGTAGGCAGAGAGGCAGGCAGAGAGAAAGGGGGAAGCAGGCTCCCCACTGAGCAGAGAGCCCAATGTGGGGCTCAATCCCAGGACCCTGAGATTATGACCTGAGCCGAAAGCAGAGGCCCAACCCACTGAGCCACCCAGGCGCCCCAAAAGAAATCTCTTTTATGGTACTATACCCAGAATTTTCCAAATTGATTTGACTGTGGAATTTTTTTTTTTGACCTAACACTCATTAACATCTTGTAGAAACATGATAATACCTGCATTCAGGTTCTGTTATCGTAACATGATCCTGGGCTACAAAATGTGTGATGCCGTCTTTTTTGGTCCTGGCTTTTGTAGAGCTCAGTCAGTGGGAGAGAGGGAGAAGGACACCAGTACACAGTGTTTGTCTGTCTTTAGAGGACCATTCTCACTTAATGGTTTTTGGTTTTATATATGGCAAGTTTGCTGTGACTCTTATTGCTGACTTTGTGACTGACGGCGTTTAACCTTTGTCTGATGAAAATTGATCCCTAGCCAGAGCCCAGGTGTTGAAGTTGCTTGAATTGGAATTACCCAGCAGAACACAGATTCTACAGAAGGGGACAAGTCACAGAACGCTAGGGCTCATCCATTTCAAAAGGCCTCCAACTTTTAGCTCAGTGCTTGGTACATCACAGAAACACCACAAATATCTCTTGAGTTGATGAATGAATACAGAACTGAGTGAAAAATCATGGTCACTTCTTGTCCTCACAAGAAAAGGTAATTATGAGACCAAGTAGGTATTGTGCCAAATTTAGGAGAAATTTTAAATAACACAATAAACCTAAGGAATAAACAAGATTTCTTTTTTTTTTCCATCCCCCTCTGGAGATTTAGCAAGTTAGATATACCTTGGTTGAATTGTACCTACTGAAGAAAATAATGTCTTTGGGCAAAAACTGGATAATGCTGTTGAATAACTTTGTCTTTTAATAACTTGGATAAGTGTGTATGAATTAGACAAGTCACATGATCTCCTTGTTTTTTTGTCTTCAGGACGAGGTGATATCTACGGTCCCTTTACAGTTCAAAAGTGTCTGTGAATCTATTCACTCATAAATGCAATGCGTTGTGCTTGTTTTTTTCTCGCAACATTGGAAAAATGCATAATCTTCATTATAAAACCAGGTCTGAGTCCAGATTGAAAGAGCCCCTGGAAAGCACAGAATTCCAGAATGTTTTGCAAGAATATCCTCACTCATTAAAGGAATGCTATTAAGAGGAAAACAAGAGCGCTATTAACAGATATCCCTACGGAAGAGCTGTATGAAGGCCCCTTCATTGAGCGTATGAATCTCAGCAAGAAGCAGTTTCCTCTGGGGCAGTCTTGACGAGCACGAGTGAGCACGGGTCAGCGTGGGGACTGGTGACTCAGGCAGGTACCCAATAACCTCTAGGCACGATTATGAGCCAACATGTATATGTGCTCACGAAGTGGCAGGCACTATTCTAAAGGCTGTACTTACACTAATTCTTTTAATCTTGAAAATGACCTTATGAAGTAGTCATTATTATCATCCTCATTTTCGAGATGGGCAAGCAGAAGCATAAAACATGAAATGGACCTAGCAAGTGGCGGGGCCAAATTTGGACCTTGGTAGAATGAATGGAGAAGCCTGCTCTTTTTTTTTTTTTTTTTTTTAAGATTTTATTTATTTATTTGACAGAGATCACAGGTAGGCAGAGAGGCAGGCAGAGAGAGAGAGAGACAGAGAAGCAGGCTCCCTGCTGAGCAGAGAGCCCGATGCGGGGCTCCATCCCAGGACCCGGGGACCATGGACCCAAGCCGCAGGCAGAGGCTTTAACCCACTGAGCCACCCACGTGCCCTGAGAAGCCTGCTCTTAACCATTCTGCATGCGGCCATCTTAGGATATAGCCTGACCACTGGTGAAAGCTGACGGAGACCAAGTCACCCACCATTACCGGGCGCCCATGATGCTAAAGGCTGGTAGGGACCGGTGCGGGTGAAATGCGGAGGGTCTCATTGCTGCTCCTGCTCCGCTAATAGAGAAACACCTCACTCCAGGCAGAATGGAAGGAGTTTTGGTATAGAGGTTCTGAGGAAAAGAGGAAGGTAGAACTCAGCTAGCCTTGAAGAATAGGATTTTGACAGATAAAGGGAAAGGCATTTCTGATCCAAGCAACAGCATGGATTTTAGGGTGTGCCAAAGAGGCTTGTCTGCACAGATTGTGAGACGTACGGTGGGGAGATGATGTTTGGCTCTTAGAAGGTCCTGTGCTATGCTCAGGTCTAAATGTAATTCTATAGGTAATAGGAGCAATTGGGCCTTTACTTAGAATATAATTCCGGAGATAGCATAGCAGGGTGTAGTCTTAGCAGGAGAAAAGGGGAATTAAATCAGGGCTGTTTCAGTGATGAATGTAAAGAGGGATGGGGTGCTGGGTGTTGGGAAGTGGTTCTCAGACCTTCTGAAAGAGTAAAGATCTTATTATCCAAGTCACTGAGAATGCTGCCAACCGAGAGCCTCCGCTATCAAGTCCTATTACTTACAAAGGCGTACCTTCTTCCTGGGATGGTTGGTGTCCAATGACTGATTCCTGCAGGGGCGTAAAGGCACCACCTCTCACCGTAGCTCGGACAGCTCTGAATGGTCATCCTGGCTTCAGAAGCCTCCATACTGCAGTTGAAGTTCTTTCTCTGCCCAGTCTGCTGGCTTCCTTCCCTTCTCAACAGGCTGTTGCCTAAAAACACTTCCTAATAAACCTTCTCCATGCTCATCTCTTAAGATCCATACCTTGGGAAACTTAACCAGCTTCCAGTGGCTTTAGAGTGCATTGTAGAAACAAAACCCACAATGGGGCATCTATGCAGAAACAGCAAATGGAAGAGAGGGACACGTTAAAGAAGGTGGCCAGCCAAAGTAGCTAGAAGGATGATAGTCTAAGCTAGCCTGGTCTTTCCCCAGGATAACTGTCATGGGCCCCTTGAGAATATCCCTGTTTCTCTTCCTGACCCCTAAAATCTGCTCTTCACCTATACGCTACAGGGATCACATAAAGAAGAAAATTAAAAGTCTTGATCATACTTCTCTCTAGTCGTTCTCTGCTCTATGCTCAAGGCTCCATGGCCTCCTAGCAGTTCTGGGCCGTGTTAGCCACACACCTGTTGCTCTCCAGATATTAGCATCTCTCATTTCAATTATATCTCTCTGCTCAAGAACTCCTTCTCAGGGAGGCCTCCCCAATTACCCGCATTTAGAAGAACGGCCCCTGGGGGTATCTGGTTGGCTTGGTCAGTTAGGCACCTAACTTTTGATTTCGGCTCAGGTCCTAATTTCAGGGTTGTGAGATCAAGCCCCTCATCGAGCCCCACATTATGCATTGCATCGGCCTCAGCACTGGGCATGGAGCTTGCTTGGGATTCTCTCTCTCCCTATCCCTCTGCCTCTCCTCCTCACCCACCCAAAAAAGAAAAGCAACCCCTAGAAGGGAGTTGGGTGAAAATGGAGGGGGAGACAAACCATGAGAGACTGTGGACTGTGAAAAACAATCTGAGGGTTTTGGAGGGGAGAGGAGTGGGAGGTTGGGTGAGCCTGGTGGTGGGTATTGTGGAGGGCACGGATTGCATGGAGCACTGGGTGTGGTTCATAAACAATGATTTCCAGAACACTGAGAAGAAACTTTAAAAAATAAATAAAAATTTAAAAGAAAAGAAAAGCAACCCCTGTCAATTTCTATCACTTAAACCTACTTTATTTTTTTCCAAAGTATGTATTTCAAGCAGATGCTGACATTCTATTACTTAGCTATTTGTTGTGTTCGTTGTCTGTTTTTCTCTCTAGAATTAGGCAAGAACTTTATGTCCTTCACTGTTATATCCCTGGTCAGGAATGTAATTAGTGCATAAGTTAATGAAAATTGGGGACCTAGGAGGAGTGTACTTGCAGCAGGAAATATGAGTTTCAGCTATGTGGAGTCTGAAGAGCCTTTAGAATTTTAGAAGATAGTTAGCAATTCAGATTTCTGGGTAAAGACAGAGAAGAGGGAGTTCCTCAGAGTGTCCAGTACCCCATGAAGTGAATGGGAGAATGAGCTAGAACACCAGTTCTCAAGCTGCTTTGGGGAACATTCAGAGCATTCCTTCAGGCTGGGAAGGGTTTTGCATGGTGCTTGGTCAAATCCCAACTGAGTCAAAGCATCACCTACCCTGGCAACAAGTTGTAGGCGAGAGCCCAGGGCAGCTCCTGAAGCCAGAAGTGGCAAAGGTTTACTAGGCAGCACTGATGGTGGAACGGAGTCCGGGAAGTAGGAGTATGGATTTTGGAGACAGTCGTTCGTTGTTTGAATTGCATTGTTGTCGATAGCTGTGTGGGCCGCCTTTGTAAAGGGGCTACAACTCACAGGATTGCAGAGGGTGGACAAGTTGGTGCACAGTGCCCAGCACGCTCTAAGTGCTCAATAAACGTTCGCTGCCATTAACTACCGGCTAAATACTCTGACCTCTCCTTTTTAATCAGTATCTTCAAAATCATGAAAATAACTTCCAAATTAGATGGGTATGTTCAAATCTTTATTTTACTTCGTTGAACTTGTTTGTTCATCTGTAAAGTGGGACTGATACTTAGAACACAGAGAAAGTGCCTGTCACTGAGGCTTATACTTATTAACTGGTTAATAACCAATTCATATTAACCTGCCCATCTCAGGGGCATTCGTAGGACAGTTTCTCCTTCCGAGAGTTAAGAAAAACATCTAGCAAGCTTAGACTAATTGGTGTAGTCCAGGATCAGCCTACCTCGGTGAGTAGAATGAGATTCCACGAGACCTTGACTTTGAGCTGGATTTGGGTGGTGGTCAAGTTTCTGTCTGCCTTTTAAGCACAAGATTCCGTGTGATTAAACAGATGAGCCAGAAACCCCAGATTTCTTGGGCATGTCACAGAGAAGAATCTCAGGGTTGTTGAGTTTTCCTTTGAGAGTGGTGTCCTCAGTTACCTCAAGTTCCATGGGCAAATCATCAACACAAATGTCCCCGCTGACCAGAGCTGCCATAGTGATGGCCACTTTTGTTTTCCAATATGAGACCCAGGCAGTGCACCAGATTAGGTATCTGAAGGAAACCCCAGGGACGTGGCTGAAATTAATTATTTAACTGACTCATTATCTTCCAGTGTGTTAGAGACCTTGAATTAAGTCCGTTGGCAAATGTGTAACCATTGAAAATTCTTCACAGTCAGAAACTGGAAACAAAAACTTTCTTTTGGTTTTATGTTTTTGGTCTTGCACAGACCATTGAAGTCTGTGGATTAAGTGCATTAGTTAGAATAATATATTCAAGGATTTAAGGAATTTGGGTCCAATTTCGAACCACTCCACTACCTCTGGCTTGACCTCAGCTCAATTCCTTAATCTTTTGGCTTCTTTCTCCATCTGTGCAAGAGGCCTCTGGCAACACACTGAGTGCAGTAGCTGTAGGAAGAAATTAAATAATGGGCTTAATATCACCACTGAGAATGGAGTAAATTGCTCTTTTGTGGGATCCATTAGCTCAACTGAGAATGTTAGCACAGGATTCTGGGACAATGATGGACTATATGGAATAAGGTAGCATCAATTTTACTGTCTCGCTTTGCCCCACAATGACTCAATACAACAGATAAAGAATACAGAGGGAAAGAATACAGAGGGGAAAGAGAAAAACAGCGCCAGAAGAGAGGGTTTGGTGTGGCAGGAAGAAGAGATAAAAGGTAGAAGGGTGGAGGACGATAAGATAAGATGTGAGATGACAGTAAGATAAGATGTGCGTATAGACAGGGAAAGAGAAGATCAGAGAGGCAGTAGGGGGGATGAGCTTGCTGAGAGGAAGTGCAAGGATTAGAAAGGAAGATTCTAATCAATCAGCAGTTCCTTCTGGTCAAATGGGAGGTCTGGAGAAGGGCACGGGAGGGAGGCAGGCAGGGTTTGTTCCAGAAAGAAGGGTTTGTTAGTGGTGCCCCCTTTTCCCTGCAGAAGCGCTCTCCATTCTTGGGACTTGCCCCTCTTTAGCCTTGGGCTCAGACTCTGGGCTCAGCCTGAGGGACTTGATCTCTCAGGAGCGTAAGAAATTTCACATGAGTCTTTAAGATGACAGGTCTTAAGATCTAGGGAATTAACTAAATGTGAGTCTACTGGGGACAGGGCCCTTACTCAGTGCTCCCCAAATCAACTAGTTAAGTCATGTAGGAGGGGAGATGATGGGCAAACAATAAAAGGTAATAAAAGAGAACAGAGATGATTTTACGGGCATGATAGTAATACCTAATACAGGAACCCCTCCTCACCCTCTAAGCGTTACCCACTAAGTTAAAGATTCTATAACCACCTCACAACCACACTTAGCCCCAGAACAGGCTCTTTTATCTGCTTTATAGATGTAGGAGGAATAAAAGAAATCACAATAATGAGAATATTCACAGCTAATATTCATTGCTTACTGTGGGTCAGGCACATACTTCTTCCAAAAGGGATGTGAGGCTGTTGACAATACAGGACAAGCTCTAAAAGGGGAGGAGGAAGTACACAACGCACTTGTTAGCTGAGGAAAACTAGCAAAAGTAACAAGAGTAAGTGGTTTTATAGACGTTAATTCAGTTGTTCTCTCTATCACCCCATGAGGTAGGTACTTTTAATAACTCCTTTTTATAAAGAAGGAAACTGGGAAAACCAAGATTTGATATTACGTCCTTGGCTTGCCTTCAAAGGACAGTATAAAAAATTATAACTCTGTGGGCGTCTTGCTACTTACTTTCAACAATAGCAATTTCAAAGCTATTCACCAGGAAAAAAAAAAAAAATACACATTAGCTCTGCTTGCCACGCAAAGGGGTCTAAAACCATTGGTGTGTAGTAGCCTTCTTAATTTAGATTTTTAAATATCCCTTATATAAAGACCCTTATAACAAATTCCTCTCAGAACTTGGACCATGGGAGACTTTCTCCTCAATAAACTGTACGATTTCTTCCACTTGACAAAGGGAGTTATGAAAATCTTCATTTCCCTGTTTCACTTGGCTATGAGAAAACTTGGAGCTAAGTTTTGTGCTCAAATGCTATTGTTCGTCTCAGCCAGAGTTTTTTGACTTTTTTTTTTTTTTTAATATTTGCCTTTCATTGTAAACCACCTTAAATCTCTTTGGAAGAAGGCACAGTATAAATAAACAAAAGACAAAATGTAATCCTGTTGGGGCTATGCTAGGGATATAATAATTTACCAAAATAGTTTACATAACACCCCTGAGATCTTTTTTATCCGAAAGAGAATATTCTAAACGGAATCCTGGGCAGATACTATCTTTCACGGTGTTTATCGCATTTTTCATGCCCCTCAAATAGCATTCCAGACCACTTTGGGAAAAGAACGTAACATCTAGAGAAAATTAGCCGATTGGTCTCGTATGTCTTCTTGTTACAGGGATCTAATTAAAGTTAAAGATCTAATTAAAGATCTAATTAAGGTCCAAAACTGCACTCTAAAATAAACCAATTTAAATCTACATTTATCAGGCAGACTTAAAACAAAGAATAGTTTCACTCATTTCAACTATTCACCGGTTAATAGCTATACTGAATTTGTATATTTTTATTTAGTTCCAAAATTTCTTTCAGGAACACAGCCAAGTCTCAGCCTGCTGATTGATAAACACTATACACGTTGCATCACACATCCCCAAAAGCCAGCTTAAGGGCCAAAATGGAAATAGTTTAATAATAAAACGTTATCATATCAAGGTTGTTCCTTTTGTGGGTGATCAATCTTTCCAAAGAATAAAGCCTTTTGTTTCGGGAACTTCATTACAGGTGTGATTATGATTTTTGTTACACTTAGAGATCATTTTATATTTTAAGCATTTCAAATGAAATCTTATTTATAAAAAAAGAGAAATGAACAAAACAGGAAAACGGAGATTCGCAGAAAGTTGGAAAGAAGAACACAAATCTTGGTCACAAAATAACTAGGAAGCTAAATTCTGATCTCCAGCAAGACGTTCAAGTTTATCAATTTGCTGCTTCATTCCCATTTAATTTTAGCTTGTGATAATAACCTACCCTTTTACTTCTCATTAAGTGATCTTTTCTCTTTCATTCTTTGTTTCAGAGGAACATTAAGGAGAACTATGTGTCGGGCTCTTCATAGTAGGAGATCTAAGCAGAGACCAAAACAAATTCTTGTTCTGATATTTATTTTGCAACATCTCAGGAAATTGTAAAAAAGTAAATACTACATAAAACAGTATTTACAGATTGACTAGCCTATGACCCTTGAAGTTGAGTGAAATCCATGGCACTTGAAATTAAGCTGAGATTCCTTTAAAAATCCCCAGTGGTTAATACACCTTTTCACACAGTAGTTAAGAAAAATTTACTCCTGTCAGCACAGATAACAGGATCATATCAAGTGCTGCAAATTGAATTTTGGCCTAGTCATATTCAGAACAGTGCTAACGTATTTTTAAAGCCCTTGCCTTGTTACAGAAATACAAAATCCATTATTTCTCCTGAGAAGTGTGTACACCCCCCTCTTCAAACCAGACCTGGGTGTAGAGGAGTGGGGGGCACTATGGTGGCCCTTAGGAGCTGCAGCAAGTCCCGAGTTTCCTGACCTATGAATTGGGTATACATCAGAGGCAGTTTTCTTTGAAGCTAATTAAAGCTAAGCTTCAAGGCATCTTTTCCAAGCCCCCATTCAAGGCCCTGGCAGGACCCTGGCAATATATTCACGTGGTTGTACATTTTTATACAGTTGGCAAAAGTAAGATATTTTAGCCATAGTCAGATGAGATTGAGGTCCTTTTCCACGTGGATGTTCGCTTTGTCATTGTCCCTTGTACTGTGTATTGCTGGGATAGCGTGAGTATGCAGTGTTTATTATTCCTTTTTCTTTTCTTTCTTTCTTTCTTTTTTTTATTCCTTTTTCTTTAAGAGGACTACCCAATTTTTAGGCCTCACCAAAAACTGCATCAGTGCCTAGGTGTGATAATAGTACCTATTTTACAGGTGAGTTGGGAGTATTAAAGGAGTAATAGACAGTTCTGGGTACATGGTATGTAGCCAATGGATGCTAGGCTAGGCAGTATTCCCCCAAATGTTCTCCTTTCTCTTCTCTTTTCTTTCTTTCTATCTGGAAAACAAAGTCATAAAAGTTAGCATTTGATGTGCTTAAAACTGCAAATTTGTTTCATGAAAAGGAACTTTTCAATCCCAGGAAACAAGACCACATGATTTGGGGGGCTCTAGGCCTCTGTTGAATACCTTCCTCCATTTAAAAAAAATTAAAAATTATATTTTAACATTGTATTAGTATAAAGACAAATTCTTTTTTTTTTTTTAAAGATTTTATTTATTTATTTGACAGAGAGAAATCACAAGTAGATGGAGAGGCAGGCAGAGAGAGAGAGGGAAGCAGGCTCCCCGCTGAGCAGAGAGCCCCATGCGGGACTCTATCCCAGGACCCTGAGATCATGACCTGAGCCGAAGGCAGCGGCTTAACCCACTGAGCCACCCAGGCGCCCCTAAAGACAAAATTCTTTAAAATATATTAAAACACTTTCTTAAATCTTAATGTTAATTTTTTCCCTTTGAAACTGCACTCTAAACTATTATGGAACCTAGGCACTGTGCCTACTGGAAAAGACAGTTGTAAGAGTCCCCAATACGAATAATGATAAATTTCCCAAACCATCATGGACTCAAGAACAGGGATAAACAAAAAGCAACGTGGTACATCCTAAACAGAGCTTCAGGTACACTTAATAGAAGCATGTTTTCCAAACAAGATCTTAGGGACAATAGGCAGCATTTAGTTTTGGTGTTCGAAATACGCACATGGAATAAAAAAGCAAAATAAAATATGCACATGGATGGCATTGGCCCTTAGGACAATAGCAGGGACCATGTCTTACTGTGAAACCCATGTTATTGTCCCTAAAGCTTACTTTTTCCATGAATATTCTTGCAGGTGTTTTGTTGCCCATTTTAGTTACAAGGAAATGTTATTTCAGAAAATAAGCTTCATTTTGCCAATTTAAAAACTGTGAGAATTTCACCCAAAGTTCTCTAGAAAACACACTGGCCTTGGTGCTGGTGTAGCAAATAAATCACAAATGAAAACAAACAAGCTGGTTTCCTATCGAAGGTGTGTCTGCAGAGCCCTGTGAATCTGCGTGCCAAGGGCTCTATCTGGCACATTTCTGAACTTTGCAAAATTAATTGTGCCGAAGAGAACACCATCAAACGCGTCCGGCATGGAGTGTAAACATCTTCAAACCATGATTCTGCGCCATCAAGCGTTCTCCAGCTAATTTCATTTGGTGCATTACTCTGGAAGAAAATCGAGGCCAAGTGAAACTACGGAAATGGGAACAATGCACGGAGGAAAAAATCTCACCCCATTAAGGGATCCGTTTCTTCTCTGTACAAATAAGCCCACCACGCCTTGGAGGCAAGACTAGATGGCTCCAGGATATTATCAGAATGCCCCCGCGGGCCCTCCAGGACGGAGGGAGCCCTGCACCACCGAGAAGGAAGATGGCTTGAGCGGCAGGGCCCCAGCGCTGGGCGCATTTTAGGTAACTCAAAAAATCTAAGTGATCGCCCCTCCCCCCCAACCGCTACCCCCGAGGAGGCGCAGAAGCTGGTTTTCATGGGTTTTTACAGGGGAGGCGAAAACACGGCCCCACACTTTCCAATCCTCTAGGCAATGTAGGGCAATGGGCACTGACATTATTTGGGGGGCGACTCTCCTTCCCCGCAGGGCCGCCGCGCGCTCGGTCGGCCTTCCGTAAGGCTTTACACCGGCTCCGTCCGCTTCGCTCTCTCCGGCTCCTCCACGACCTTCCGAGATCCGCCTCCCTCCGGCCAGGACTCTCCGCGGAAGCGCCACCCTTGGCGCTCCGACTCCGCGCGCCGCCGCACTCCTCCATCTCCCAGGGGCGGCCCCGCAGGCGAGCGCCGGACGCGCGCGGCCGGGCGCGGGAGGGGATAGGGGGGTTGTGGCGGCGGGGGCGCGCGGGCGGCTTCCGGCGGGGGCGCGCGGGGCGGTTCTGGGGGCGGGGCCGGGACAGCAGCGCCCCCCGCCGAGCGGCGTGCAGGCACCGCCCCCGCGCGCCGCAGTCCCGGCTGAAGCGTCTTGGCCGCGGCCGTGGCCGTTAGCGTTACCTCCAGCGGGCTCTGGCGGCGGCGGCGACTCCCGGGGCTCGCGGAGGGCAGCGGGCGGCCCCAAGCCCGTGGCCGCCTGGAGCAGCCCGGCGCTGGGGCAGGGGAGGCGAGGCGGCGGCGGCGGCGGCGGCGGGTTGTGCCCGGCCCCCCTCCTCCTCGCCTCCAGTCCCCGGGCGACTGCGGACTCCGGGCAGCCTCCGGGCGGCGGCCGACGCGGCCGAGCGGACGGCGGGGGATGGCGAGATAGCGGCGCGGCAGCGGCCCGTGAGTGCCGGAGGCGGGTGGGCGCGGCGCGGGGCGTGGGGAGCGGGAGCCAGGGAGCCCGGAGCCCGGTCCCGTGGGCGCGTTGCCGCGAGCGCCTGGCGGCTCGGGCGGGGTGGAGGGCAGCGCTGCGGTCGGCTCTGGTCTGGGGGCGTCCGCGAGGAGGGACGGGGGAGGGGGAAGCGCTCCGGGTCGCACCGCTCTCCGCGCGCCCTTGGGCCACCTCGCGTCCCGGAGGGCGCCTAGTCTGCGGTTGCGAACTTCTGCCCCACATAGAGCAGTAAGTTCTGAGACCATAGGCTACCTGGGGGAGGGAGCTTTAATATTTATTTAACTTTGGAAATGGAATCAACCGATTGCTTTCGTGATCCCGTACTTCAGCTCTTCATGAAACCACTTCTTCCTCCTTTCTTCCCTTATTTATACTGTATTTGATTTACCTGTATTTTTGTGTGTTTATATCCGAAGGCACTAGGCTCAAAAAATCCAGAGTTAAAGCGTTAGTGCTCAAAGTTGGGTTTCATGAAAGATGCGGCTTCTGATAATATTGTCTGAAAGTGGGGAGCTGGAATCTTGAATCCTTACCCCGACAGAAAACTGCATTTCTAGTGGCTGTGCTTTACGTCTGGGCTTGAATAATGTGATTCTGGTCCCCCATCTTCCGCTACCGAAGTATATATATAAGGTCTTTATTCTTAGTTGGGTATCTTAGTGTGCCTTTTTGTGAGGGTGTTTAATGCAGGCAAATATTGATATAACGTGTACGATTATTGAGTAGCATTTGTATAGAAATTAATTTTTTGCATTTCTTTTTATGTGTTCTTTTAACACATTTTTCATCAGAAGGGTTTCAGTTTAAGATCTGTCTTCTGACATGTTCATTTTCAGTTTCAGGTTTGTCTTTCATTTAAAAGTTTTGCTTGGAGTAAAAGTAATGTTGATATAGTACTATCGTTTAGTCAGGGGTTCACAAATGAATCCTAACTTGAGTTTTAAGCAAATTTCCATCCCTTACAAATGAAAAATTAAAGCGTTTGTATAGTGCAAATGATGTTTGCCCCTCCCCTTAAAATTATTATTTTGCCACAGAAGTGAAATTCTCTTTCACTAATATCAGAGGGTTCCTTGTCTAAGCCTGGCAGAAGAAGGGAATAAGTAGTATAGTGTTTTCAGAAACTCCATTCTGCTCTTGTTTTTTACATTGACTTTTCTGTTTTATCATTAGGTGGAAACTGTGTTAATTTGGAGGCTTCATTAGGTAGTAACAAGCTCAATTTAAATACGAGGTATGCTTTCAAGGTGAACTTAGCAGCTCTTTCCCTTCCAAGAATTGAATTGAGGCTTATTTGCTTTGTAATAGGTGAGATCACAAGCTAGCCTCTCTAATTAGTGGAGACTTGGATTCTCTTCTGGGAATTACGATCAGGAACTCTTGCTGTCAAGTGAAACTTCTGTGATTTTTGAAAGCCTGTACTTTTGATGATCATTCCTGAATAATACGTTGGCAAAATTATTCTGATACTAAAATGTATTGGATTAATTTGTGCGACGGGCACTCTGTGCCCGCTGTAGGAGATTGAATAGACATAAAAAGATCTGGAGCACAAACTGTATATCTCTCTCCCCTCTCTGAAACATAGCACCCTGTTCTCCCCAGGAGCCAGGGTTACTAGTTCCTTGTGTATATCTTTCCAGATATAGCTTATGCTAGTATAAACATTTTGTATGTGTTCTTTTTATTTGTCTTTCCACAAAGGAGGACACATTGTATAAGCTGTTCTGCACCAGCCCCGAGCCCTTCCCTTAGAGTACTAAATCTTGGCAGTCCCTCTATCAGTACTTAAAAGAGCTGTCTCATTCTGTAAGAGCTGCTGAGAGTACTCCAGTAAGGGTTGAACCATTATTTATTTAACCCCCATTTTATTGAGATATGTGTAGATTGTTTCTAATACCTTGTTGTAAAATTTTTGTAAAACAATCGTTTTTAAGGTTTTTAAGTGGATTTTAATTATTCCCAAAGGCCCAGAGGAGCAGTAATTGACTTCTTTGCCTCACATTCCAGGAAACAAATGCCCCTACTCTCCAGTATACACCTCTTGCTTTTGTGTAATTTCAAAGAGATCCATTAGGATCTCTGGTGTCTTTGTGGGGAAGCCTGATCCATGATGGCTAGGAACTAAAGTCATACACCTTGATTTAACACCCTGCCTCTTTGTTCTGAGGAAAAAAAAAAAAAAACCAAAACCATACATAAACTCTAAAGAAGAATCTGTAAGAAAAATTTAAAAGAGGTTAAATATTTCCGAACCTGGAGAAAAGACGTGCCTTTGATTAAATTGAAGATGAAGGCAGTTTTGGTTCCATAGGGCTTATTTACCATTAGGCACTAAAATGCCTGCCTTCTGTAGATTATCACTAATATCTCCTATTTAATGTTGTTGCAGTTTGGGAGAAGGGTATGAGTAACTATTGAGGGGGGCCATGCTTTCAGAAAATACTTGGCTCATTTAAATTAAAAACGAACATCTTAGAGTGCTTTTTAACACCCCCACCTTCAGGAGCATGGACAGGGGCTGATTGCTTCTCATCCTTCCTCACCCCCAGGAACAGCCTCAGTCAGGATGGGCTGTGAACATTTGCTGACTTAATAAAATAAGTTGTACTGCTAATCCTAGAGATTGTGCCTAATACATCGTAAAAGTTGAGCATTAGCCAGTGTTGACCTGTAAATATTCATTATATTTATTTTTTAGTGTTTTAAGACTCCTGTAAGCTATAGTTTTTTCCAACTGATCAACTCTTCTAGCATTTAAGGTGTTTTCCCTTTATTATGTGGCACCTACCATTGTAGTACAAAACTGTTAATATTGCCTATATTCGTTCTTCTTAAATAAGTATATAGGAGCATCTGTTACATTGCAGACAGCTTGATGGGGACTGCAGATATTGCGGTGCACAGAGTAGACAGACCCGCTGTAAATGAGTTCACATCTTACTGGGGGAGATGAAGAAAAAACAGAGAAGCAATAAGGGCGATAATACCAAATAGTGCTATGTAGTGAAGAGGGGCAGAATGGGGGCCGTTATTTTAGATTGAGCAGCCCTGGAACACTCTAGCTCTTAGGTGGAGAGATTTGAACAGAGTTGAATGAGGGAAGACATCTGTGTTTAGAGGTCTGAAGGAAGAGTGGCTCAGGCAGAGGGAACAGTAAGTGCAAAGGCCCTGCAGGGGGCGGTCTGAGCCCCTCTCTTGGGAGGTACTGGGGCTGTCTCTGTGGCTGGGGTTTATGATGGAAAGGGGATGGGGGCAGGCCAGAGCCAGCAGGCACTGCATTTGGTGCACTGGGTGTTCACGTGTGTGTGAAAGAATGTTTGCTGACATGGAATAGGCCTTGGATGGTGGTGGTCCTCCACCTGCCGGATGCTCCAGGAGAATGGGCGGGGTTTGATCGCTCCCCATTCTTCCTTACCACCAGGAATAGCTTAGGTCAGGATGGGCTGGGAATATCTGTTGAATTAATGAATAATCAGAGTTTAAAAAAATAACCTTGCCTGGTTTTGGTCAAACTGCTTAGATTCAGGAGTTTCATTTGAGCTTTCCATTTTGGCTCTGGCCCTTGATGTTACCAAATCAGTTACATACATCATTCTCTCAAAGTTAGTTTTTTTTTTTTTTTTAAACACTGGTTGCATTTGCTTTTCCATGAAATTAAGCATGAAGCCTTAAAAACCTACCTAATTTTCCAGGACATTATAGTGATTTCTGAGTGATGTAGTCAGAAGTTTCATCTTTGATTTCAGTAGATTCGCTGGCTGCTTTAGTATAAAATTTTCAAAGATGCCCCCCCCTTTTTTGTATACTGAATACATTAATTCCTTTGGGCAGATGTCAGGCTAATGAGCAAATAAAATATATGTACTCTATGCAGGTACTTTTATTCTCACAGGAAGAATGTGTTCATGCTCTATTTTAGGGACTATCAGGAACCGTGGTATTTCCTCTTCCCAATTTCTAATCTGTTTGTCATTCTAAAAACATGTTCCTTTATATTAATTGAAAGAGTGGGAAATGAGTTTTGAGCCAAGTAATTGTTACACATGTCTAATAAGAATCTGTTATCTTTCTCTTGACCGTGACTTTTGGCTTCTGTCTGCCATTAGGAGTTTTGTCATCTTGCGGAATGAGGGTTCTGAATTGTTTAATTTGCTGTTCTAATTGGTTGATGCCAGAACCAATAAGTTGTGTCTAGGTTTATCTTTCCAATTTTTTCTCATAAGCTCTGTGCAAACACTATGTAAAGGATGGCTTCCACGACGACTCTAAGGCTTAAAGAGAGTCAGCTTTGTCCTTTGTCACTGTCCCTGCAGTAAAAGCTCTTCATGTAGCCGAAGCATGTGCACATCTGTTTTATATGTAACTGGTTGTGACTTAGCGGCTTAGATGGTTGAGTTAAAGTACTTCTACTACTTTCCTTCTGTTTCCTCTGTATACTATAGAGATGCAGGAATTCAAATTTGTCTTACATTATCTAAAATTACAGCACATAAACCCTCTCACCAATCGTTGCTGCTCATGTCCCTCACTTGAGCAAAGGTGTTGATCAGATACTGTTTTATGGTTTTGTGTTGAAAGTTGAGAAAAAAATCTCTGGTGGGTGTATTTTTCATGGAATTTTGCATTGAGGTGAGAAAAATCTTGGCTTTTACAACCGTTCTCCTGGTTTGTAGGCCAGGTGCAGAAGAATCTTGGAATCATCCTCTGTGCCTGTAATTGAGATTCTCTCTGGATTATTAAGTGGCAGTATCTGGACAAACCACAAGGAGGCGATATCATTTCCTGAAAGTGGGCGTGTGGCACTTCCCTAAAGGGGGTATTTGGAGGCTGAGGCCCCTTGATGTGCATTTCCTCTGACTGCTGTGCGAAGCAGCCCGCAGGGAGACTCTGGATCTGAGGACACTTTGAAATGGTGGTGGCAGGAACATCTGGTGGAAAATAACAAGTGGTGGCAGAAGAAGTGCTTCCCATTTCTAATATTAGAAATGCTAATGGGGCCGTGAGCTGTAGACGTTCTGCAGACAGAATGCTGTGTGTCCACCGAGTCGAGGGTGGGTGTAAACTGCAGAGGAGTGAGTGTCCACCAGTGCTGCAGCCCCTGAGGGCACCAGGGTGCCTCCTGAAAGCGGTGCCAGCCATTCCTGGCCGCAAGCTAGGAGGCTTCTGCGGTACCAGTGAGGTCCTGTTTCACATCTCATTCTCTCAGTATTTATAGTGCCGTACAGAAGGGAAGGAGGCAGGGACATTTCAGAAACCTCTTTAAAGAAACCATTAAAGTTGGGAGCTTACATAGTCATCTAATTGGAACCCGTCCTGTGTTGATTTTTTGAAGACACCTGGGTCCACCAGAGTTTTACTCTTTACTGTAGGTGTAAAATTATCTTTTTTGGAAATCTATGTTCAGATTTTGTGGTACTATATAGAGCTTAAAATGCAAAGCTCTTATCAGTAATAAGAACTTAAACATTCAAACAAAACCGAACAAAGTCTGGAATTTGAGAGCCAGAAGTCGTGGGTCATCTGGTCAACGTCTTTGTTCACTGATGAAGATCCAGAGAGGTTACAGTTTGCCCAAGAATCCAGTGGTTCCAGACTGGCACTGTAACCATTATTTGCTGATTCTTCCCTGAAGGGTCCTGAACATCCCCCTCCCCACCTGCCGGAATAGCCGCTCATTGAATGCAGGGACTTTGTGGGCTCCATCACTGTGTCCTCAATAGAGAACATTGTCCAGCCCATAGTAGGCATTAGGGTATTTGTTGATAAATGAATATCTACAGGATTTTAACAACTTCAGATTGCCATATTGACTATAAGATAGTACAGTATTTATAAAGTTTGAAAGAATGTACAATTTCATGAGTTTCTGTTTAAAAAATATGGCATATTGCTATTAAACCCTTCAATATTAAGCCTATTACTAGCCAGATAGGCAAGCGAAGATGTGGGGTTTTACTTAGCAGCGTGGTACCTTACTGAGCCTGATTTCACTAAATTTTCAAATTGTCATTTCGTAAGCTCAGTCGGCTGGGATTTGATGTCATTAACGTTTTATATTTCCTACTTGAAAACATACGTATTTTAAAATACAGCATTTGTTGTCTGAATTGTTTGCCGTTTTTCTAAATATGTTTTACTAATAGTTTCACTATTTTTAAAACTTGAGGCTATATAGGGATTTGATTGTTTAAAAACCAGTCTAGCCAACTGGTGGGTTTGGGGAATTGTCACTTTCAAATGCTGGTGGTGGGTGTTTCAATTGTCATAACTTTCCAGGAGGGCAATTTTGTATTACTCATGGAAAGCCTCAAAAATGCGCAGTGTCCCTTAGTCAGGCATTTCCATCATGAGCAATTTAAACTAAGGAAAAAGAAATAAGTATGTGTACAGAGACCAATCTGTAGCAGTGGTTCTTACCTACACAGTGTTTACCGATACTGTATTCACATCGGTAGCTTTCTTGCCAGCAGTGACTCTTGGTGGGAAGTCTGCTTGGTGGAGTGTCTCAAAATTGGGAAGGGGTGCTCTCTGAAGTTTGGGAAAAACACATCTCCAGATTCTGGTGACCTCCCCACAAAGTACACAGAGAAAAAGCCCTCTAATTTGCAAAAATGGTTTTCATAGTTTTGTTTATGATAGTTGTAAATTAGAAACAGTTTAAGTGCTCAATAATAGGGAGATTAGCTACAAATACTGTGGTATGTACATGTAACAGAGAGCCCTTTATTTATTAACAGTGAGGTAGGGGAGTAATTTACTGATGTGAAAGAAAATCAGAATTTGCAAACTGAAAAAGCAGATTGCAAAATGGCATGTGTAAATTGACCTAAGTTTTTTGGCTATTTGTTTTGGAGGGTAAATATGAGAGAATAAGCATGTGTGTGTGTGTCTGTCTGTGTATACAATTTGGTAAAATGCCAGGAAAATTATATACCAAATGTTAGATGAGATTATCTTTGTGTGTTGAAATTGCAGGTGACTATTATATTTTTATTACAATATTCCTCATTTCCTTTATCTAAAGCATGTTATATAGTTAAGAGAATGGGATTAGATGCTGTTTCCCATTTACGGGTTATGTGAACTTGAGCAAGTTGTGTCTTGTGTCTCTGTGCTTGTCTGTAAAATGGGAACAATGCTATCCAGCTCAGGTATGTGCAGGTGTGCTCGATAAATGTTATCTTGACTTCACTAATCTGATATGATTAAGGCCAATATTATGTTCCTATTAATACAGAATTTCTAAGCAGAATAACTTGTTTTACAGGTTCTATCAGACTCTTGTGAAAAGCATTTTGGGACATTCTGACAAAATATTTCATTGCTTTTGGTCACTGGGAAATAATTTTGCTGAATTTTTATTTACTTTAAAACCGAAATTCTTTCCATTGCCAAGAAATTTTATTTTGAATTGAAAGCTTTTTTTTTTTTTCCCTCCCCCTTCTGTTTCTGTCTTTAGTAGTCTCGTATGGTAAGTTCTTGAAGGTCAAGATCGGATCTTTCCTTTTGTAGAGTTGGAATGAAATGTGATTGACTCATTAAGTAACTGTTAGGGGCCTTTTTTTTTCTTTAACACCCCCCCCCCCCCCCCCCCCCCCGGCAGTGGGTAGGCTCAGCTACAGAGCAGAGGCCAGGACAGGTATCCCCCTTCATTTGCAGGACATGGAAAGTGTGCAGTATGGTGGCAGGGCCCTGCCAGGAGGTGCACACTCACACACTCAGTAAATGGTATTGCCACAACTGACAGGCAGGCCTTATTTCTTCTCCTGCAGTTCTGAAAGAAACTTTGTTGTGATGTTTCTTTTCAGTGAACACAAGCATTGCCTCCTGCTTACTCTACAAATGACATGAGGAGCAGAGAAGGTTATTTCCTTCACTGAGGATTTACTGATGATTTACATTATACACATGTGAGAAGATCCTAGGCTGATAGTCTTAAAATTGGGACCGTGTTTCTTCTGTGAAGGACTTGCCTTTTTGATGTTATCTTTTATAAAATTATTGAGATGGGTTCCTACTAATAAATTCAGGACGAATGGAATTCATGGGTATCCCATTCGCGAAATTCTAGCCTGTGATCTTACTGAGGATGGGGGCAATAAAGCATGCAGCTTAAAATACACCAAACGGCATTAATTTTGGAATTTCCTAATGCGAGGACAGTTCTGAAGTTGGCAACAGTTGACAAATTCTGACCTAAAGTAGCTGCAGTAGTCACGAAGGAAGCCTCAGAACTTTCATGACAAGCAGTGACCTTGCATTTCATGCTTTCCCTCATCTGGCCCTAATAAAAGAAGATGGTTTCACCAGTCTTTTATCCTCGTGCCTCTAAAATGCATGGAAGGTTAAGTCATGTCACTTATCTCATGTTTTTTTCTGCCTGCCGTCATGATTTCTTTCCATGGTCCACCTTACTCCCTCCTTCCTGCCCCCACTGGAACCAGCAGTAGCTTTCCTTTTCTTTTTTTTTTTTTTTTTTGGTTGAGGGGCGATCGCTTTCCAGAAAGAAGCACTCTTGCTTTCTCTCAGTGCGACGGACTGGGTATGTATTGGCAAGAAGAGAGCAGCCAAGCTGTGTTGACATGCAGACAGGAGGCTGTTGGGTAGACATTGCATTTAGCCCGCTTGCCTTTTCTCAAATGCCAGCTTTGATAAAAGTACAGATGTCTCTGTTTGGGAACTTTTCAGCTTACTGCCGCGTAGTCGGGGCTGTGTTGCTCTACTCAGACATTCCAAGGGCTGTATTGCTGGGATCAGAAGCTCAAATGCTAGGTGCAGTGAAGGTCAGGTGCCTGGCTGAGTGGGTCTGATCTGCCCTTTGTGCTTTTGGGAGAGACAATAAGAAATATCTTTTACTACGAGGTGGGCAACAGTGACAATCTAGATGGTCAATGGCAACTGAAATTTGTCTCTGTTCTGGAGACCAATAATAAAAGACACTGGGGGACGTTGGATGTGGGGCAGCGCGAGCTTAGTTGGAAGGGTGGGTTGCTCTTTGTTAAATGGGCAAGGACAGATTCTGGGCAGAGCGTAATCGTGTGCGGTGACGCACAGGACAGCCCAGTCTGGCATGTTTGGTGGGACCTGAGCACAGGGGCGATGTGCGCAGAGGTGGGAGTGGGAGGTTAGGTGGCATGAAACAGTGGAGAGCCTCGTGTCTCAGCTCAAGTTGGCCCCTTTTCCAGTGGGTCAGGAGAGTGATGGAAAATTTCAGGCACGTGAGACCAGCATTTCAGAAAGATGACTCCTGGTTGTGCCGCGGCAGGCGTGGGAATCCGAGCCGGTGAGGAGCCCTGCAGTAGCCTAGGCTGAGGGGAAGAGGTCCCCAGCAGGCCCAGTCCTTCAAGTCTGTCTGGATTTTCCTTCTTAACACCAGCAGCACACAACAGTGGGGAAGGCCGCAAGCTCTTCTCGTACCCAGTCTGCCCTGCCCTTTCTTGAAGCTTCTGATTAGACTCAGCCGAAGCATTCCCATGTCCTCAGCGCTCCCGGACACAGATCTGCTGGTGCCCTACCCTTAGGTTGCTAAGTGTTCAAGGGGTCCCTGAGCGTGGGTGGTATTATAACATAGGGAGCAGTTGAAGTCTGGAAGATGTTGGCCACAGGGTACAAACTTTGAGTTACAAGATGCGGGAGTTCTGGGGGTCTCATGGACAGCATGGTGCCTGTAGTTAAATTCGTAATGGGTGCTTGAAAATTGCTATGACACCAGATCTTAAGCACGTTTACTTACCCCCTCCACACACAAAAAGGTAACTGTGAGGTGGTAGACATGTCTGTTAACCTGATCGTGTTGTCATTTCACTGTGTATATCATCACATGAGCAGGTTGTACACGTGAGATGTATCCTGTTCGGTCACTTGTCCCTCAGTGAAGCTGAGAAGACAGTTGGGAGCAGGCACACCCACGGAGAGATGGGATAAGACCATGTGGAGTGAGATTTATGTTGAAGCAAGAACTTGAAACGATTTGGGCAGTAGGAAAGACAAGAACCGCTTAGGTTTGGAATGAAGAACACCTTCCTGTTGGATTACCTACCGGCTGATTTTTCAGACTGGAAGTGAATCCCCCCATTTTGCTGCCACTGGAGGACAGGGTATTAGGCATTGTGGTAAAATGACACACAAGAGCTGTCCTTGTCCCTGTTTCAGCAGTTACATGCCATTGTTGGCCCATTCTACTTGATCCGTCGTCTGTGTTTTTCCCACGTGTTACTGCTAAATCATCTCTCTCCCGGCCTGTGTTTCACTTTCTGCACGGGATGCCGTCATCAGCCTCTGCATCATTTGTTTTCGGACCCTGAAATGAGCACTGCTAAATTATCTTTTGGACTAGTTGACTGAATTAGTTTATTAGGATCCTCATTATTAAATGCAACATATTTGCTATTTTGCCCATTTTTTTCATCCACAGATTTGATGAGTGTGATTCCTGTGTCAGCATCCAGTTCATCATTGAAAAGGTCAAGAAAAGCAGAACTGTCATGTCTGTTAGTAATCTTTGTCCAGCATCCAATAATTAGCCCCCCCTCGAGTAAGGTTGAGCATGTGGTAGTGAAAAAAAACCCCTTTATTTACTCTTTGGTATACAACCTGTATCTCTTGCTCATGAGGACACTTCAGGCATTTAGAAGAGATACTGTACTCTTCAAATACCTCCTGTTTCTGGTGCTTGCTTTCCCAGGTGGGCATCCTCATCAGGTGAGGGGGTGTGGTGGGGCTGAAGTACATTGGCCTAGGGTCCCTTTTCTGACATGTTCTGTATTTCTTAGCCGGGATCAGCGTCAAGCGCACGTGGCTCTCGTCTGTAGAATCTGCTTTCTTGATAGTACGGCCCACAGAACATCCCTTTCCCAAACAGTTTGGCCAGAAATCAATTCTGTTGCATTTTTCATTCTCTGTTCCACTCTGTTAGAAGTTTCAAGTGAGCATAAGGTGAAGTCCTGGGCTTGTAAAAGCCTTGAAGATGCTGCTGATGGTGGTCAAAAGCTCAAGTTTCTCTTTTCATTCTTTTTTTCCTTTTATTTTTTTCTTTTGAGAAGCATTTGCATTCTAAGGTGATGTTTAGCACTTGGAGATTTGGAATTAAATAATACCCTGAAGAACAGAAAAGGACCATTTGAATTCTTTGGGAGAGGAGAGCTTTGAGAATCCAGCCCCAAAGAACGTTAAGAAAACATTCAGGCGCATTTTCGTCAATATCTGTACACTGAAATACAAATCTTGAAACAGTTTATATTTTAAGATTATTTCAACAGCAAGTCAAGAATTTTTTAATGCCAATACATTTTGAAAACAGGTTGTTAACTGGTGCCCTACGAACTGTACTTGGCCTACAGATGTGTTTTCTTTGGCCCACATAGTGTTTCATAAAGAAGTACTTGCCAGCATTTAAAAATAAGGAGATTTCACATTACAAAACCAAACCAAACCAAACCAAACCTGCATCCCTGCATCCCTTTTTGAAAACCATGAAGGTCTTGACTGCACTGGACCCATGTTCCTACATGGCAGTTGCCTAGAATAAAGCTGCATCTGGGAGCTACCTGCCACAGCTGTGCACTCTGTGTTCGTCCCTGTGGCCAGCCTCACTCACTGCATTGGGCTGGTCCTCCAAGTAGGTTTGAGTTTGCACCTGTCTGCTGAGTTAAAGAGCTAATCAGTTAGGAGCGTACTTCAGAGTTGGGAGGAGAATAAGAAGGTGGTAGTCATTTGCTCTTTTGTTCCCTGAACGTAGGCTGTTTGACCTTGGACATGATGTGATGACTGGCAGTGCTTGGGAGAGCAGGTGGAATTTCCCCCCCAGGAGCAGTGGTCAGCTGGGCAGCGTGGAGGAGAGCAGCGTCCCTCCTGGCATTCCAGATCTGCTAGTTCAAGGTGACAAGGTGTCCTAAGACTAAAACAGCTCTGCATTTCTTAGCATATGGAAAATAGGGAAGGTAGGCCCTGGATCATCATGGTGTGATTCCAGAGAGGTGAGGAGAGTTGTTTAAGGTCGCATATCTGCCACCTGGGCCATGGTGGACGAGGTACTGGAGCCCAGGACTCGCAACTCCGGTTCAGTGAGTTTTCCACGCCACGTTTTTCATTTTTGTATCACACTGCAGAGATGAAGTTGGTAATCAGGCCTGGAATCAGATCCAAGTTCTGCCCCTGAATAGATGTGTGACCTCAGGCAAGTGTCAAAAACCTCTTTGTGCCTCATTTTCCTTGTTAAAAAGAAGGGGAGAATAATGATACTGACCTCATCAGATGGTTATGGGGCTTCAATCTGATAATTGCATTTAAATAACTTAAAACAGTGACTATCTATAGTAAATAGTGCATTAACAATGCATGGTGTCTGAAAAATAATATTTGTAAGTTCTGTATTATCATAGAGGACTTAGCTAAAACCAGCATTTCAACCACACAAAACTATTACATAGTATTTGTTTCCCTTTTAGAATTTAGAAAGGACTTTAAAGATCATTTTACGCTATGTTAGTTTTTTTTTTTTAAAGCCTCCAACAATTTGACCCAATTTTATTTTTTTATTCATAAAGTTTGCTGTAGCCGACAGGTGTATTCAAAAGCCTACTGTTCAGCTTTCTCTTCAGAATGTAAAGAAACAATTGGATGTCACCGAAGTATTTTCAGTCCTCCCCAAAGACACTGTGTGGATGGATTTGCTCAATTCACTAAATAGATCTGGAATATATAGTGCATATAAAAAACCCTTTAGATGCAAGAGAGTTGTAAAGATAAGTTCTGCTCCTCAGCAGCTCATAATTCATGGGAAGAGAGGGTGGGAGGAAAGGAAAGAGTAGTGTCCATAGTACCCGGTGTGGGGTGAGAAATGCTTGAACTCAAAACCAAGCAAAGGGCAGCAGGAACACGACAAGAATGCCAGGAACTGGGCAGAATGGTCTGCGAGAGCCAGGGGGCAAAGATGCCCCAAGAACAGCTGAAGGGGAGGATCAGACTGTGGGGCCAGAGTTGGACTTTGACTTTGGACCTATAGTCGGAGCTGCTGGTCGGAGCTTGAAGGGACAGTGAGGGTCAGAGACGGAGAAGCTGATCAGTCAGGAGAGTCACTGTGGAAGCTGGAGGCCACGGGGTGGGTTAAGCCAGCATTCAAGTTCTTGGGCCACGATGCTGCTGAGGGCCTGCCAGAGCCAGGGGATGTGGAGAGAGGCGTGAGGGACAGGGAGTGAGACAGGTCGCCTTTAGGAGGGAGAGCTGACCAGTCAGTGGAAGGGCTGGGGAAGAAGGAGGAGTTAGGGTTACTCTCTCTGGGGTGACCCAGGAAAAGACTGGTGCCCTGAACCAGGACTGGGGCATAAGAGAGCAGGTCGGGAAGGGAAGGTGAGTGTAATTTGATACCTGTGGAGATTCTGAGGGATCCAAGAGCTAGCTAAGTGGATATGTAGCATCAAAAGATTCTGTCGCTCCCGCAGGACCTCCTCTGAATTGGGGGTGTATAGACAAGCAAACAGTTGCCTAGTGGGCAGGGGGTTAATCTGTAAATGGGAAGAGGCCAGTCCTGGAAGTACGGATGTGGAGATCATGAGTTGTGAACGACTAAGCCACAGAATAGATAATGCGGTTCAGTGAAGAGCTAGTGGTGGGCTAATAAGGGAGTCCCCCAAGGAAGCGGAGGAGAAGCAGAGGAGAAGCGCTCTCTTCAGGGCATCTCTAGTTCATGGGGGAAGGAACGGATCATTTAATGGAAGGTGTTAGGCTAAGTGTGACCTTGGGGGGCTGGGGGGAGCCTGGGTTCCTGACTCTCGTCCTACATCCAAATTAATTTCATATGGATTAAAGTTTCACATGTAAAAAAGCTTAAATAGACTGGAAAACTATATAGGTGACCATTTATACGGCTTTGGCTTGAGAAAGCGTTCATGGTCAGAAACCATAAAGGATGAAATTAGGGAATCTGACTTAAAGTTGAACAGAAACCTCACTGAAAGGTAAGGAAACAAACTGGAAATATTTGCAGTGCTGGTACCAGTTCATTGCATGTTATGGTATGGTGTTAGGATTTGTTTCTTATCAAGCAGTGAAGAAAAGGTCAATGTCTGATTAGAAAAAAATGGGCAAAAGACAGAATAAGCATCTTACATATAAATCATTGAGGATTACCAATAGACCCATGAAAAGTACTTCTGACTCCATAGTCAAGGAAATGCCATTTAGGGCCTAAGAGTTGGAAGAGATTAAGGAAATAATAATAATCATCTTGCTGTTGGTGAGAGTGTTCGGAACCAGGTAGTGGGGAGTAGAGCTGTTTTAGATCCTTTTTTGAAGTTTGGCTGCTCTACGGCTTTTCCCCCAGCAAGTTAAAGATCCCTCTTGGCAGGAGGAGTGTCCTTCAGCTCGTTTCTTTGGCATAATAATAGGGTGTTTCACCCTGTGGGAGGAGGCAAGAGCAAGTTCATTTTTGTCGCTAGACATCATTAGCATTCATTGACGGCTTGTGCAGGCCGGGAGCGCTGATAGCCCCAAGGAGGGCAGAGGCGAGCGTGGAGACATCACTGGTCAGTGCGGCGTGGCGGAGCTGCAGTTGGATCCTGGAGCACATGGAGAAGACCATGGGGCCCATCCCACAGAGGCAGTGGTTTGAGGGGAGCCCCTGAAGCCTGTGGGCAATGTGGGGAGCCGGAGATAGCCTGTTGCAGGGTGGAGCAGAGAAGACTGTTGGAGGGGTTTGTCCTTGAGGCTGGCCAGGAACGTGATGTTGGAGCAGTGGGGAGTCTTCAAAGGATTCAGGCACCCGAGTGAGGTACTCAGATTCATTCTGACTTGCTCCAGTTCATAGTGAGTGGGCTCTTCAGTGAACGGGGATGTCTCCCTGGGGTGAAGATCACCAGAACTGAAGGAGAGGAACTAAGGATCCTGAAAAAGTCACAGACCAAGAAATAACTGTGCTGCTTTTGGGGAAACACGTTCCCCTGCAGAGTCTACAAAGATCTGTAACACAGCAGAAGGTCCGTGGTAGGATTATTTTCCCGCCTGCGGATTCAGATGACAGTAGGATTCCCACGTTTGGGGTTCACAGGGCTCTCGGTGTCTCTGTTTTTGCGGTGCCCCCAGGTCAAGAGAAAAAGCCTCACAGTTCTTAGGAGGTACTAAATTCCAAGCAACCTAGTATTTATGACCTGACACTGGAGTAGCAGTTTGGAAAAATAATGCATAACAGTTAAAAAGATAAATCCCATTTTTATTTTTCTTAAAAATCCCATTTTTATTTTTCTTAAAAAGCTGCACGTGTGAACCTGTGGAGGGAGCACTGCGTAGCTTCTCAAACCTTGGGAACGGGTCGAACACTGTCACCCTTGTTCCCATTTCTACATGGATTTTTGAATGGATGGTACCTGTGTTTTATTGTAGTAACCAGTGACCCTGTCTTTGCAAAATACAAGATCATTCAGAGGAGGGTAGCATGGCCTGGTGTTGAAACTTAACTACCTTGAGCTGAAGGTTCTGACAGTGACGGACAGTGATGTTGCTATTTTCTTTTGACAACTTAAAAGTACATGGAGATACCCCAGTTCACTGGCCTCCGTGCCTCGCAGGCACTTCCGGGCCCGGCTTGCGAACCACAGCTCTGCCTTGGGTTCCAGCCTGGGCTGTGCTTGGCGCAGCCAGCAGCCCACTTTGGAGCAAGTCTGCCCAGTGCCAGGCGCTGCGCTGGGTCGCAGGGCTCACGGTGAACCTAGAGGAAGCAGCATCCTCTTACCCGCTGCTGGAGGAATGACAGAATCGGGAAGTGCTGCCCTGGTGTGGGGGTCAGCGGGCTTTCTGGAAGGGGCTGGATAGTACGCGAGTATTTCAGACTCTGCCAGTCCTGCAAGTGTCTGTGGAAGCTGTGCAGTCCGAACACTCAACGTGGAAGCAGCCGGCGGGGCAGGGGTGTGTGGCACGCAGACACGTGGGCATGGCTGGGTCCTGGGAAACCTTCATTGACAGCAGGGCTGGCAGCGGGTCACATTGTGAAGGCCCTGAAGTAGGTCATTAACATGTTGTGGAAGCAGAAGGAGCAGCTGACCTGCTGGGGAACCCCAGAAGGATCTCAGAGGCCACCGTGGGCTCTTCCTATTGCCAGGCTGGGTTTCCCTGGGTGAGGGGGCAGAGAGCAGTCCAGAAAGGAATTCAGGCAGAAGGAAAATTTGTACAAATGTAAGGAGTCATAAAGGGATGTGGCAGCTTGGGAGGGCTCAGGGCTACGGTTTTGTGGATCATTTTTCTCGTTTTCTCTTTCATTTTTATTTATTTATTTTGTTTTCTAACTCACTTTTTTGGTAGAAATTGTTATCTTTTGAGCTCTGGCATAGCTTTATAAAACGTGTTTTATCCTCTCAGTTATTAGCTTGAGTATAGAATTCACGTATGGAAGTCATTTTACCGTGCAGTGTTGGAGCTGCTCTCTTTAGCCTTTAGTTCTGGGAAGTCTGCTGTCCCCCTCCAGTCCCACACTGTGTTTGGGGACCACACACCCCGTGTCTACTCTCTCTGCCCCGGCAGCCTACTGTGAAGATAGCACTGGCACTGTCCCTGTGTCATGGAGGAGGACTTGTCGGGCTCACAGCAGCAAGTCCCACGGTCCTGGGCCAGAGTCCCAGGCTCTCATTTCGGAGTCCTTGTACAGCTGTCCTTCCTCTCCCTGACAGCTCTTAAGATTTTCTTTTATACAGTTACTCTCCATGGCGTCCTTTGGTATAACTGTAAATTGACTGTACTGCGTACTTGGTCGGCTCCTGGAGAACTCAATTTCTTGCAGCGGAGTATATAGGTTGATAATTCTTCGTGTCTTTGTTATTGCACTGGTTTCTTAATCCCTTGAAAACACGGCTTCCTTCAAGCTTCTCTCTTCCTGAAAAAACCTTCACTGTCTCCCTTCACAGTCGACTTTCCCAAACTGGCCAGGTTTGTGTTTCTCACTGGTATGTCTCACTCTGCTTAAATCCCGATACTTCACTACAATACAGTGGAGTCTCCCTGACTGCAGTGTGTGTTCCTGAAAAGCTGCCTTCAGAGGCAGTGCTCCAGGAACTGAAGATCTTGTGTGGGGGTGGGGGGGTGGGGGGGTAGGGGGAGGGTTGGAGGTGAGGAATGCAGTTAGGAGAGAGGCTGCTGGTCCCGGTTTTTCAACAGTATTTTTCTCCCCTGATAGAAAAGAGTAGAGAAGGAGTATGAATGAGCAATATGGATACTGTTTACTTTACATTTCAGTCTCCCTCCCTAGGGGTAAACATACCAGCATCTCTTCTCCTGCAGGTTTGGTGATCTGCAGGGACATGTTTATCTTGCCTTGTAGTTAAGTGGCTTTTCTCCCTCCATTGTGCAGTTCCTTTTGTGAAGCAGTGACAAGGGAAGTGTCTCATTGGGATGGCAACAGGATAGACTCTTGAGGTAAAAGATGCTCTGGGTCCTCTTCATTTTCTGTTTTCCTGACCTTACAGGTGCTTCTCAGGCCTCTTCCCACTGACCTTGGTGCGGGAGAGTCCTGCCCCAGAATGCTCTAGCTCTCCACCACATTTCTCCTTCCCCTCCCCACGTCATTCCCCTCCCACCCCACCAAAAAGAAAAACACAAGACTAAACAAAATCTGTCTGGACCACAGTTTCTGGTCCTCCTCTGCCTTTACTTTCCTCTTCCAGCTCTCTTTTCAACTATCCTGGCCGGAAAAGACCAAAACCTCATGTAGGCTGGAACCAGAGTACTCAGGGCAGAGGAGAAAGCAAAGCACAGTGCATTTGTGACGTTCCGTTTTCACAAGAGGGGCCAGAAAGCTCTGCACGAGGGGTTGGTCTGTCACAACCTAAGGCTGAGGTCAGGATACAACATAAACAAAAGAAGCAAAGAACAGGTTTTTTTCTTCTTCTTCTTTCCATTCCAACAGTTTTATAAATTGATTCTGCTTGATCAGTTTCCTTAAAAAGGTTTGTTGACATTTTTTTAATCCTTTAACATAATTATGTTGCATAGGATACAGATCAGTGGCCCGTGGGTGGGATACAGTCGGAAGATCTATTTTGTTGGGCTTTTAGAATATTTAAAAACTACAGATTCGTTCCTTAAATACAAATTTGAGGGTTTCGTAGAAATTCCCAGGTTTCTACTTTGACTTGAAAAATCAGAAAAATCTGGCAAAACGAGGCCCACTGCTGCCCCCTCTAGGTGAGGCTGACGAGCTCCGGTTTGCATCACCTGTGGGCAGAGTTGCTCTCGTTTTGCCTTCCAGATACTTGGATTCGCCCTCTGCGGCTGCAGCAAGGGACCATGATCCTAATTTCAGAAACTCTCTAAAAATGTGTGCTCCTCTAGGAATAAGGCATCAGTGGGGAAAATAGTAAATTCTGGCAATGTTTCTATTCGAAGGGAGCAGAGACAAGGTTCATTGGTCCTTTTTCCCTTAAAATAGTTTAGAACATTCTATTCCTGTACTGTCCTGGCCTCAAGTGAGTCCACTCAAAATTTTTGCTTAGCAGAGAAGTCAGATCGATCACAAGCATAATATTGTATGATTTAAGTGACACACTCACCATTTTCTACATAAATGTTAACGACAGAAGAGAGTTTTCTCTACATCCTGCCTGTGTTCAGTTAAGCAGATGTTGGTGACACCATCATTAGTCCTGCTGTCCCCAAGCGGACCCTGCACCCCGTCTGCCCCTCGCTGACCTTCTCAGTGGTGTCCTTGATTGGCATCTGCCGCTGGCGCTGACCTTGTGTTGGTCTGTCTGCTTGCTCTTCGCCTGTCAGCGGGAGTGCAGTATTAACACCTTAACTCTGTGAAGTTTCTCCTGTGGACTGAGCAGAAGTGGCCTCTGTGCCCTCGCTCCTGAGCCTGAGGCTGGCAGGGATTGAGGGATTTGCCTCAGTCACGCTGCTCTGTAGCCCTGGAGCCAGGATGAGAGTCCGTGTCCCCAGGACCTGGTCCAGAGCTCCGCGGCCTCGGACCTGCCCTGTCACTTCATGGGACACACATCTCTCTCCTGGAACAAGTGCAAACCTGTAGTGAGGGGCTGGTTTCACTTCAGGAGGATGTTCAGCCAGTGAATATGGTTTGTGATGGTTTCCATTCTGGTTTGGTCATCATTGAGGCTCCTTTATTCAGTTACTCCTGCATGTGCCACGGAATTCTATAACTTTCGCAACTGGCATTGTGAATACATTTTCATTCTACTTTGTAAGCTCAGTGACACTGGAAATGACTAGGGAGTCATCGGCCAGCAAATAGTTGAACGCTTTTGGAAATATGTGCCTGTTTGGGTTATAATTCTGTAAGCTACTCGAGATTTGTCTCCTGAGTTTTTGACAGTACTCAGCAATAGCCAAGAGGAGGTCTTGCCATCTGCTTTTGCTAAGAAAAGTGTTTTCTAAATTATCCTTGTGGGCTCCAGTTGTTACGATGTTGGATCTTTTTTCCAATATCAAGTCTCTATTCTTAACATCTCCTCTCACATGTTCTGTTTTTGTCTCTTTTTTCCCCCTGAAAGATGGCTCAGTATTTTGTCTGTCTTTAAAGAATTTTTAATATCGGCCAATACATTTAACTTGTAAGAGTTATTTTTATTTCTCGTTATTCCTTTTTCATTGACTCCTCTTTTAGTTGTTTCTTTTCTTTTATTTTTTTAAAGATTTTATTTATTTATTTGAAAGAGAGAGCGTAAGCAGGGGGAGTGGCAGAAGGAGAGGTGGAAGGAGTAGGCTCTCCCACTGAGCAGGGAGCCTGACTCGGAGCTCTTCATCCAGGGACCCTGGGATTATGACCCAAGCCCAAGGCAGACACTCAACCAGCTAAGCTAGCTACCCAGGCATCCTCATCCTCTTCTAGTTTTTATGGCTATGCTGTATTCAATTTGAGAGTCTATTTGGAGGTGGTTTTCCTGTGTTGTTTTTTTTTTTTTAGTTCTCCTCTTGTCTACATTATCCCTATTCTTTCTGGGAGTAATTTTTATTTTCCTTCTAGGGAACCTCTTTGTTCTGAATTTTATTGTTTTAAGCTTGGCTTGTCTGTTTTATGATCCTTTGTTGTCTGTTCCAGCATAAAAACAAGGCCCTGCTCAGTCTGACAGGGAGTTCTCAGTGCATTGGGAGGACTTGTCAGCTGGCGGCCTCGTTCAGCGAGAGTGGATGGGAGCATCATTGCTCTGAGGAATCCCTCAGTGTCAGATGTGGAAGCCTTTTTTCTTGGACATCTGTGTCTTTGTTAGCTGCTCTCAAATCCTGGGTAGTTCTTTCACATTCTGTAGAGGATGTCTCTGTTTCAGGAGTAGGAACATGTCAAGGTTGAGGTCTTAAAACCGATCTCTGATACAAACAGACGGTCTGTAAACAGCCTGTGAACAGTAAGTCCCTGCCGCCGCCTCTGTGTACCTACAGAGCATTTATATGGCACCACCAGCCATCCGTTGTTGTGTTTCCACCAAATCCGTAGCTGTCTTTGCTTTCTTTCCTCTCCCTGTATCTCCCACAACACACTATAAATAAACTTACACCACCTGGTCCATGTGTGGCACTCTGCTCAGTGCCTTACACGTTTACTCTTTTAATCTTTACAACAAACTTATGGAAAATACAGTTATCATCCCCACTCCACCCATGAAGACATTGAGACACAGAGAGATTAAGGCCATATAATAAGTAGCAGAGCTAGGAGCCCCAGTCCATTTTTTTGTTTTGTTTAGATTTTTATTTAAATTCAAGTTCGTTAACATACATTGCATTATTGGTTTCAGGGTAGAATTGAGCGATGGAACGCACCATTGCATGTACACCCGGTGCTCATGGTAACAAGTGCCCTCCCTAATGCTCATCACCCATTTAGCCCATCCCTCCCACCTCTTCAGCAACCCTCAGTTTTTTCCCTCTAGTTAAGTCTCGTATGGTTTGCCTCTCCTCCCTCTCTGCTTTTATCTCTATTTTTCTTTTCCTTACTCTGTGTTAATGTGTCGTCTTTCTTAAATTCCACATAATGAGTGAAGCCATATGGTATTTGTCTTTCTCTGCTTGACTTATTTCGCTTAGTGTTACACCCTCTAGTTCAGGGGTTGTTGGCAGGAATGCAAACTGGTGTAGTCACTCTGGGAAACAGCGTGGAGTTTCCTCAGAAAGTTAAAAATAGAGTTACCCTATGACCTAGCAATTGTACTAGTAGGTATTTATCCAAATGATACAAATATAGTAATTTGAAGGGGCACTTGCCACCCCAGTGTTTACAGCAGCAATGTCCACAGTAGTAAAAAATATGTATAGAGGTCAGATGTCCAGTTCATGTTCTTAAATCACCACACTGTCCTGCCTCTAGCACAGTGGGAAGACCCTCCCATCTCCAGAACAGATGCTGAATCTGTCTCTTCCACATCTGCTCTTAGAACCCTAGTCCTCATGACTGGTGGTTTCACCTGGCTCTGATTTCCCTACCTCTACTCTTCCCTGGAGTCCACCTCCATGTAGCAGCTACAGAAATCTTCCCAAAGTGAAGATCACATCATGGATTTCCCCCTGATGAAAACAACAGTGCAGGGGCCCCTGGGTGACTCAGTCGTTAAGCGTCTGCCTTCGGCTCAGGGCATGATCCCAGGGTGCTGGGATTGAGCCCCGCATCCGCCTCCCTGCTCAGCAGAAGACTGCTTCTCGCTCTTTCACTCCCTCTGCTTGTGTGCCCTCTCTCACTGTCTCTCTGTCAGATAAATAAAATCTTAAAAAAAAAAAAATCTTAAATTTCTTAGTAGTTTTTGTATATGTATTTCCCAGCTAGATTCCAGGCTCCCTGAGGGCTGGGACTTTGGTTCAGTGTGATCCTCCAGTGCCTGAATATCGGGGACCCAGCACTTGGTAGTCTGTCTCTGGTCATTTGCTGACAAGTGTCCTTCAAGCTCTTAGGCTGAACAGCTCCTGCCTACAAGGCATCCCTTCCCCCATGGCACACTGGCTTCAGTCCCTGCTCGTCTGTAGGAGTGGACATCTCTTGTCCGCCAGTGGTCCCTTTCCCATGATAGTTGTAATATTTGTTACATCTTAGTCATTTGTGTATTGGGCAATGTTTTGGCCACATCTGTGAACTCCTTATACTGTTGTTTAACCTGATTTTTTCTTATATGCAATGGAAACTTCACATCATAGTGTAAAATGAAAAGAAAGATACTACTTGTCATAAGTGACTATATTAATTGAACTTTAAAATGTCATTCCATAGATAATTGAAAATTGTCAAAACTTGAGTTTCATGTACTGCTTTTCTACAGTGTAGTAGTAGTATTGGAATGGAGAGCTGAGAAATACATTGTTTGGTTATAATCTTGAACTTGAAGCCTGCCATTTGAAAACTGACCCTGTGATGGATCACAAAAGCTACAGCTGTGTTCGATTATTGACATCCCCCAAAGCCAAGGCAGCTTGGGTCTAGTTAGTCTGCAAAGTTACTAACGTACAGTACATGTCAGTATCCACTCTCTGTGTGCTGTGCACAGCCCAAGAGCTGTCTCTGCAGCATTTTGAACACATTTGAAATTCTTCTCGTCCAGGACTGACTGCTTTGCACAGATGATGAACCTTTCCTCACATTTAAGAAGACCCTCCTGGATGATGGATAGTAAAAGAATGGGGATGACACCACATTTCCAGTGGCTCTTATTAACATTTATTCTCCTATACTTAATGAACCAAGTAAACAGCCAGAAGAGAGGTAAGTGCATCTGAGTCTTAGAGAATGAACTGATTGCAATGCCATTGCTATTTTTTGCCATTATTTTGATTATGAGGTGATCTTGTGTCTTTATTGACCCCTTCAGGTTTTCTGTGGTTAAAATCCATTTCTCTATCGTCATTTTTTCCCCTATGTATTCTATTCCTTCTCTCTTAAAGAGAGGCTTGTAAATATAGACCTAAATAGTCTTTCCCCAGAAAAAAAAAATTAAGGTATAATTTACATACAGTACAGTTCACCCTTTTGGGGTGAAATTCTGCAAGTTTTGACAAATGTCAAAACCACCAGCACTAAATAACAGAACACTCCCCATTCCAGAAAATTCCCCATGCTCCTCTGTACTCAGCTCTTTTCTCCTCCCTGCCTCCAGCCAGCACTAGCCTAGTGTCTGTCTATAATTTTGCTTTTCTTAATGTCATATAAATGAAATGTAAATCTTTTAATAATACATTGTATTCATCTTCCTTAAATATATTAAGAATGTTTGTGTAGATGTTATTCCCTAGCTCATTCCTATAGAGAACATTATCATCCTTCTGCCCCTGTATTTAGTTTTTGTATTATTTCCATAATTAAACAGATAGCCTCTTTTCCCCCGAGATCACTGTTAAATAACTTAAGTATCATTATGATGATTTCTAATGTGAGTGCTTCTAATGTTTTTTTTTGTTTTCTGTCACATATAAGTAGCTTTATAATTTATTGCTACCATAAATGTCATGTCAGTCGTGTAAAAATTAAAAAAAACTTTTTCAGAGACATTAACAGAGAAGGTCTGAGATGGAATAATGTTTTTTATACTCTGATTACTTTATTTCCTCCTCCTCTTCTCTCCTCCTTCCTTTTTCCTTTTGTTCTCCCTCTTACGTGGTACCACCTCCTCTCTTTTCATTCTAACATGACAAGCTTTTCATTGTGTGGTACCAATGTAGTCTTTCACAGGTATGAATAAATACTATTAGGAATATAATAGGATTATAATATTCTGAGTTAACAACTGAGTTACTCTTCAGTTGTTTAGGCTTACACAAAAAAATACTTTTCAGAGACTTGTGTGAGTTCATTACTGTTTAAATATAATCTGCTTCATAAACATTTTTAAAGATCTTACTTAGTTTGAGAGCGAGAGGGAGAGAGGGAGAAGCAGACTCCCTGCTGAGCAGAGAGCCCAACCTAGGGTTAGATCCCAGGACTCCTGAGCCAAGCCGGGAGGGAGATTCTTAACTGACTGAGCCACCCAGGCACCTCTGCTTAGTAAAAATTTAAAGATTGGCTGTGGGGTTTCAGTGACGTGGCAGTCTGGTAACATGCAGTGGGGCGGCAGTGCCTAGGAATGCTTAGAAGCTGTATTTGTGATGTGGGAAACATGTAATTTTCACTTAGAGTTACTTTATTTGCAGGGAGGGATGGGAGCACATGGGACTGTTGAAGATAAAATTCTTGCAGGCCCTCTTTGGGTCTCATCCATGACTCCCTCCATTTATCTTAGTGGCGGAAGTTGGGACTTTGATGGAGGTTCAGTCCCTAGGTGGTCTAGTGGTTGGCTCACTTCCTTTGGTTTCCTCTCATTTTTTAATCGACAGCTACAAACAAATAGAAAACTAGTCATCTGTGCCTGCAGGCTCATCCCTGCACGAAGAACATGGGCCCTGTGCAGACACAGGTGCTCATACTCACGGCTGAGGACGGTCTGATATGTTGGCCTTTCATGGTGCAGTTAAATTATTAAGCATGTTCTGTGTGTGTGTGTGTTTCTCCTTTTCCAGGGGCCCCTCGTGATTTGAAGTGTGTAACTAACAATTTGCGGGTGTGGGACTGTTCTTGGAAAGCACCCTCTGGAGCAGGCCACGGTACTGTTTATGAAGTTTGCATTGAGAACAGGTAAGAGAAATGAAGAGCTGTAACCTAAAGGTCTTTAATATTAGAGCATAGAGATTTTATTTTGGAAATTTTTTAATGAAATTTTAAATCTTAGCTCTCTGTTTCCTAAAAAATCTGAATCTTACATCAGACAGGATGGAAAAAACCCTTCTGCCAGCCAAAACGGATTGTTGCGTTATCTGAATATTAAGTGTAGGACACCCCTTTCATATGCTCTGGATTCTCATCTACCATAGGGAAGTTTTACTGGTGTGTCCCAAACCATCGGTCTAGATCAGGTGGGTTCTTGTTCTGACTCTGCCCAACAGAACATGTCTGGTCTGGAGTAGGCAGTTCAAGGCTGGCACAGTTGTGGATGAGAGACCCAGGTCCCTCTTCATCGTGCTGCTGTGCCAGCTTTAGCATGCGATCTCCTGGTTCAAGGATGCTTGAGGAGTGGCTGTCCTGTCTGCATTCCAGAAAGCAGTGAGGAAAAGGATGCTTTTCTTTAAGGAGACCTTTAAGGAGTCCCGCACACCTCTGCTTGCATCTCAATGGCAGAATATAGTCACATGATGAAGCCTATCTGCATAAGAGGCGGGGCAGTGTGCCTGGATAAACCTTGAGGTCCTGTTACTAAGGGAAAGGGGGAAAGGATGTTAGAAGGCCGGCGACTGGTTCTGTCACCCCACCTTCCCCTCTCAGGTAATCTTGGAGAGGGCCAAGAGCTCTGAAGCCTAGAGGTGAGGCGTTTGGGTTCTCTGCAAATGGGAATATTCTTTTCCTTTTCCCCAATGCTAGCTGGACTCTGAATGGTTCAGCAACATCAGTGTTGTTCAGCAGGGCAGCTCCATGTCCCGTTTTGCCGATGGGTGGCCCTTATGTAAATGGTCATAAGTGTGCATTTAAATATTACTCAGGTGTTGTCTTCCCATTTGGTATTGGTTCAGTGAACGTGAGTCTAAGCTTTTTGCTATATTTGTCAACCAGGAGGAATTAGGTTATGTTGTAGGAGTAGCCCTAAAATCTTATTTCCTTATTTACTCCTGTAAAAATAAAGGATTGTTTCCTGCATGTGTTCAATGTCCTTCTTGGGTCAGCTGGCATCTCTGTCCCTAGGCTCTACTTGGGACCCCAAACCAGTAGGGGGTCCCTCACCCTCCAGTGCATGGAGACAGGAGGAGAGGGAGCACAGCCTGTGCTTGCTTCCAGAGCTTCCTTCTGGAAGGGACAGATGTGACTTTCACTCACATGTCTCTGCAAATAAAGCCCTACTACCTACCTTGATTCCAAGCAGCCGGAAGTATAGCCCTGCTGTGATTCCAGAAGGGGAGAACCTGAAAAATGGTAAATAGCATGAATGACTACCTTAGGCCACAGAGAGAGGAAGCTGTTGTGGCCCTCCAGGAGTTCACAAGAAACAAATCACTGTGGGTGCTGACGGAAATTATAGGTGAAGGGCTCATTGACTGAGTGGTGTGGGCCTCCAGAGAGGCTGTCCAAGGTGTGATTGTGGAGTGTGAAGACCCAGTTTCTCAGAAAAAGGACAGAAAGCCTGGAGGAAAATAATGTATGAAATAGCATGATTTAGCGAATTCCAGGGCTTTTGTGTTACTGGCAGCTAAGGAAGCCTCCCTCTGTGAGCATACAGGAGGGGAGCCGCCCTGGTGAAGTCGGGACTTCAGAGTACTGAGTAAAGAACGTGAAGAGGTCTGTACGGGGTGTTGGGCAGGGTCACCCAAGACACCACAGAGTCCCTCTTCTTGAACTCAGATTTATATGGGACGTTAGAAATGTGGATTAAAAAAAATACATATATATGGATGAATGGCCATAAAAATAATGTAAATGTGAGTGTAAAAGACCATGGAACCAAGGAGGAAAAAAACCAACTTTCGCTGAAGGGCTAATGGGTGGGGAACTAGCAGATTTTTTTGAAAGCTGAGTGGAAGAGAAGGTGTTGTTCCCATTGAAACTTGGGCCAGAACAGAAAGCAGCTGACAGAATGAGGTGGTGTGTCTGAGGGGCCACAAGCAGCCAGTTTCGTGCCTGTCCCCAGTACCTGTGGAGCACCGTCTCAGCCTGAGGCCGCTTGATGGTCTTGTATAGAAGTGCAGGGCTATAGTGGGGCGGGCATGTGCGGCGCTGGGTAAGGCTGCAGAGGGAAGGTTGGGGAAGTATGAAGGGCATGCCAAAATCCCAAGTTTCTTGAAATAATCATCCCTGCTTACCCCTTGGCTTTCTGGCACAGTCTGGTTATTCATCCTCCGCATTGATGGACTACACCGACCTCCCCTTTTTCTGTCTTAAAAGGCAGTATAACCTGTTATGTTTTTGTACGAAAGAACAAAGTATTTTCCAGCGCATTTTCTGTTAGTCATGTTTCTATGAAAATTGCACTGTTGGTTTTATCCACTAATTAAAATTGGACACAATTGAAATTTTTTCTGTTGCAGGTCTCACTCTTGTTATCAGTCAGAGAAAACAAACACTAGGCTCCCTGCTCTTCCACCTGGTGATCATGAAATAACAATAAACCGTCTGTATGATTTTGGAAATCTTATAAGTAAATTCACACTAAATGAAAAAGATGTTTGTAAGTATTTGAAAAGAAAATTGACGTGAAAATAACTTGGCACGGGGTCGCCTGGGTGGCTCAGTGGGTTAAGCGTCTGCCTTCGGCTCAGGTCACGATCCCAGGGACCTGGGATGGAGCGCCTCATCGGACTCACTGCTCGTGGTGACTCTACTTCCCCCCTCTTCCTCTGTGTTCTCTCTTGCTTTCAGTCTCTCTCAGGTACTAATAAATAAAATCTTTAGGGGAAAAAAAAAGATAAAAGAACTCAGCACAGTGCCTTCGTGCTTAGCATTGCAGTGCTTTATAAAATGGTCAGAAATTTACCCTTCTTTTGAATTTCAGTTGTTAGACTAATGCTTGCTTTTCCCCAGCAGCCATACTGTGGCTTCTAGAGCACAGCCAAGATTGGGAAGGAAGCCGACTGTCGTCTAATCAGTCAGAGTAGATGTCACAGAGTTCACGATCCTTTCCACATTTGGCTACTTTCTCATCACCTGTTCGCCTCATTGATTCCTGCATACCTTCCAGAATTTTTCAGGCGTCCCCTGCAGGAGGTAGTCTTTGACCCTGCCCTCCCAGAGGAGACCCTGTTCCTTTCTTAACATCCTCTTAGGCAATGTGTCTTCTCCTTTCTGGCATTTTCTCACAGTTGCATTACTAATGCATTATGTGATAAGGCACTTAAGTGGTCACTTCTGCAAGAGACTAGGTTCAGTAGGACAGGAAATTTCTCTTCTATACCTAGCGCCTAGCCACTGACTTACATGTGACAGGCATCTTTTACAGAGGTGTTGATTCAGTGCCTATGACCTAGGTAACAGGCTGAGTGGAGTCATGAACTAGACCCATGCTGATGGAGATGGAGATTGGCTACACAGTGAGACCTTAGAAACCCCAGGAACCTTGACTCTCCCTGGTGGGGGAGGTGGGTTTATTCTTTGCTGACAACTATCATGGCCCGGCATAATGACATTATAATGAGACTTACAAGGATGACTTACTTTGAAACAGGGGCAAAAATATAATTAACTTGGTGACCTGTCCAATTTCATGGATAAGATGCCTGTTTGGCGTGGTCTGTGTCTGAGATAGAACAGATTCCAAAAGGATAATAACAAAGCAAGCTTTCCAGGAACTTCCCATCTGTCTCATTGCCTTTCAAGATAAAGAGAGAGGAGCCATGTTGGTTATTTTCTTTCTACAGCTGAATGTGCGATTCACGTGTGAATGTTTTGTACAGATCAGCCATGATCTCAATACCCACAGAGCAATACTGTTAAAACACTTAAATATATTCTCTTTGCATATACATATAAACAGTAAGGTTCATACTACTTGATAACCTGCTTAACGGAAGACACAGATTTTTCAGTTTGTTATCTAAATCTGTATTATTTTTATAGGCTGCATAATATCCCATTGAATGCCATAATTATGTTACGTGATTGATAATTAACATTGAGATTTTGATTTCTGGTTTTTCAATATTAACAACCAATGCTTTAATGAGCATGTTTTGCACATGTATGTTTCTAGTTTGTGTGATGATTTCATTAGGCTAAATTCCTAAAATTGGGAATCCCCTTGTTAGAACTTTTGATACCCATTGCCAGTTGTTTTCTAAAACTTCGGAGCCTCTTGGCATTTCCACAAACATCCTGTTAGAGGGGCACCCTGTTCTTTACTTCTTGCCAAGACTGGGTGTTGTCCATTTCTCTTAGTTTTGCCATTTCAGTCTGATGGCCCCCAGTTATAGCACTTTGTTTTTGCAGATTGTTTTGTGATTACTTAAACGTTACCAGTCGTTTTTATTCCTTTCTGGTCTATATCCTTTCTGAGTTTTTTCTTGCGTTGAACCTCAGCCTTTCCCTCATTGGTTCAGAAGAGCTCTCTATATTACGGTTATTAATTCTATCATATTTGCTACAAATAATTTTCTGAGTTTAAAATTTAAACGTCATGGATTTCATTTTTATATAAGTAGAATCTTCCACTCTTTTTCTTTGAACTTTTGGTTTTGTTACCATGCTCAATTTAAATCTTTTACGCATCTGGAATTATTTTGTAGTACGGTATGAGGAATCTAACTTAATTTTATTCCAGGTTTTTAAAAAATTCCGCAGGACTCTGAGAGCCAGTTTGTGTTTGATTTATCAAGAGGTGAGGAGAAGGTTCTGGCAGGGAAGTTACTTGAAGATGATAGTGTTTGACAGAAAGAATTAGAAGGACAAATCAAGACAGATGCTAGATGACTTAATAGATGAGTAGTTCCTTGTTTGTTTGTTTTTTTACAAGATCATGTACTTTGTTGATAGCAGTTTTAATACTATTGAGTCTGATTCTGATTAGAATATTAGATTAACAGTATCCAAGTGATAAGATATCACTTTACTACTATGATAATACTGGTAAGAAAATTGAAAAGCACACTAGATGAATATAAAAGGGAGGTGGAGGCATCAGCAGATCTTCGAATACCTACTGTGTTGGGGAGAAGCTAGGAAAGGGTACTGTACCTGTGCGTTAGAGGATCTGGGTTTTTTGGCAGTTCACTACTGAAGAAAAGTATGAGAAATTAACGTTTTCTCCAGATGCTGTCAACACCATGCATATAAAGCAAAGTATTTAATATATGCACATGTACATAATATGCTTATAATTGACAAGGGCAAACACAAAAATAAGTCTTTGTAAGACTTGTGTTTAAGTTTCTTAAAATAACCTGAAAATATGGATCTGGCTGAGACAAAATCAATAATGTGGATCCTATAAATGAGCTGGGAATGCTCCCATCCTCTGATGTTTAAGCAGAGCGTGGAGGTTATAGGTAAAGATGTGCCAGCCTTAAAAAATAAACAAACACAAGTGATTAGACTTATTTCCCAGTTGAAAAGTTCCTGTCTTGTAGAAAGCAAGTTAAGATTGTCCTCAAGTGTCTATTTTAGCTGGAAAGAAAAGCAAATAGTAGTTCATGTGATCTTAGGGAAACTTCCCATTTTATTGTGAGGAAGTGTACTATGAAGTAGTGGAAAATGTGTGTGTGTGTGTGTGTGTGTGTGTGTAATCCTTTCATTTGCGTAATTGTGATTGTTACTGTCTTTTAGCTTAAATATTGGCTATGACTTGTGTTTTAAAGAAGAGCCCTCTTCTGTTGAGATAAAATGTAAATTACGTGTACTTCCCAGGGAGGGAGCATTTAATAATAGATGAATATTGCCTTCATGTAAGTGCTCCCGTACTTGTTAGTGCTCAAAACATAATTTTGAAGTTGCTATATCATGACAGCCTGAAGCATTTGAAAGAACGTGTTCTTCAGAGCCTCTGCTCCGTAGTCACACTGGCACCTTCAGCTTTCCCTCTCCTGGCACCAAGACAGCTTCTTGATCCTCCTTTTTGTTCCTTCTGTTTTTTTGTTTTGTTTTGTTTAAGTTTTTATTTTCATTCCAGTTAGTTAACATGCAGCATTTGTTACACGAGTTTCTGGTGTGTGATGCAGTGGCCCCTCCCACTTGAAATCTGTCCTGTGAAGCATCTCCCACTGTCCTTTTTTTTTCTTTTTTTTTAAAGATTATATTTATTTATTTGACAGACAGAGATCACAAGTAGGCAGAGAGGCAGGCAGAGAGAGAGGAAGGGAAGCAGGCTCCCTGCTGAGCAGAGAGCCCATCGCATGGCTCCATCCCAGGAGCCGGGGATCATGACATGGGCCGAAGGCAGAGGCTTAACCCACTGAGCCACCCAGGTGCCCCCCCCCCATTGACTTTGCTGTATGGTGCTTAGGTTTTGAAGCCACAGGTCCGATTTCCTGTGCAGCTGTAAGTATCTTATTCAGATCCAGTGTACAGTGCCGTGGTCAGCACATCTTAGTTAAATTTATGAAGAACTTTTTTTTTTTTTTAATATTTTATTTATTTTTCAGAGAGCACAAGTAGGCAGAGACAGGGAGAGAGGCAGGCTCCCTGCTGACCAAGGAGCCTGACACAGGTTCCGTGTGTGTGTGTGTGTGTGTATGTAAATATATATAAATATTATAGATAATATTTTAGGACCCTGGGATCATGACTTGAGCCAAAGGCAGTGGCTTAACCGACTAAGCCACCCAGGTGTCCCAAGAACTTATTTAATAATTCCAAGACTAATTTATGTTGGTTTGCTCTGCCATTTTTGTTGCTTAGCACACTCAGCCATCCCAGCTCCTTGAAGTCCTGCAGTCTGGGCTTGCCAGGACTCCTCTGAGCTGCCCTTGCACTGCATAGGGCGATGCTGGGGTAGGGGTGGCCCAGAGGTGCACATCTCTGGACATCTCTGGTTCACTTACCGGGATCGGAGAAGTGAACGTGGAAGACAGAGTCCCCGCATTGTCTGCCTTTCATACCACAAAGCCTGCGTCTCATGCAATGGAACAGGGTCACACCTTACATGTTTTTCATTGATCCAAACTATTGGAGTAATTTACCCATCCCCTGTAGATAGGGAGACGTGGAGATTTTAAAGAATACTTTACTTTCTCTGCCTTTTTTTTTTTTTTTTTTAATTTACCATTTTCTGTCTGTGAGCTACTGTATCCTTGAGCATTTTTTTTTTCTTGACCTTTTGTATTTCCCACCAGTGACCATACCCTCCCCAATGCTGGTGGCCTTTTCTCACTCTTCCTCTTTGATATGGCCTAAATGACAACCCATTTCTTTTAGTCTCAGCTGTGCTGGGTCTTCTCTGGTTTCCTTCTGCTTCTCAGGATTCTTACTGGGGTTCTCTGGTGCCTCGAAGGTGTGACTGTTGATAGCTCTCCGCTCTCAGGCAAGCTTTGGCCCCTTTGAGTCCTGAGTTCAGGTCTGTTTCTTCAGCTGCACTCAGAGAGTTCTCTTGAGTCTGCCCATGGTGTTGATGGGCCCCATTCTCACTCGCTGTCAGCAGACCCCTCCACTCACTAAACCTCTCTCTGTCCCTTCCTGACACTTGGTCACCCATAGCCTGTCTCTCTTATTTCTTCACAATGTCTGTGATTCCTTTGCCTGCTTTCTAGGGTGGAAACTTGAGGAAATCTTAGATGTTTCCTTTTCTTACTATACTAATCCTTCATTTCTTTGATCTGGTCATTTCTTTGAAATGCCCATCAGAGTTGTTTTCCTTTTCCCTATCCCTCATGAACATGACAGTGCTTCATGATCTCTGTCCTTGCTGCTTTGGTCAGCCTTTCCCTAGTGGTCTCCCACTTAACCACCTTATCTTTCTCAGCCCCCTGCACTGCACTGCATGCCAAGCTCACCTAGCCTTTCTGGAGGACTTTCTTACCTGCGGAGTATTTCCCACATCTGCACAGTACCCTGTTGGCTCCCCCACTCAGTGCCTTGGTCATTTCTATGGTTTTGCTGCAGTTCACAGCTCCCTAAACCAGTAACGGCTCATAGCATCCCAAAGTGGGTCACTCCCGCCAGCATCAGGGGCTCAGACACTGCCGGGTGAGTGGGAAGGCTGCAGAAAAAAACAGACGGAAAGCTCTACGAGAACAGGCTTTCCATATTCTGTCATTTTCTTAGGCCTAAGGCACAGTCATACAGAGGAAGCTCCTTTACTTCTCTCTGATGTTGCCTCCTTACAGATTCCAGATTGATCACACTAGAGTTTTGTGGGAACGTGATGGTTATTGTATTAGAAGTCATACTAGGATTTGATCATTTTCTCAGATTTGACAGTTGAATCATTAGGAGCTGCTTATGCAAATAAATACTTATATTCACTTTTTTCAGCATGCTTTGAGAATTTGCACACACCACCCCCCCCACCCCGGAGAGCATGAACAGGGCAGAGGGAGGGATGGAAGCAGACAGAATCTTAAGCAGGCTCCATGACCAGCGTAGAGCTGGATGCAGGGCTCAGTCTCATAACCCTGTGGCAACCTGAGCCACAGTCAAGGGTCGCATGCTTAACCACCTCAGCCGCCCAGGTGCCCCAGGAATTTTTTTTTTGTTCTTGATATTTTTGGTCAAGAAGGAATGGAGTTTAAAAGTAGTCAATTAATGGAATTACAATGTGAAAAATAATTAACTTGTTTTACTAAGTCGTGTTTTTTGTTTCCTTTTTTGAAGCTTTAATTCCAGACACTCCAGAGATCTTGAATTTGTCTGCTGATTTCTCAACTTCCACATTACACCTAAAGTGGAATGACCAGGGTTCTGTTTTTCCACATCACTCAAATGTCATCTGGGAAATTAAAATTCTACGTAAAGAAAATAAGGAAGTCATAAAATTAGTAAGTTTAAACCAAAATAGATTTTTTTTCCTGTGACATTAAAGAAGCCAAGTAATTTTTAAAAGATTTTAAGGTGGTATCAGTGAACTCTTACATTGTTAAGGACATAGATCAGATATCCTTTCAGGGTTCATTAAAAACTATGTGCTGTTACTCAAATCACATACTAAAATAATGTATAATGTAACATATAACTTATTAATTATAGTAAATTTAGGAAATTAAGGGACGAATAATCCATGATTCTACCACTTGACCACAGTAAATGTTATTTTTGTGTTTCTGTCTAGCTTTTTTATGTGCATGTTTTTATGTAAATGAAATAAATGGATACATAAAATGTACTATTTAATTTTGGCTAATACTATAAACATAAAAGTGTTTGAAACATAGTTCTAATAATTGTTGAGAGATTTTAAGGTTGAATTTATCTGAATCTGAAATAACGTTTTTACATTTAATAATACATACTTTTTTTTTCCTCTTTTTAAAATTCTGTTGGTAAATGGTTTCCTTATATAATCTATCTTTAGTTTCCTCTTAATCTAAAGGAGAATGAGGAATAGTCGGGAGAGTTTTGGCAGTGGGTGTATGGGAATTCCCTCTTTTGTCCTTTTTTCCTCAGTGGATTTGAATTTGCTTAGTTACAGATTTGAGAATTAGAAGACTAGCTCATGATTTTACAGTTATTTGTCTAAGTACATAGATAGGCTAGATTGTAAAGATAAAGAATTACTCTCTAGTTCATGGTGGTTGTCATGGCGTTCCTTTCTGACTGTGTGTGTATTAGCTCCTAAGTTAGCGGCGGCCATAGCTGTAGCTTCGGGCGTTGGTGCCTTCGCGGCTGACAGGGCTCTAAATGCTCTGTGTGTGGTTCTCTTCATTCTCACCACGGACCCCTGAGGGAGGCACCATCAGCAGCATCTCCATTTTCAAGATGAAGCTCCAGAGAAACAGGAAGACAGGAAGTAGTGGAGCCAGGACCCAGAGTTACAGTCTGTGCTCTTTCTGTTACAAAATAGATATGTTTATTTTTGTATAAGATACCTTCCCTTCCTTTGCACCTGTGCTAATTGAATGTACTTCAAGACTTGAGTCAAATCTACCCCTCATTTTAAAGCCCATCCTAATTACCTCAGCCTAAAGTGCTCTTTCTTTTATTGAGTTGTAATGGCAGTTCTTTCCTGTCAGCCTAATTTGCAAGTAGCTTTGATAGAGCTCTACCTTGTTGTCTTGAAACTATTGCATATCTAAAATTGGACCGTATAGCTCTTTATGGTGGCTGACATTTTGTGCTTTGTGAGTTACCTATTATTGGCTTTGGGTGACTTCCCAAAACCTCCTTTTTCTCATTTGTAAAGTATCTACTTCAGTAAATGTTAACGGTACCTGTAAAGCTGCTGAATGCCTACTAGGTGTCAGTATTTCCTTTGGGGACTACTCTCTGAAGTGTAAGTGAAATCTAGCGTAAGGGAATGGAATTTCGTTTTCAGGCGTCCTATTAACTCATTGCCACAAGATGCATCACAAGATGGCCACGGCAGAGTAGGATCGGATCTTTGAAGAAAAATCTTTGTATGGGGAAATACAGCCAAGAAGCCAGAAAAACAGAGATAGAACAAATGAATTTTTAAAAAGGGAAACGTGAGAGGGCAAGTGATGCAGATCTGTAGTAAAATGTGACCCTTCTTTTTATATGTTACCGATAACCATTGGAGGAAGAGCTGCTTATGCTGTGTCACTTCGATACTATTTTGTGGCTGTGTAAGAATAAAGAATACTGTACATTGCTGTTTCAATTAGAACATGATGGTTTCTGCTCTTGGCCTCACATATGGGTATGGAAGCTGGGCGCTGTGGGGACCAGGGCAGTTGTGATACTCGGGATCTCTGCCGCACCCCCAGCCCCTCCCATTTTACTTTTCTAGTAAACAGCAGGTTTCAGTTCTTCTGGCTGATTCTTCTGTTACGTATTTCTGTTGTCCGGGTAGCGTGCTTATGTTGTTCTTCCTTAATTTTTCTTTACAGTTTTGAGCAATGTTTTATTTTAACAGTCGGAGATGAGAATTTCGTCCTGTCACCTCCTGGCCTGGGAGCACACTTGTGCATGCTGGAGTGCTCACTCACTCTCTGTCCCTGTCTCTCTGTCTGTCCCTGCCTGTCTCTCACATTTCCCATCCTTTTTCCAGTATTGTTCTATTACACTGACTGTGTGTCAGACTGGCATTCATTATTTGTGTTACGGTTACATAAACACTATCCACAGCTAAACCAAGCAGCATATACTCCTGTTTTCCTTTTCGGAGGTACAACTTCTTATCGTGTCTTGTATTTTCAGTTTAATTTTTGTGCCCCATTAATTTAATCCTTTGTAATCTCCAAGTTGTATGAATCTCCTGCTGAAGTGTTCAGACACACTAGTATTTTATCAGCTGTATGTTTGTGAATAGCTCTCTCAGAGGCCCTCTGACTGACTTCTCAACCCTGCTTACATAGGGTTCACACAGGTACAGTGTTTGTGTGGCAGGAGTGTGGTAGAAGGCTGAGGACACTTGTGGCCAGAGGTTTCTCAGGAGCTGCAGCAACTTGGTATACCCACAAGTCATTTAGGATAAACCTCTGTGGGTTTTTTTGGCACATTTCTTAGGAAGTTGTTGTCCAAGGGGTCTCCATCATCATCTAGGGGATTCCTTTTACCTTTTCTTGCAATGGATCCCCCCCCTTTTTTTTAACCCACTGAGCCACTCAGGTGCTCTCTCTTGTAGTGGATCCCCCCCCTTTTTTTTAACATTTTTAATTTTTTTATTTTTTATAAACGTATATATTCTTTTATCCCCAGGGATACAGGTCTGTGATTCGCCAGGTTTACACACTTCACAGCACTCACCAAAGCACATAACCCTCCCCAGTGTCCATAACCCCACCCCCCTTCTCCCAACCCCCCTCCCCCCAGCAACCCTCCCCCCAGCAACCCTCAGTTTGTTTTGTGAGATTAAGAGTCACTTATGGTTTGTCTCCCTCCCAATCCCATCTTGTTTCATTTATTCTTCTCCTACCCACTTAAGCCCCCATGTTGCATCACCACTTCCTCATATCAGGGAGATCATATGATAGTTGTCTTTCTCCGCTTGACTTATTTCGCTGAGCATGATACGCTCTAGTTCCATCCATGTTGTCACAAATGGCAAGATTTCATTTCTTTTGATGGCTGCATAGTATTCCATTGTGTATATATACAACATCTTCTTTATCCATTCATCGGTTGATGGACATCTAGGTTCTTTCCATAGTTTGGCTATTGTGGACATTGCTGCTATAAACATTCGGGTGCACGTGCCCCTTTGGATCACTACGTTTGTATCTTTAGGATAAATACTCAGTAGTGCAATTGCTGGGTCATAGGGCAGTTCTGTTTTCAACATTTTGAGGAACCTCCATGCTGTTTTCCAGAGTGGTTGCACCAGCTTGCATTCCCACCAACAGTGTAGGACGGTTCCCCTTTCTCCGCATCCTCGCCAGCATCTGTCATTTCCTGACCTGTTGATTTTAGCCATTCTGACTGGTGTGAGGTGATATCTCATTGTGGTTTTGATTTGTATTTCCCTGATGCCGAGTGATATGGAGCACTTTTTCATGTGTCTGTTGGCCATCTGGATGTCTTCTTTGCAGAAATGTCTGTTCATGTCCTCTGCCCATTTCTTGATTGGATTATTTGTTCTTTGGGTGTTGAGTTTGCTAAGTTCTTTATAGATTCTGGACACTAGTCCTTTATCTGATATGTCATTTGCAAATATCTTCTCCCATTCTGTCAGTTGTCTTTTGATTTTGTTAACTGTTTCCTTTGCTGTGCAAAAGCTTTTGATCTTGATGAAATCCCAATAGTCCATTTTTGCCCTTGCTTCTCTTGCCTTTGGCGATGTTCCTAGGAAGATGTTGCTGCGGCTGAGGTCGAAGAGGTTGCTGCCTGTGTTCTCCTCAAGGATTTTGATGGATTCCTTTCTCACATTTGAGGTCCTTCATCCATTTTGAGTCTATTTTCGTGTGTGGTGTAAGGAAATGGTCCAATTTCATTTTTCTGCATGTGGCTGTCCAATTTTCCCAACACCATTTATTGAAGAGGCTGTCTTTTTTCCATTGGACATTCTTTCCTGCTTTGCGAAGATTAGTTGACCATAGAGTTGACGGTCTATTTCTGGGCTCTCTATTCTGTTCCATTGATCTATGTGTCTGTTTTTGTGCCAATACCATGCTGTCTTGATGATGACAGCTTTGTAATAGAGCTTGAAGTCCGGAATTGTGATGCCACCAACTTTGGCTTTCTTTTTCAATATTCCTTTGGCTGGCTATTCGAGGTCTTTTCTGGTTCCCTATAAATTTTAGGATTATTTGTTCCATTTCTTTGAAAAAGATAGATGGTACTTTGATAGGAATTGCATTAAATGTGTAGATTGCTTTAGGTAGCATAGACATTTTCACAATATTTATTCTTCCAATCCAGGAGCATGGAACATTTTTCCATTTCTTCGTGTCTTCCTCAGTTTCTTCCATGAGTACTTTATAGTTTTCTGAGTATAGATTCTTAGCCTCTTTGGTTAGGTTTATTCCTAGGTATCTTGTGGTTTGGGGTGCAGTTGTAAATGGGATTGACTCCTTAATTTCTCTTTCTTCTGTCTTGTTGTTGGTGTAGAGAAATGTAACTGATTTCTGTGCATTGATTTTATATCCTGACACTTTACTGAATTCCTGTACAAGTTCTAGCAGTTTTGGAGTGGAGTCTTTTGGGTTTTCCACATATAGTATCATATCATCTGCGAAGAGTGATAGTTTGACTTCTTCTTTGCCGATTTGGATGCCTTTAATTTCCTTTTGTTGTCTGATTGCTGAGGCTAGGACTTCTAGTACTATGTTGAATAGCAGTGGTGATAATGGACATCCCTGCCATGTTCCTGACCTTAGCGGAAAAGCTTTCAGTTTTTCTCCATTGAGAATGATATTTGTGGTGGGTTTTTCATAGATGGCTTTGATGATATTGAGGTATGTGCCCTCTATCCCTGCACTTTGAAGGGTTTTGATCAGGAAGGGATGCTGTACTTTGTCAAATGCTTTTTCAGCATCTATTGAGAGTATCATGGTTCTTGTTCTTTCTTTTATTGATGTGTTGTATCACATTGACTGATTTGTGGATGTTGAACCAACCTTGCAGCCCTGGAATAAATCCCACTTGGTCATGGTGAATAATCCTTTTAATGTACTGTTGAATCCTATTGGCTAGTATTTTGGTGAGAGTTTTCGCATCTGTGTTCATCAAGGATATTGGTCTGTAGCTCTGTTTTTTGATGGGATTTTTGTCTGGTTTTGGGATCAAGGTGATGTTGTCCTCATAAAATGAGTTTGGAAGTTTTCCTTCCATTTCTATTTTTTGGAACAGTTTCAGGAGAATAGGAATTAGTTCTTCTTTAAATGTTTGGTAGAATTCCCCTGGGAAGCCATCTGGCCCTGGGCTTTTGTTTGCTTGGAGATTTTTAATGACTGTTTCAATCTCCTTACTGGTTATGGGTCTGTTCAGGCTTTCTATTTCTTCCTGGTTCAGTTGTGGTAGTTTATATGTTTCTAGGAATACATCCATTTCTACCAGATTGTCAGATTTGTTGGCGTAGAGTTGCTCATAGTATGTTCTTATAATAGTTTGTATTTCTTTGGTGTTAGTTGTGATCTCTCCTCTTTCATTCATGATTTTATTTATTTGGGCCCTTTCTCTTTTCTTTTTGCTAAGTCTGGCCAGGGGTTTATCAATTTTATTAATTCTTTCAAAGAACCAGCTCCTCGTTTCGTTGATTTGTTCTATTGTTTTTTTGGTTTCTATTTCATTGATTTCTGCTCTGATCTTTATGATTTCTCTTCTCCTGCTGGGCTTAGGGTTTCTTTCTTGTTCTTTCTCCAGCTCCTTTAGGTGTAGGGTTAGGTTGTGTACCTGAGACCTTTCTTGCTTCTTGAGAAAGCCTTGTACCGCTATATATTTTCCTCTCAGGACTGCCTTTGTTGTGTCCCACAGATTTTGCACCATTGTGTTTTCATTATCATTTGTTTCCATGATTTTTTTCAATTCTTCTTTAATTTCCCGGTTGACCCATTCATTCTTTAGAAGGATGCTGTTTAGTCTCCATGTATTTGGGTTCTTTCCAAACTTCCTCTTGTGGTTGAGTTCTAGCTTCAGAGCATTGTGGTCTGAAAATATGCAGGGAATGATCCCAATCTTTTGATACCGATTGAGTCCTGATTTAGGACCGAGGATGTGATCTATTCTGGAGAATGTTCCATGTGCACTAGAGAAGAATGTATATTCTGTTGCTTTGGGATGAAATGTTCTGAATATATCTGATGTCCATCTGGTCCAGTGTGTCGTTTAAGGCCTTTATTTCCTTGTTGATCTTTTGCTTGGATGATCTGTCCATTTCAGTGAGGGGAGTGTTAAAGTCCCCTACTATTATTGTATTATTGTTGATGTGTTTCTTTGATTTTGTTATTAATTGGTTTATATAGTTGGCTGCTCCCATGTTGGGGGCATAGATATTTAAAATTGTTAGATCTTCTTGTTGGACAGACCCTTTGAGTATGATATAGTGTCCTTCCTCCTCTCTTATTATAGTCTTTGGCTTAAAATCGAATTGATCTGATATAAGGATTGCCACTCCTGCTTTCTTCTGATGTCCATTAGCATGGTAAATTCTTTTCCACCCCCTCACTTTAAATCTGGAGGTGTCTTCGGGCTTAAAATGAGTTTCTTGGAGGCAACATATAGATGGGTTTTGTTTTTTTATCCATTCTGATACCCTGTGTCTTTTGATTGGGGCATTTAGCCCATTAACATTCAGGGTAACTATTGAGAGGTATGAGTTTAGTGCCATTGTATTGCCTGTAAGGTGACTGTTACTGTATATTGTTTCTGTTCCTTTCTGATCTACCACTTGTAGGCTCTCTCTTTGCTTAGAGGACCCCTTTCAATATTTCCTGTAGATCTGGTTTGGTGGTTGCAAATTCTTTCAGTTTTTGTTTGTCCTGGAAGCTTTTAATCTCTCCTTCTATTTTCAATAATAGCCTAGCTGGATATAGTATTCTTGGCTGCATGTTTTTCTCATTTAGTGCTCTGAAAATACCATGCCAGCTCTTTCTGGCCTGCCAGGTCTCTGTGGATAAGTCAGCTGCCAATCTAATATTTTTACCATTGTATGTTACAGACTTCTTTTCCCGGGCTGCTTTCAGGATTTTCTCTTTGTACCTAAGACTTGTAAATTTTACTATTAGGTGACGTGGTGTGGGCCTATTCTTATTGATTTTGAGGGGCGTTCTCTGAACCTCTTGAATTTTGATGCTCGTTCCCTTTGCCATATTGGGGAAATTCTCCCCAATAATTCTCTCCAGTATACCTTCTGCTCCCCTCTCTCTTTCTTCTTCTTCTGGAATCCCAATTATTCTAATGTTGTTTCGTCTTATGGTGTCACTTACCTCTCGAATTCTCCCCTCCTGGTCCAGTAGCTGTTTGTCCCTCTTTTGCTCAGCTTCTTTATTCTCTGTCATTTGGTCTTCTATATTGCTAATTCTTTCTTCTGCCTCATTTATCCTAGCAGTGAGAGCCTCCATTTTTTATTGCACCTCATTAATAGCTTTTTTGATTTCAACTTGGTTAGATTTTAGTTCTTTTATTTCTCCAGAAAGGGCTTTTATATCTCCGGAGAGGGTTTCTCTAATATCTTCCATGCCATTTTCAAGCCCGGCTAGAACCTTGAGAATTGTCATTCTGAACTAGATCTGACATATTACCAATGTCTGTATTGATTAGGTCCCTAGCCTTCAGTACTGCCTCTTGTTCTTTTTTTTGTGGTGAATTTTTCCGCCTTGTCATTTTGTCCAGCTAAGAGTATATGAAGGAGCAAGTAAAATACTAAAAGGGTGGCAACAACCCCAGGAAAATATGCTTTAACCAAATCAGAAGAGATCCTAAATCGTGAGGGGGGAGAAAGGGGATAAAAAGAGGTTCAAAAAAAGAAAGGAAAAAAAAAAGGAATTAAAAAAAGAAAACGAATAAAGAAAAGTATGAAAATATATATATATATTAGATAAACTAGTTAAAAAACGTTAAAAATGAAAAGGGTAAAAGTTAAAAAAAATAAAAAAAAATTTTAAAAATTTAGCAAAAGAAGAGAAAAAAAAATGAAAAAGAAAAAAATTACTTGAACTGCAAGACTAAAAAATCACAGGGAGAAAGCCATGAGTTCCCTGCTTTGCTTTCTCCTCCTCTGGAATTCTGCTCTCCTTGGTATTGAAACTGCAGTCCTTGGTAGGTGAACTTGGTCTTGGCTGGATTTCTTGTTGATCTTCTGGGAGAGGGGCCTGGTGTAGATTCTCAAGTGTCTTTGCCCCAGGCAGAATTGCACCGCCCTTACCACGGGCGGGGCTGAGTAATCTGCTCGGGTTTGCTTTCAGGAGCTTTTGTTCTTTGAGCGCTTTCCATAGAGTTCCGGAGGACGGGAATACAAATGGCGGCCTCCTGGTCTCCAGGGCCCCACTCCTCAGTGCACCCTCCGAGAACAGCGCCCAGTAACTCCCGTCTGCCTGATCTCCGGCCGAGCTCTGAGCTCACCGAGTTTGCGACCGGTTCAAGGTAACCCCAAACTGCGAGCTTACTGTCAGCTCTGTCTCTGCAGCTGGCTTTCTCGCTCCAAAACCCGCAAGCTCTGCGACACTCAGACACCCCCGATCCTTCTGTGACCCTGTGGGACCTGAGGCCGCGCCGAACCCGCGTGGGCTTCGCCCCAGTTTAGCCTCTGGAGCCATGTCCCTCAGCGGAACAGACTTTTAAAAGTCCTGATTTTGTGCTCTGTTGCTCCGCCGCTTGCCAGGAGCCGGCCCCTCCCCCCGGGGTCTATCTTCCAGTCGCTTTGGATTCACTTCTCCACCAGTCCTACCTTTCAGAAAGTGTTTGTTTTTCTGTTTCTAGAATTGCTGTTCTTCTTCTCTTTGATCTGCCGATGGATTTGCAGGTGTTTGCACTATTTAGATAAGCTATCTAGCTGATCTGCTAGCTGAAGTAGTCTCAGCCTGCTACTTCTCCGCCATCCAGTGGATCTCCCTTTTAAAAATGTTTTTCCTCTTCCTCATTTTGGTGGATGCATATAGTCCAGTAGGTATTTGCTATTTATTGTCAGTAGTATCTGCTGCCTTTAATGGAGGCTTGCAGATACAGTATTTTTTAAATTTAAATTGGTTGCCAGCAAAATTTTTAAGACTGTCGATTCCAGATATTGAGAAGATGTAGAACAATTGGAACTTCCATACATTTCTGATGGGAGTGTAAAATGCCTGATGAATTAATTAAGACATGACATTTCTGAAAGTGTCTGTTTTGCACTCAAGCATGATTTCTACTTCAGCTGGGTATAGAATTGTAGGTTAGGGGATTTTCTCAAGATTTGGAAGACATTGTTCGATTTGTTTCTTCTTGTGGATCTGTCTTTCTTTGTTGTACTAGACAGTCATTGGGCTCCTTTCAGTCTGAAAACAATGTTTCTCAGCTTGGGGACTCTCCTTATTGTAGGTCTTATGGCTTTGATTCCTTCATAACTATTTTCTCTTTTTTTTTTTCCTTAGAAACTCTTTTCTTCAGAAATTGGACCTTCTAGGCTAGTCCTCTAATGTTCTTAATTGTTTCCACTTTCCATCTGTAATTTTATTTTGCTCTATTTTCTTAACAGTTTTTCTTAAACATTATCTTGCATTCCTATTGAAATTTTTTGCATTTTTTATTAATAAATTTTTTTAAGGTACATGAGATCCCGTTTGTCTCTTCTTTTTGTTCATTTTATGGATGCAGTATCTCATCTCTAAGGATATCAGTTATGTTTTTTTCTTTTAGTGTAGTCAGTTTCTTCGAGTTCCTTTCTTATTTTTAACTCTAATATTAGAACTTTCTCCCCAATTTCTGGTCATCCTGGTTGCTGCTCATATTTAAGTGAGTGGCTTTTAATTTTTTTTTTTTTTTAATCTATTTGGAACTTTTGTGTGTCATTCAGGGAGGGACTTGAGTTGACTGGGGCTTCATCATAGGTGATGAATGGCCTGTCAAGTTGGCACAACCTTAATATTATTCTTTTAGATTTTTATCATGACCTGTTCATATGCCCCAGAAAAATCGATTCAGATCCCTGTCTTGTAAGTAGCAACTCTGCCATCTGTATCCTGGGGGCTGAGTAGAAGAAGGCAGGAGCACCCCAGTCTTCCTGGTGCATAGGTTAGCAAGTCCCTTGTTTTTGCTACAGTATTCCCCATTTTCCACTCTTTCTGAGGTTCTTCATTCCAGAGGTGTTCTGTTTTACTTTTCAGATCATAAATCTCCATTCTGCCAAGATGAAGAAGGGTGGTCTTTCAGTAGCATAGAATGTGGGAGGGATCTCTGGGTGTCCAGTGTCTCTTTGAAAAGCTTTCATGCAGCCTTCTATTCGGTGCCTCACCTTCACCATGCACTTCCAGGGGAGCCTGGTACAGCCTCTTCCTGAGCCCTTTGGCATTTCTGTGATAGAAATCAGATTGTTACAGTGTTTTCCATTGGAGGCTTAAGATTCAGCATTTTCAGGTCTTCAGAATCCATTACTATTGTCTATCAGCTCTCCAGGATCCAGAAATTAATTGATACTGTTTCTTCTTCTTCTTTTTCCTTTTTTTTGGGAGGGGGGGCTCTGTGCATCTATGCCTTTAAAAAAAAATCTGTGTACTAATGTTTTAGAAAGATTTCAGAAGAGAGAAGGAAGTACAGTTATTTAATCTGTTGTGTTTAGGTGGAGCTCCCAAGGTTTCTTTTAGTAGATCCTTGATATTTGATTGAAATCCTTCCATTTTTCATAGTTGAGATTAATATTTTATCCTATTATAAGCTGCATATTTAAAAATAAAGTTTTAAACAGTTAACACATAGAAAACCTAATTTGAAACAGTTACTTCGTTGAAATGCTGCTCCTTTCTTTGACTTTAATTCTTGGGAGTACAAACCCATTAATTACTTTTTCTCGATGAAAAATGAGATCGGTGTTGGCAGTGGTTCATTTCTCTCTGAACTGTATTGAATGTTCTGGAGTATTAACATCCTGTATATCAGAGAGCGGAGCCTCAAGCTGAGGAAGGTGGACCGGTCACAGCCAACACTGGTGTATGCAAATGTTGGGTCATTATGTCATACACCTGAAGCTAATAGTACACTGTATTGTAACTACACTGGAATTTTTTAAAAAGAGGTAATCAAATGAATCATGATTATTGTCCCTGTAACTCTCCTTTTACGCCTAATAGAAAACTGAGATGGTTGTACAAAAAGGCTAGCCTTTATAGCTTAGTGGTTGTAGACTGTGTATTGTGTTCTTTAAATCTAAAGGGAAGCAGAGCATATCACTACTTAGAAATACCATTTTGTGTTTGTGTTCATTTTTTAGGTGACCCACAACACAACTGTGAATGGTAAAGATACAGTTCACCACTGGAGTTGGACCTCAGACATGCCCTTGGAGTGCACCACTCATTCTGTGGGAATTAGGTGCTATGTTGATGATCTTCATTTCTCTGGTCGCAAAGAGTGGAGTGACTGGAGCCCACTGAAGAACGTTTCTTGTAAGCTACTGTTTAAAAAGCTTTCGTTTCAAAGGAATGAGATTAGTCTTGCTTAAGGGTAAGGTTTCGGTTAAGCTTTCAGTTCTCCAAATGCCATTTGGCTTCATGAAGGTCATGTGGGGATCTCCCAGATCCCTGTCCCAGAACATTTTGATTCAAAAACTCTTGAGTTAGGATTCAGGAATCTGTATTTTTAAAGATCTTCCAAAGTGATTACATAACCATCCAGGTTTGAAAATCACTGTGCTAGGCATTGAACATTTACAAATTTTATGTAGGTGTTTTCAAGATCAAGTCTATATTAAAAAAAAAAAAAAAATGGCTTCTAGTTTCTTGCCCACAGAACATATCCCTGTGAGTTGAAGAATTAATTGCAGAGAACAATGACGATCTGTAAGGATACCTGAAATCATCTGTACATTGAATGAAATTCATATGCAGGTAGAATGTTGACAACATGAGAGAGGCCTGGAAAATAGTTGACAGTGAAATGAAGTCCTTCAAAAGGTTTATTATCATTATAGATTATCCACTCTATGACTGCATGGAGAAACGGATCAGAGGAAGGCGGGACTGGAAGCACGTGGATAAGCAAAAGGATCTTGTGGTTCAGAAAAGACAGTGGAAGCATAAAGTAGGGCACTTGGGTCTGGAAATGAAAAGGTGGAAAAGGTGTGAAAACACTGAAGGGACAGAATTAAAATTAGTTGACTGTGTATTTGGTAACCAAGAAATAGAGTCAAAGAAGACTATTAGTTCGGGCAGCTGAGTGGCTGGTGATGCCTTCTACTGAGACAAGAGATACATGAATAACTCTGGTGGGAAAGATAAATTCATTTTTAACATGTTGAGCATGAGGTATTGTGAAGTATCTGGGTAGGGATGTCTCAGGCAGTGGGAAATAACCAGTCTGGTATCCAAGGGATTACTAGGAGCCGGAGATACATATCTGAGAGCCATCAACATAGATGTATGCGAAATTGTTTCAATCTAGAGGTTACCATACTCAGAGAAGGAGAAATGGGGACCAGGGACACATGTCTTATAAGCTTGTACTGTCTGAGGGTAGGAGGGAAGAAAAAAGAGGCAGCAAAGTGGAGGACAGTAGTCAGAGGGTTCAGAGTAGCCCAGGAGAGTAGGGCGCTGTAGAACCCGAGAGGAGAAGGGAGTTTTGAGATGTTAGAACTTAGGCAACTTACCCGATGCTGTCGATGTGGGAAGGAAGGGTGGCTGAGAAGTGGCCACTGGACTGAGCAAAGAGGTCAGGAAGCCACTTCGGTAGAATGGTTGGGCTAGAAGCCAGATTGTGGTAGATTAAATAGTAGTAGGTAGAAAGAAAACTAGAGATAATGATAAGATCAGACATACAGGAAAATAAAAGCAGAGGCGTGGCTTTAACCTGCACAGATTTGGGGTTAAAGAAAAAGTGCTGTTTAGGATGGGAGTACTTAAATATATATTCTGGCTGATGGAAAGTAAGTCTTCCCTAAATACATAGAAGTCATTTCAAAGGAAGTGACTTTTTCTTGGTGTAGATTTTTCACATGTGGCTAGAAGCCCATTTAGAGTGAACTTTCAGACTCTTAGATACTAACCTGTGACCTTGGGCATCGGCCTACAGTCCCCTCCACTCCCCTATTACCAGCCATAAGTCAATAAAACATACATGGTTTCATTTTATTTATATATGACTTGCTCCTTTGAAAGCTCCTTGGGCCACCATTACTATAAAACACTTTATAGTATATTTTATATACACTGGGCTATTTTATGGTAAAAGACTTACAAAATATTTGTGATTCCTTTTGTTCTCTCTAGGGTCACCTGATTCCCAGACTAAGGTTTTTCCTCAAGACAAAGTGATACTTGTAGGCTCAGATATAATATTTTGTTGTGTGACTCAAGAAAAAGTGTTATCAGCACAGATTGGCCAAACAAATTGTCCCCTTATCCATCTTGATGGGGAAAATGTGGCGATCAAGATCCGTAATATTTCTGTTTCTGCTAATAGTGGAACAAATGTGGTTTTTACAACAGAAGATAACATATTTGGGACTGTTATTTTCGCAGGATGTAAGTATTTAATATTAAAGAGTCTGTTGATCTGTTTTGCTCCTCTTTAAAAACTTGAATGCTATTTCTGGGGACTGGGCAGTCTTTTTTGTTTTTTTTAAAAATACGAAATTTTTGCTTGTTTTAAGATGCAATCTAAGCTCATTTTCTATATATTAGTATTTATGTAGCTTGTGTGATAAGATTGGAAACACCCAGCTGCTTAGTTTTAAGTTCTTAGTTAACAGTTTTATTGAGTCGGGTAGTTTTTATGTATTTCTTAATCCTACATTGCTTGGGAATTATTTCATACGTAGTTGACTCTTGAGCGAAAAAAGTTCAAATTGCATGGGTCTGCTTATACATGTATTTTTTTTTAAAGATTTATTTACTTATTTTAGAGAACCTGTGTGCAAGAGGTGGGGGTAGGGGCAGAGGAAGAGAACCTTCAAGCAGATTTCTGGCATGGAGCTCGATCTCACAAGCGATGAGAACATGCATCACACAGTTAACTGACTGAGCTACCCAGGCATCCTTACATGGATTTTTTTCAGTAACTACAGTACAGTACTTTAAATGCATTTTCTCTTACAATTTTCTTAACATTTTCTGTAGCTTACTTTACTGTAAATAATACATACAACATACAAAATAATGTGTTAATGTTGTAGGTCAGGCTTCTAGTCAGTAGTAAACTACGAGGAGTTAAGTTCTGGGGGAGTCAGAAGTTCTATGGAAATTTTTTTTTTTTTTTTAAGTTTGTTTTAGTAATCTCTACACCCAGCGTGGGGCCCCGACTCACAACCCAGAGATCTAGAGTTGCATGCTCTTTGGACAGAGCGAACCATTTGCCCTGTATGTAGATATTTGACTTGCATGGGAAGTCAGTACCCCTGACCCCTGTGTTCAGGGGCCTACTCAAAAGTCAATTTCCTACCTAAAACACACCTTTTAAAATTAAAATTTTAAAGCATCCCACCTAATACAGAAATACCTTTTTAAACCTAAAACATGCCTTTTTAAAAATTCCCCAGTTAATGCAGCCGTGATGATTTTACACAAACTCAGTACTGTAGTATATGCTTCTCTAACTTGTAGAGTAATACAGCTGAGAAGAAGAGGGTCCTTAGAGACCAGGCATGTTCTGTGTGTAACATATGCTTCAGAGCACAAGGGCTTCTTTATTAATATGGTCATTGCTACAGTTCTAAAATTCCATGATCTTTCCAGAAGTTGTTGTGAGCGACTGCCCTGTTTACATAGCTTGTGTTGAATATCCACAGAGACTTTTGTGTTTCAAGGGTTTCTGTCCCCTCTCCCATGGTGACTGTCGTGTGGCGCACTGATGGCCTTGCCTGTTCCTCCCTCGAATTCGGAGTCAGAGGCTGAATTTGGTCTAAAGGGTCTCGGGATCAGAGTGTGTGGAATGTAGTGTGAGTGGGTTTTGCGATTTTCTTTTGATCGTGTGGTGATTCTTCTTACTCTTTTTTGGATTCTCCACTTCTCTTATCCTTCCAGTGAAACTTGGGATGAATTATGTGGCATGGCTGATAACAGTCTCAAGGGCATAACCAGGATTAGATGCACTTCTCAGTTTGATGGCTCTACCCTTACTAACTTTTTGTCTTCCCAGTAATGCATTTTGTAATTGAAGTGAGAGTGAGATTATGTTCAGATTTAAACTTTAGAAAATTTTTTTCCTAAAGGAATTTTAGGAAAAGACTTGGCAGTGTTCCTTACAAATGACCATGGAGTATAAGTTAAGAACCAGTGGTGTATGGAGGAGTGATAAGTGAGATATCCACCTGAAGATACAAAAGACAAAAACTAAAACTCTGAAGATGAGACTATACATCAAGTTTTTTTGTTATACGTCAAGTTATACATCAAGCTTTTATTATACAACAAGTTTTTTTTGTTATACATCAAGTTTTTGTTATATATCAGGTTATACATCAAGTTTTTCCAATAGTGTGCTACTCTTCTACCATAATAGAACAGGCCTGTTTAATTCATAATTTAACCTTCATTTATAGCATTTGGGGGTTGAAAAATTGAGTATTTGTTAACTCAATAGCTGCAATAGAATTGGCCTGCAGAGGGATTTCTTTAGGAACTTAACAGTAAGGGCAGTTCATGGTGTGAGTTAGGGATTAAGAGTCATTATTTTCTTTTCCTTATGCACATCCTGGTAACCCACCATATATTGACCCGCGCCTGGGTGGCTCAGTGGGTTGAGCCGCTGCCTTCGGCTCGGGTTGTGATCTCGGGGTCCTGGGATCGAGTCCCGCATCGGGCTCTCTGCTCAGCAGGGAGCCTGCTTCCTCCTCTTCTCTCTCTCTCTGCCTGCCTCTCTGCCTACTTGTGATCTTTCTCTGTCAAATAAATAAAATCTTTTAAAAAAAAAAAAAACCCACTATATATTGAAAAGACACAATCAAAACCTGCCAGGATTTTTATTTGAGTTGCATTAGATTTATTAATTTAGGGGACCACTTAGGAGAATTTTCATTCTTGCTCTATTGAGTTATCCAAATCAGGAACATGTATATCTTTTCATTTAGTTAGCTCTTCTTTGATTTATTTCAGTGATAGGTGGTCTTACATACCTTTCAGTAAGTTTGTCGCTAAGAATTTGATGTTCAGTGCTAGTAAGAGTAGCTTTTTTCCTCTTCAGTTTATTATTGTGATTGCAAATTCATGTATTATCCAGCAGACAGAATAGTTATTTGTCTAGTACTTGTCAGTGTTTATGCTTGAACTGATTTAGTTACAGGCAAAATCTTTTGTAAATACTGTGTGTTCAGTAATCACTATTTCATAGATAGTGCCACTTCAGCATTATACCTAAGTATTAATCTTTCATCATACTCAAAAACTTCAAAATACTACACTGTGACACTGTGACATAGAATTAGAGCATGTAAATATTTTATGTCACCAGTCAAATTTCATACTTCCTCATTTGGAAATATTTTAATAAAAAATGGCTTTTTTAAAAAATTGCATTTTCTATTCGTTGGTAATAGAATTGATTATACCTAGTTTTTATCCAGCTTTAGCTGATTCCGTTGTAAGTTAACTTCTTTGAGAAGACGGTCAGTACGTTCCAAATACAGCCTTCTCATATTTTTTCTCCCTGCATCTTTGCTTCCACTTCTTTCTGATTGCTTCTGTTACTTGGGTTTTAACTATTTTGACTTAACACATCTGCCACATACAACAATAATCAGGATTATACTAAAAAATCTAGTATGTCATTTTAATAAAACGAAAGTTAGCCTTAGAACAATTTTTAAAACAAGTATGTCAGTGTTATCTGATTATGCAGTTGTTAGACTTTAAATACTCATGACTTCTCTTAATATTACCTAAAATGTCGCTGACGGACATTATTCTACCTTAGGAAGCTATGTGGAATTTTCTGTGTCCTTTAAAGTCTCTAAAACAGTCTAAGAACAGTTTTTAAAGTTTAGTTTTTTTGTTTTGTTTTTTTTTTTTGTTTTTTGTTTTTAAAGATTTTATTTATTTGACAGACAGAGATCACAAGGAGGTAGAGGGAAGCAGGCTTCCTGCCAAGCAGAGAGCCTGACACAGTGCTTGATCCCAGGACCCCAAGACAATGACCTGAGCAGAAGGCGGACGCTTTGACTGAGCCACTCAGGCACCCCTTAAAGTTTAGTTTTTAAAAAACTAAATTATTCTGCAGAATTTTTCAACAAGTAGATAATCGTTTTAAAAAATCTTATTTAATGAAAGATAATTTAGATAAATATAACAGAGAACACCCGTTTCTATGTATGTTTAATTAAACATGAAATCAGAAATAACAATTTCTATAATTAGTGTCCAACTGCAGAATTTTCCATTATTACTTTAAAAGTCTAAGGCATACAGAAAAAACCCAAAAGTTTTTCTTTTTTTCAGTTTTGTCCCTGCAAAATCAGAGGGAATGTTCCAGTCAAGAACAAAAACGAAAGAGCTATAGTCACTTTGAACATTAGGAAGATGCAGAATTTTACCAAGAGATGCTGTGCAGATAATAGTCATTGTAACTCATTTGAGAACTCTGAAACTTGGAATATGGCTTGTGCTGACCTGTGATTTGAATTGGTACTTCTTTTCAAATCACGGTATAGACATGATAGATAATAATACTTTTCACCCTGTAGATTTTTTTGATTTGTTGGCTACAGCTTCTTTTGAGAGATTTGGTGGGATTTGAGGGGGAAAGAATGTGTTCAGGTTGCTCTTGGGGCGTTTCCAAATGAGCTAGTTGTCATTAAGGAGTACATTTTAGTCCATCATTTCTGACATAATATGGACTCCAGAAAAACATGCTACAGAAAGCATGGCAGTGCTGCATTGTTCAGAAGGTCAAATGTAAATACATTATTTCATTTCCAAAGGAAATTGTACAAAATGTAATTAACATTTATGAAACATGTTTTCAGGGAAAATGTATGTAACCACTAAGTAACTACATTTTTTTCCTATTAGATCCACCTGATACTCCTCAAAAACTGAATTGTGAGACCGCTGATTTAAAAGAGATTGTCTGTACTTGGAATCCAGGAAGACCAACCGCATTGGTGGGCCCACGCAATACAAGTTACACTTTATTTGAAAGGTAAAACTCACCAGGGAAAGATGTCAGATGGCAGGGAGTACCCTGGAGGGTATTAAATGACACAGGGAAATGCAGTATCTCATTTCTGTTATGAGTAAGATAAAACCTCAGTACGCTGTATAAAATTGGATATACCATTAATACTACAAATGACATGCACACAGACTAGATTCATGTGCCTTTTTAAAAAATCCTAGAAGAACCCTCAAATATGAACAGAGACTGTTTTAGGTAGTAGGCTTCTGGCTGGTGATTTTCGTCTATTTTTTGAATCAGACACATTTTCCTAAACAAGTATGGAGTGCATCTGGAATTAGAAATACAAACTTTTAAAAAAGAGTAATTAATAGAAATTTACCCATTTATTTTTTCCTGAAGTATTTATCTCTCTTGCCATTTTGAAGTGATTTTAATATTTCTTCTTGTTCTCTTAATTCAGTTTCTCAGGGAAATATGTTAGATTTAAAAGAGTTGAAGCGCCAACAAATGAAAGCTATCAGTTATTCTTTCAAATGCGTCCAAATCAAGAAATATATAATTTTACTTTGAATGCTCGTAATCCTCTGGGTCGATCTGAATCAACTATTTTAGTTAACATAACTGAAAAAGGTAAGCTGCTGTATAAACCAGTATCTTAAAAACAATTTTAGAAGGGATAAAATGTTTCGAAATTAAAGTTCTTTTAGGGCTTACTTTTTATAATTTTCTTTAGAATTATAAATAAGTTTTTATTTTAAATCCTTAAAATGTATAATTTCAAGTTTCACCATTTTGTTGATTTCAGATACAAATTTGAATTGCTCATTTACATAGAAACTCTAAGTGGCTTTAATAGTTTTTGATTGTTGAAAAATTTTGTGTCCAGTTCTTAAAAGATTTTTATTTTAAAATAACTATAGACTCATGAGTGGTTGCAAAAATAATAAAGCCCTGTGACATCTCCCCCAGCTTTCCCCATTTGTGATGTCTTACTAACTATAGTACAGTTTTCAAGTGAGCATTCGACATGGGTACAATACTGTAAACCAGACCGGTGAACTGGACTGCTGACCTTGATAAGCTCATCACAGATGAGCTTCTGTGTGCATTGAGAGTTGTGTGTGCATGGACGTGTTTCTGTGCAGTTGAATCTGTCTAGAGATTCATGGAACCACCAGCATAGTCAAGATACACAGCTGTTCTGTCTCCACAGAGACACTCCCTCTTCCTGCCCCACTGGCAAACCTCCCCACACCTCCCCGCTCCCCATTTCCAGACACACACACACACACACACACACACCATGCTCCTGCAGCCCTGTCCCCAGGCAACATCTCCTCTGTTCCTCATCTCTGTGTTTTGTCATTTTGAAATGTTGTATAAATGGAATCATAAGTACTTAACCTTTGGAGATTGGCATTTTTTTACTAAGGGTAATGTCCTTGAGCTTCATCCAAGGTGCTGTGTACATCAGTGAGTGAGTGGTTCCTTTTTATTGCTGATGATTCTGGAATTTTTACTAGCCCTATTAATACCTAGCTCAAGATAGAAATAAAATACGGTCCGTCGTCTTAGCATTCATTCCTGTGGGCATCCCACTGCATCAGTGCCGTAGTGGAGGCGTGGCCTCCCTCACAGACTCCCAGTCAGTGGAGAAGGGCTCAAACCAAATGTATTATGATAGAGACTGGCAAGTGCCCAGTAGCTGAGCTTGTTGCCCTATTCGTAAATGTAAGTAATTTCTGTCAGCTGTTCCTTCTCTCACTTTAGTTCTTTCTTGGTTTCCCCTAAGCTCAGAAGAGCTACATTTGGTACATTTGAGGGCTAGTGTTCATGTGTATTTGCCCCCTGCCTTTCCGTATTACTGTCACAGGACTCCTTGCCCACTCACGGTGGCCTCTGTGCCGTCACCAGCATCGTGTGCGGTTTGTCTCACTGTCGTCCCGTTGTTCTTGTCAAGACCCCAATCGGAAGTGCTCTTCTGCATCTGTTCTGCCAATTTTAGTCAGATTCTTCCTTCAGAGCTCACCTTAAGTCCCATCTTCTCTCTCTGACTTTCCCGACCACACTTGCATCTCAGTGCCTGTGGCCACTAGTAGGTGTACTACGCATTTCCAACTTAGCGTATATACTCTTGTTCATTGTCTCTCTCTCTCTCTCTCTCTTTTGGTCACTCTCCAAATGAATTTGGCATTCCTTAAAGGTAGAGATTATGATCTTCCTACCTTTTAGTATTCCTGTTGCCAGTCTAGGAATCGTGAGTGTGGTTGGTCCGGAAACACAGTTGGCAAGATTCCAGCAGTAAAAGTGAGGTTTGTGTATGCCACGGGTTGAGTGGAATATTGTTGATCGGTACCAATGATTCCTCTCTCGTTTCTTAGTGGTTTTTTGTTTTGTTTTGTTTTATTTTTAATTGTCATTTGTCCTACTAGAAAGCAACTTTTTAAGTAATCTTTACAAATTATACTTACAGTCTGCCCTCGTATTCCTACTTCAATCAAAGTGAAGGATATTAATTCAACAGCTGTTACACTTTCCTGGCATTTACCAGGCAACTTTGGAAAGATTAAACTTTTATGTCAAATTGAAATTAACAAAACTAACTCAATCCAAGAATTGGTGAGTAAGATTTTTCTATAAACTTCCTTTGATGTTACTTTGGCTAAAATAGTTTTCAGAATGAATTAAGGGAATTGATATGCAGAAGCTCTCACGTGGATTATTATAGAGATTTAGTAAGAAGTAAGATACTATATAGATCAGTGTAATGACAGCGTTATATGTAGCACTTGAAACAGTTGTAATACTGGGTGTCATAGAACATGAGTTTGACTTTGACTCCGCAGAATGTTTCCAGGTCTAGTATAGTCCCTGGCACATGGCTGGTTCTCAGCAGATTTGTAAATGAATGGATAGTTGTTGCTATAACCTTTCACATCAGTTCATGGGCTGATAAGCACCAGAGAGGAGATGTGATTTTTTAAATTGCTAAGTGCAGCAGTAGGAACAAGTTCTAAGTCAGAAGGTGGTTGTTACAAGTCAGAACATGACTTTTTTTTTTTTTTTTTTTTTTTTTTTTTTAAAGATTTTATTTATTTATTTGACAGACAGAGATCACAAATAGGCAGAGAGGCAGGCAGAGAGAGAGGAGGAAGCAGGCTCCCTGCTGAGCAGAGAGCCCGATGCGGGACTCGATCCCAGGACCCTGAGATCATGACCTGAGCCGAAGGCAGCAGCTTAACCCACTGAGCCACCCAGGCGCCCCAGAACATGACTTTTAAATACATTGCAGATACTTAACTTGACTTTTGTACTGCACCATCTTGTAATTTGTGCTAAGTCCAAAATGAAAGATAACTGAATGAAAATACTCATTTGGAAATTTACTGATAATTGCTAGAAAATCAGTCAAATGGCAGAATATAACCCAAAAAAAGACTGCTTTGTAATTCGTAATTGGGAGCTCAGAGAATTTCCTGAGACATGCGGATCCTCAGATTTGTTTAAATTGTTTCACTTTAGTTTTATATAATTTAAATAAGAGTTTGTTGAAGAATATATTCTACATGTTTAGCACCATACTAGAGGTTCTGAGTACCCTATTAAAAAATGCATAAAATGATGCCTGCCTCAAAGAAGCTTCCAAATACAGCTTACATATTTAATCCTCAAGGTCATCTTAGATTACTAAAGTGTACTGAGGCCTGTTGTATTAGCCATTGACCAGTGGGCAAGAATATATCACCCTCTCTGCATAATTTATCTTACCATTATTACTTAGATCATATTTGAATTAAAATGACACATAAATACTGTTTATTGTTACTATAGAGCATAATTTCATGGTTTTTGTATTTGTGTAAAAATTAAAATATTTTGGTGGATGAACTGTCTTTAGTTTTATAAAGGTAAACTCCTATGGACATTTAGTCTATGATAAAAATTCGGGTGGGCTTTCTTATTAAAATGTGTATGTGTGTGTATATATATGAGAATTCTTACATGATGTTACATGTACATACATATACTTACTGATTTGCTTTAATAGCGGAATGTCACAATCAAAGGAGTAGAAAATTCAAGTTATCTTGTAGCTGTGGACAAGTTAAATCCGTATACCATATATACTTTCCGGATTCGCTGTTCTTCTGAAACTTTCTGGAAATGGAGCAAATGGAGCAATGAAAAAAAATACTTAACCACAGAAGCCAGTAAGTTCACTAAATGATTTATAGCTGATTATTAATGTGGGTCTTGAATTTTACAACTTACTTTTTTTTTTTAAATTATTATTTATTTATTTATTTTCAGAAAAACAGTATTCATTATTTTTTCACCACACCCAGTGCTCCATGCAAGCTGTGCCCTCTATAATACCCACCACCTGGTACCCCAACCTCCCACCCCCCCGCCACTTCAAACCCCTCAGATTGTTTTTCAGACAACTTACTTTTAAAGAAAATGTCACTAAAGTGAGTAAAAGGATAACGCTTGAATTGCATAATTGTGTAATAATATCTGCTAGTAAAATATCATCCAGACATCTTAAGTGGTGGCTCTAAGGTTTGTGATAATACGGACAGCTGCTGGCTGTGCTGTGTGGAAAGACTAGGCCTGTCTGCAGGATGTTTGCAGCTGTTCTAAGATGATATAGAGGAAGTAGACTCGAGACTGTGGTAAGATTATGGGTGATTTTTCTGACACTCTGTCCTCCTTCCCTATAATTTTAATAATCTGTTTAGATATTAACAAAGAGAATTTGTTGGAATTTTTATTTGTGACCTTGGCCTGAGAAATGGATGGGGCCAGAGGTCTTGAACTTCATTTTCTGTAGTACACAGAGGCCAAAATAAGTACAAAATTAGGTAACTGGTGTTCTGAGTATGGTAATTTCCAAAGATGAAACAAGATTCTACCCTTGAATAGTCAGATGTCAGCTTTAAAAGTCAAAAACAAAAAACGTAGGAATAGGTATACTTTTTAGGAGTCACTCAACAAAAGATAGCAAATGCTTTATTTGCACTAGATAATATAGGGAATATAAAACTTCTTCCAGGGGCGCTTGGGTGGCTTAGTTGTTTAAACATCTGACTCTTGATTTCAGCTCAGGTCATGATCTTGGGGTCCTGGGATCAAGCCCCACATCAGGCTTCACATTCAGCAGGGAGTCTGCTTGAGGATTTTCTCTCTCTTCCTCCTTTTGCCCCTCCCCCAGCTTATGTGTGTGTTTCTCTCTCTCTCTCATTCAGATAAATGAATCTTTTAACAAAAACTTCTTCCAAAAAATTAATGCACAGTAAGACAAAAAATGATTGATGTTAATCCAGATTTTTGCCTCTCCACATGAAGGAAGGTTAGAGAGATGAGAGAAGCTTTGTGATAAATGTAAAAAAAACTCCCTGGATCATCAAAACTGAACGCCGTGTACAAGGCCAGAAAGGGGAGTGTATTTAGTTACCCATTGCTACCTGACGAATTACCCTAAAATTCAGTGACTTGAAACAATGAACATATATTCTCTCACAATGAGTATAGGTCAGAAACTGAGAAGCAGCTTAGCTGAGTAGCTCTGGCTTACAATCTCGTGAGGCACAGCGTAGACAGAGATGGGGGCTGCAGGCTTGCCCAGGGCTAGAGAATCAGCTTTCAGGATGGCTTGTGCCGAGGCTATTGCTCGCCATGTAGGTCTCTCCGTGGTGCTGCCAAGTATCCTCATAACATGGCAGCTAGCTGCTCCTAGACTTAGTGAGTAGAGGGAGAACATGGCGGCCTCCATAATGCCTCTTATGACCTGGGCTTAGAAGGGAGCTACCATCATATCTGTCGTACTGTGTTGGTCACCCAGGCCAGTGCTGTGACAGTGTGGGAGAGGACCACACCCAGCTGGGCATACCAGCAGCTGTGACCAGTATCACTCATCATTTGGAAACTGGCTACTACACGACCTTTGGCATTCAGTTGATGAACTGTTGTTGCCACAAGAAACCATTTTATGTATACCTCACGGAGATGATAGCACAAATTCACTAAACATACTTCCTGAGGGGCACCTGGGTGGCTCAGTCGGTCGAGGGGCTGACTGTTGGTTTTAGCTCAGGTCATGATCTCATGGGTCATGGGTTGAGCCCCATGTCGGGCTCTGCACTCAGCAGGGAGTCTGCTTCAGGATTCTCTTCCCCCCACCCCATTCACATGCATCCTGGCTTGCTCTCTCTCAAATAAATAAATCTTTAAAAAAAAAAAAAAAAGCACCCACAGTGTGTCAGGAACTGGTGTAGTCACCAAGGATATAGCACTGAATAAAACAGTCTCTGCCCATGGAGTTTATTAGGATAGAGGATTAGAAATCAATTTTTAAAAAACAGTATGTTGGGTAGTGCCACAGAGAAAAATAAAGCCTAGAAAGGGGACTAAGGAAAGAAGGTGATAGGGGAGGAAGGGTTGCAGTTTTTTAAATAGGGTAGCTAGAAAAGACTTCAACTAGGAGAGGAACACCGGAGCTGAGATACGGAGGAGGTGAGGTGATCAGGGGAGGAGAGTTTCTGTGCATGGGGGGAGGGGTCAAAGAAAGCGCTGGAAGCCTGAGGCAGGTGTCCTCAGCTCATTTGAGGAGCACCAAGAAGCCTGTGCTCAGGCGAGTCCTCACCACTTGAGTGAGGGGAGGTAGGAGGATGTGAGACGGAGTCACATCCCTCAGGGCCTGAGGGGTGATTTTAATCCTTTGTAAGGGGCCTCCTGTTTTTCAGGCCTTGAGCACTCAGCTTTTCCCTTGTTTCATTTCTGAGGGGAAGCCATTGGGCTGCTTCACGTTTTTATGGAGAATTCCAAAAACCTAGAAAAAAATCCGCAAGTGCCACTGTTTCAATTACTGCTGTTACCAACTGGCATGTAGTCCACGCCTTCAGCTGCTAACTTTTAAATCTCTTTTCTAGTTCCTTCAAAGGGACCAGATACATGGAGAGAGTGGAGTTCCGATGGAAAAAATTTGATAATCTACTGGAAGGTAAATACCTGATTTTCACCTGAGAATTTAAACAGCGCTACTGTGCTGAGTTACTTAGCTTATGTGTGGTACTTGGGTGATCGAGGAGCCCCGGTTTCCAAGACTGGCTGTTCGCAGTCCTGCTGCCGGCCCCCACAGTGCCCATCACCCTGTATGCACCACGGTCAGTTTGGCGGGGATCTTCTCTGACAGATCGCGGCGTTCATTAGTTTGATTTCATGAGGCCTGCAAAGGACCTGAGGATTTCATGAATTCCCTCCCTCTCACCTGAGTCAGAAACACAGCCAGAAGCTACAAGTTAGAATCTCAGTCCTGTTGACATTTTTTTCTTCACTGAATAGGAAACTTCTTACATATCTCATATGTAATTTGTTTTCCCTTAATTGTATTACTGTATGCCACTTAAAAAGGCTTTCATGGTTTTGTAAAATTTTTAGATACGCTATAAATTATATTGTGTTTTCACTGGTGTTCCTCTACTGGGGCAGACATTTTTGTAGCATTATATTCTTTACCTGATTTGCAAACGTCAAAAACAAACAGTTGTTTTCGAGTCAGATGTTATAAGAGCAGCCATAATTGGATTCCTTTCAAGAGTGAATTTTGTTACTGAAAGTAAAACATTATTTTTAAGAAAATTTGAGGTCAGCCCAGCTTTGAGGAAAGTCTGTGTGCAGATTCACTGTAAGTCCTGTTGCTTTGTGATTGTCTGCGTGTGACCGCGTACCCCTCTGACCCTTGATTAGAAAATCCACTGCTACTCAACAGTTGTCTGTCAGATTTCATGACGACGTAGTTACAGTTCCACACCACCTCAGTGGGTTTCTTCTCAGCCTTTCGGCTAAGATCAAGTTCTGTTGATCAACAGATCAAGATCTGTTCTTCATAGTGTAATAGCTGATGCGTCCTCTAGCCAAAGACAATACATCACATAGGTCTTTGGAATTAGGAGATGGAACAGGAGCCTGCTGTACCCACTCCACTCATTGGCCTGGTGTTGCAGGACCATTACTTCAGTGTAGAGAATGTCTGGGACGTGCTTCAAACTAGATGAATGCCTAACCAACAGTTAAAAATACTGAAGTGATTGTAACTTCAGAGACTAGGTTAATGGTTCTGCCATTTGCCAAAGAGGAGTGTATTTGGGTGGAAAATTAAGTTGGTTGGGGTTGACTTTTTAAAAACACATTCTAAAAATAGGTGCCACTGGGGTATCAAAGTAGAGTCTTTTAGGTAGTGGTTTAATGTGAGTCTCTGGAGTTGAGGAGGGTAGTCAGAGCTAAAGACATAGCTTTGAGTAGCATGTAAGTGGGATCACTCAGGGAGAACATGCGGGGTGGAAAGAGGCCAAGGAGGGACCCGTAGGTGATAGCGTATTGAGGAGCCCGCAGAGGAGAGTGGGAAGGTTAGAGGACAGGAAGACCAGAAACTGGTAAAGCAGAAACCCAGGGTGGAGTTCTGTGAAGGAGAGAGCCATCAGTAGCGTCAAAGAAGGCCCATGAGCCTTAGACTAATAAAGGGCCCAATAGGGCAGACCATCAGAGAGTCCCTATTCAGAGCAGTGTTTTCAGCGGAGTATTAATATCGAGGTCATTCTGGATCAGAGTGTCCTGTTCGTTGTCGTATAAATTGGAGGAATAGTCTGGAAAAGCAGTTTGATAAGTCTATCTACTTTGGAGATCCACATTAAAGAATTAATCCTAACTATGAAAGAAATTGGTGGTACGAAAAGGTACACCAAAGTATAATTTTAGTAATAAGTTAGAAACAACTTGAATATTCCTTATATTATTCAAATAACTGGTAAAAATACTACATAAAATATAAAGCCATTCAGTTGTATATATTATAGACAGCTATATTATAAAAAGGTGAAAAAAAGATAAAATCATGATTAAAACAATTTTAATTAGAAATATCTACATCTTAGAAAAACAACTTGAAGAAAATGCAAAAATGTAAGAGTGTTAAAGAGATGGGAATATGAGAACATTTTACAGGTTTTTTTTTTTTTAACTTTTGTATCATTTCCAAATTTTCTGGTAATGGGCATGTACTATTTTGAGAAAATAATAAATATTTTTTAAAAACTGTGATGCTGTTTTTTTAAAGTTTTATTTATTTAAGTATTCTCTACCAGTGTGGGGCTCAAACTCATGACTCTGAGATCAAGAGTCACATGCCCCATTGGTTGACCCCGGCAGGTGGCCCAGTGTCGTAATATTTTACGTTTCGTTTGGTAGAGCAGTCATTCTTGTTACTTTCTTGTTTAATTCTGAAAAATGTGAGGCTAAAAACTGGTTTGTATTAACTTAATTTTTAAATTGCTCTGTGCTCTTAAACTGCTTACAGTAAGTATAATTTTTTCCCCCGCATCACTCCCCTGACCTGTCCTGGCCGCGGTGCCTTCTGAATCTGTGTTTGACACCATTCGCAGCTTCCTTGATTCTGGTGTTGCCTTGTATGATTGACATGGTGTCTGTTGACACCTGACGGACGGTCTTGCCTCACCACATGGCCAGTGTTGCAGGTTTCTTGACAATTTATTTTTCTGTTTCTCTCAGCCTTTACCCATTAATGAAGCAAATGGGAAAATACTTTCCTATAATGTATCCTGTTTGCTTGATGAGGAGACACAGTCCCTTTCTGAGATCCCTGATCCTCAACACAAGGCAGAACTACAACTTGATAAAAACGATTACATCATCAGTGTGGTGGCAAAAAATTCTGTTGGCTCATCGCCACCTTCTAAAATAGCTAGCATGGAAATTCCAAACGGTGAGTACCTAAGGTAATGCAGAATATAAGAACCGGAAATTACAGCGAAACATTTTAAAGGGTGTTTGCCTGCTCTTACGAGGTCAGCTCTCTTCTCATATCTCCTGCTGCTGCTGATCTGTAAGGAGGATTTAGCCCGTTCCTGTGCAGAATTCTTGGAGAGACAGCAGCCATTAGTCACTCGTGGTGACTCCAGACCTCTGTACTGGTGGATAAAATAATTAGTGTTACCCAGTCACATTAGGGCATAACGTTGGAGAGTTACGGTGGTAGACTTTACTCTAGTAAGAAATGTTTTAGACGTTTATGTAAGACCATTTTCAGGTATCTTTCCAAGACCATGGGAGCTGTTGCTGTATCAGCTGGGCTGTTCCACAAACTGCCAGGCAGGAAAAAAATACTTTGGATAGCAGCTTTGTTGATAAGACATTTCTTTATTAATAGGAATCCTTTACTGATAAATTCTTCTTAGGGGCACCTAGGTGGTACAGTCGTTGAGCATCTGCCTTGTGCTCAGGTCGTGATCCCAGGGTCCTGGAATCGAGTCCCGCATCGGGCTTCTGCTCAACGGGAAGCTTGCTTGTCCCTCTCCCACTCCCCCTGCTTGTGTTTGCTCTCTTGGCGTCACTCTATCAAATAAAATCTTAAAAAAAAAAAATTCTTCCTTAAATCTAAATTAGATCATCAGTGTAAAGTTTAAAGAGTCACTCTAGAACAATTTTAAAATTAACTGAGTGCCTTTCTTTAGATGTTAACGATTATCAGTAATCCATAATACTTAACCCATAGCCACTTCTGCCTCTTTTCTCAGTTCATTTCTCTTCAGGTCATTCCCTGCTCCCATCTCCCTTTGCTGTCCTGCCCCAATATGGGGGCGCTGGTCTGTGACCAGCCACTCCTGAAGGAAGACAAGTTGCTGGTCCAGTTAGGTTCCTCCAAGTATCTTTTCAACTCTTGACCGAGGCAGTTTCTTACTCCTTGCACTTAGCTGCTGCTTGGCTTTGTTCAGTGGACCGTAGGGAAGAAAGGACCGGGGGAAGCACTGTACCTTTCAGACACACGGAACACAGAGCCCAGAACACAGAGCCCAGATCGCAGCACACACCAGAGGGGAAAGGTCCTCAGGCAGTGCTGTGACAGCAGAAAGAAAAAAAAAGAGGAGAAGAGAGGTGTGAACATCCTTAAGAAGATAGCCTTCTGGTTTAGATTCTACATTTCATTGCTTTACAATGATAGGCAATAGCTATGTTGTCTTTTAATTCACAAATTGTTTTCCTGCCTTTTCCATGTGTCCTTCAGAAGGCAGTAACTTCTGGACTAACAGTAGTGTAGCATCAGCTCCTAGACAGTTATGGAAGCCTCAGAAGAAATCACCCTCCCTTGAGGATTTCCTGAGTCGGAGGCCCTGTGGCCCCGGAGCAGGTTCATAGTGTGGGAGTTTAATCACATTGAGCCCAAACACTCCTATGTCCGGGGTCTTCTGAATTCTAAGCCAAATTTTTGTCTTGTGTCAGGTAGGAATTGCTTTATCAATACCATTTTTTTTTTTTTTCCCAAAAACCCTTCCTGTGGCTTTTTACTGAACCCTTGAATAAAAATCAGTTACAGAATTTTCTGCTGTTGGGGCACCTGGGTGGCTCAGTGGGTTAAAGCCTCTGCCTTTGGCTCAGGTCACGATCCCAGGGTCCTGGGATCGAGCCCCACATCAGGCTTTCTGCTCAGCAGGGAGCCTGCTTCCTCCTCTCTCTCTGCCTGCCTCTCCGCCTACTTGTGATCACTGTCAAATAAAATTGTAAAAAAAAATAATTTTCTGCTATTAACTGTGGAAAATACCCTCTCCCTTTGGGCCTAACCTGCCCAGTCCTCACCCCCAGCCTAGCCACGCCCCCCATCATCTGTAGACTGAGATCTGACAGGATGGGGAGACAGAACCTCAGCACAGCCCCCATCCCTCCAACCTCTGTACTTCAGCCCTCTGTCCCGTGTGTGTGTGTGTGTGGTTCCCTCCCTGTGCACAAGCTGGCCGTTCTGTCCCACAGCGACCATTCCATCCCATGGCCTTTGATCCCTCTGCGTGTCAGCTAATTCCCCATTCCTCAGCCCGTCTCCACAAGCCCCTTCAGCCCACCCAGAGGCTTGAGAGGAAGAGAAGGGCTGGTCGGTCTGCTTGTTCACCACGGATGCTCGTGCTCCCACTATAGAGGTCTAGCCCCAGGGCTGGGGTTGCAGGCATAGTCACCCCCCGTCTGCTCACAGAGCTCACATCCGTAGTGGGCGAGGAGGGGAGTGTGCTCTGCCCTCTTCCCACCAAACACTGCCACCCCCCACTCAATTGCCTGCATGCCCTCAGCCCCGTCCCCCCACCCCTCTGCCCTGGCTGACCTTCACACCCTGGCCTGCTGCGCCCCCACCTGTCCTAGGTACGCTTTCATGACTTTCCAGCTTCCGAATCTATCTGAAGGCACAGGCAATTAGCTTTTTACAACAAAAGTAGCAGAGTAAGTCTTCTAAACTTTGCTACAGGTCTAGGTAGTTTGAGCACTCTTTTCAAAATTTCTGTCCAGTGAAGTAGTTTTTCTAACTCTTGCCCATATTTATGAGGTATACCTTATATTACTGTTCGCTTGTTTTTTTTAAGATTTTATTTATTTATTTGACGGAGAGAGATCACAAGTAGATGGAGAGGCAGGCAGAGAGAGAGAGAGGGAAGCAGGATCCCTGCTGAGCAGAGAGCCGGATGTGGGACTCGATCCCAGGACCCTGAGATCATGACCTGAGCTGAAGTCAGCGGCTTAACCCACTGAGCCACCCAGGCGCCTATATTACTGTTTTTAATACAAGTAACATGTACTTCTTTCTTGTTGAAGATGATCTCAAAGTAGAGCAGGCTGTCGGAATGGGAAGTGGAATTCTCCTCACTTGGAATTACGATCCCAATATGACTTGTGACTATGTTATTAAATGGTGTAACTCATCTCGGTCTGAACCCTGCCTTATGGACTGGAAAAAAGTCCCTTCAAACAGCACCGAAACTGTAATAGAATCTGGTAAGATGAACTCGTGCCTCTCCATGAAAGTTGTTAAAAATATTTCTAAAAGAGCAATACATGAGGTGACTGTGTATGATGAGTGGTCCTTTACGCCTTACCACGGGAATGGGTGTGAATTGGTTTGACCTTTCTGGAAAGTGCTTTGTAGTAATATGCATGGGAAAGGGTTCCTGTCTTTTAATTTAGTAATTATTTGTCTAGGAGTTTATTCTAAGAAATAATCAGAGAGCAACACAGGATTGCATCTAGGAAGGTTCACCATAGTGTTCCTTGTAATCACAAAACTTGAAAACCCAAATAAGAGAATGAGTCAGTTACAGTGTATCTGTAAAGTGGAATGTTAAGTAGCACCACAGATGGCGTCAAAGCCAAAACAGCATGGAGGAATGCTCCTGAAGAAAGAAAGCCATGGAGCCGTAAGCAGTGTGGTCTCACCCCTCGACCTTTGCCTTCATGTGTCCAAGCGCAGGTTACTGGGCAGAGCCAAGAACAGAGGCCACTGATGGAGGATGGGGGGCATCCGTGTGGCAGGGGGCACAGGGTGTGTGGGGCCGGGAGGGGACGGTTCCCGGCGCCTGACTGTTGACAAGCCGTTAGTCCTGTAAGGCATGCTGGTTTTGATCACACCAGCCTACAGGTCAGCCATGAGGAGATCAACAGGAGCAGGCGAAGCCAGCCTTGCCCTTGGACGTTACGGCCCTTTTTCCACCACCATTGTTCCTTCTGAGTAGCTATGAGTGTTTCGTGCCCCTGCCCTTGGGGATTCTGGATCCTGCAGCCTCGGTGGTGATGCTTCTCGAGGTCATCCCCCTGTCCTGGTTCTTCTCACGTTGAGGGGAAGCCCAGGAGAGTAGGCTGATCCTCTCTCCCAGGAGCCGGTGCTGCCCGCTTGCTTTTTCACCATCAACTGGTGAAGATGAGTCCTGTCCGCTAGATTACTCCATGTTGGTTAAGAGTACTTGCCAGTTCTACTTGAAATACTTGATGGTTCCCTTTATCCTTCCTTCGAGCCCGCCTCCCTTCTCAGAGTACCTGGCGCTCCCCACTCTCCTCTCCCGCACCTGCCCGCGCCTGCCCGCGCACCCTCCCCACCTGGAGCTGCCTAAGCCTTACACCAGCCTAATATACTCTGTGTGGATTCTCGTCCCTCTTCCACCTCTGCACCTGGGCTTTGAGAATAACTAGGGTGGACTGGGGCAGGCTCGGTGGTGTGGAGGGGGTCGTCTTAGAGTATCTAGAGACAGAAATTGAAGCTGAGACCTGTTAGGGTGAGAGGGAGAAGCTCCCGATTACAGCAGGTGAGCAAAGGCCACAGTGGTTGAGAAAGGCTCAGAGAAGTCAGGTGACCGCCCAAGGTGACAGAACCAGCTTGTGGCAGCACCAGGATTCAAATTCAAAGCAGAAGGTTCAGTGCCTCGGGAGGCCAGGAATTGTCTCTCTCATTTACTGCTGCTGGGACAACACCGTGGCCACAGGAGGCCCTTCTTGTCCTTTTTTCAATCTAATCATTTCTTCATTCAACTATCTATTTTACCACCTCAAAACACAGAACTAAAGCCATAGTCCCCACTCGGGCCTTTTTTCTTTTTAAGGTAGCAGAACCCTACAGAATATTGACAAACTAATCATCCTAACACTAGGTACAGTTTACTAACTTATGTGAAGATTAAACTAACCTCAGGCATGGCTGACACCAAAGAAAAACGTTACAGAACGATCTTAGAGGTTGGCCATCTCACTCTGGAGCTTGCAGAAGCACTGGTGTTCCGTGGGTGCATAGTTACAGCAAACTGGTGCTCTGACCACACCAGAAGAGTCGCTCTCCATGAACACAGCACAACCCCACATGCTGCCGTTTTCCCCCAGGCGGGATTTTCTTCCTAGACCACCACTGCTGAGCTCCTAATTACCTTTTAAGACCCTGTTTCAGATGTCACCTCTTGGTGGCTTTTCATGGTACTCTTAGACTCATTCAGTGGCACGGTAAAGGTGCCCCAGCCTGTGATAGGTCCCTGTAGTCTAGCACGTGGTGTCTTGGTTACCCCTGTTCATCTGTCTCCCCACCACTCTTACCACCTTTCTAGGCCACGGCCCCCACAGTGTCTGCCTCTTGTTCCCAACATTTCACATGTTGCATTGTGTCAAGGAGGTATTTTAAAGGGGGCTTTTTGAAGTTAAGATGCTTCTCTTGCATGTTCTGTGACGTTAACTCAAGGGCACTAAATAGTGATGCTGTATAGAGAAACAGACTCTGTGGCCCGGCGTACTTGAAGCAGCAGGGTTGAGCGGAAATGTTAGTATCTGCTTTTCAGGGGTAAGGGGAGAGAGAGAGATCACACTGGCTAGAGCAGGAAGGGCTTTCCAGAGGCTTGACCTGAACCTGGAATTGGCTAATAAACTGACACGGCCCAAATTTGGGGAGAAGTCATCATTGCTTGGTCTTAAAGAAACAGAATGAAAGCCCTGTTTACTGTTCTCTCCCTTCAAAGTCATGGTATGTTACACTGTTCGTTACAACAGAAGTGAATTTGTTTAATTTTTCTAAAGTCATTTCTCACTCTGAATATTTATCAGTTTTGAAAAAATGGATTTTTTTTAATGATAAGAAAACAGCTATTTAAAATTAGCTTTGGAAATTTTGGAATAAATGATTATAGGTTTGATATTTCTAAAATAGATGTTCATAGTAATATGTGCTTAACGAAAGTTAATTGTCTCCATCCTGTAGATCAGTTTCGACCTGGTGTAAGATACAATTTTTTTCTGTATGGGTGCAGAAATCAAGGATATCAGTTACTCCGTTCTATAATTGGATATATAGAAGAACTGGGTAAGTTAAATGGGTAAGTTTTCTTAGAGTCCAAGGTAACATGAGAAATTAGAAATAGCGATTGCAAGATTGAATGCTAAAAACAAATTGAGATGTTTAAGGAAGGAAGAATAATTTGTATGATAAATTGAAAATTGTGATTAATCTTCATTTCGTTAAAGTTTATATTTCACAGTCTTACTGTTGTCATTGAGAAATGAAATCTCAATTTTGATGTCAGAGAGACTTAATTTGCACTTGAACACGTTTAATAAAACCATTAACTTCCAGACTGTGTACAGAGGGGAAACACAGTTCTGTTTGCATAGCTGCTCCCGGATTTTGCCGAGGGAGCAGCTCCCTCCACTGCCGGGTGTGTGCTGTGAGAAACCCCCTTGTGTCTCCAGTCAGTAGTGCACGAGCTTCACGGGAGCAGTGCTTGGGCTAGTATCCCTGAAAGTGGGACTTCGTAGAGAATAAAGTTCTGATTTCAGATTCAGTTATTCTTAAGGATAGAAATCTCATCAGATGTTGTGGTCTTCCTCTGTGTCCCTCAACTCTCCTCTAGCTGCAGACGTTTTTCTCTTTACAGCCCCGACTGTTGCGCCAAATTTCACTGTTGAGGACACATCTGCAGATTCGATACTAGTAAAATGGGAAGATATTCCCGTGGAAGAGCTCAGAGGCTTTTTAAGAGGATATTTATTTTACTTTGAAAAAGGAGAGAGAGACACATCTAAAATAAGGGGTTTGGAATCCGGTAAGTCACTTAACTACAGCGGGAATATTTCCTAGAAGTTCTCTTTAACCACAGAAAATAAAAAAATAAATTAAAAACCAAGGGAAGAGAGAGAAGTGCTGCTGAGTAATACTGGTTTCCAAAACTGACAGAGATAAAGGAAAATGAATAAATATGAGACTTTGAGGATTTTAGTATGTGATAAATGACATGTACCATTTTTCATTTAAATTATTCTGCAGACTTGGATTATAAGCCCCGTGGGACAGAGATCATCTCTTAGCAATCTTGTATCATGCATAACAAACATAGCATCCTACCTAGGTTATTTAAAATTTTTTTAAAAAGTCTTTCTGTAATTCTAATAATGGAGGAGAAAAGTTCAGGAACCCAGAGAAGGGCTCCAGAGCCTCTGCTGTTACCTGACAGAGAGCCGTCCGCACAGTTAGTCGTGGCCTTGGTGAGCTGGCAAGCTTAATTGACTTGACTGGGGACAAGAGCATCCATTAGATCTTTAAAGGTTCGGTCAGTCCTTGACAGTTGGTAAGCGGATGTCCAGAGTCCATAGAGAATTTTCAAATTTATAAATACAGAAATGTTTATGCAGACTTCTGGCTTCTCCCTAAATTATATTTCTGTTGAGAGTCAGATGTTTCCTCTTCATAGCCACATAACGCAAGGCTATCATCTCTTCAGTTTGAGAGCTCTCATTTCCCTTAATGACCTCTCCTCAGAAGAAAACCACTTGAATTCTGTAATGCCCGTCCGACAAGTAGAGAACAGCAGTGCTTCATGGCGGTGCTGCCCGGGCATCAGCTAAGGCACTTCCCAGAGCAGCTGTGCTAGCTGTGCACCGCCCCCTCACCACTAAGGTCTGTGTTTCCAGAACCTTCGCAGTTGCCTGTGAATGAGAAAAACCCCACATAAAAAGTTCTACAAATACCTAGAGTCTGGTGAAATTTTTCTCAAATGTTCAGAAATTTTACGCTGTACCAGTTAAAAATTCTAGCACCTAGACTTCCATTTAGACATGGAGCATTGGTCACTGAAGTTGAAGAGGAAAAGAAAAAGCATAAAGCCAAAAAAACAGAGACAGGCAAGAGTACACCAAATTTGGACATTGTCAGGCTGATGGGAGCAGGACAGATCGCCTGGAGGATGGAGGATGGTGAAATCCAGGTGGATGTTCAGGCTTCGGCGAAAAATAATTTTGACTCATCCTTTGGGTCGGGATTGGAGGCAGGTGGTTAGGATGGATAGGAGCTGAACCGTGAGGACTCACTGTAAGGAGCAATGAGAACCCCCAGAGTTGTACACCAGCCTCATTCAGCTAACACGAGTACCCATTCCCCTGTCCGAAGATGAGGGCTTTATTCTTTGGAGAAACAGCCAGAGAACCTCCAGAGAGAGGGACACCCTAGTGAACAGTGTGACCTTTTCTGTTCTCCTTCCCCTAATAGGAAGCTAATAATAGGACATCTTCAGCTAGGCCTATTTCCCTGGACGAGATAAGAGGATCTTTCTTTGGAAAAGGAAATGGTTCCTGGGGCAAGACACAAAAGGTGCTGGTATTGGGGGCCTGTCCCAGTGAAAGGCCAGAAATTGACCTGGTCATTCCCCACCAGTGGTAAGTGAAGCCCACCAACCAGTAAGCTCCACCCATTCACAGTGACCTTCCAGGGGCTCACTCTACCCGTGACCAGCAGCCAGGGATAACCAGATGGTTGAGAAAGATTCTAACATTTCTTCTGGTTTCTAACAGAAACCAGAGGAAATTAGAGAAAACAAATTCAGAGTAGGGAAACAGAATTTTATTTTATTTTTTTTTTAAAGATTTTATTTATTTATTTGACAGAAATCACAAGTAGACGGAGAGGCAGGCAGAGAGAGGGGGGGGGGAAGCAGGCTCCCCGCTGAGCAGAGAGCCCGATGCGGGACTTGATCCCAGGACCCTGAGATCATGACCTGAGCCGAAGGCAGCGGCTTAACCCACTGAGCCACCCAGGCGCCCCAGGGAAACAGAATTTTAAAACAAAAACCCAAACTATCCTTGCATAGTTGAGATACCCTCCCTGTATTTATTGAAAGGACCTGGTGTTACTAAAAAAGAATGGTCCGAAGATAGGTAAGAACTCATCAAAATTACAAATATAATCAAAGAAAATTTTAAAGAATTAAATAGTAGTGAAATTACATGGGATATAGAGAAATTCTTCCCCAAGTTAGACGAATGCAGAGGAGAAAACTTGGAGTAAAACGATGAGGAAGTTGGAGCACGCGGAGGAGACCTGTGCTGTCATGCTTTATAGGAGATCTGTCGGGGGAGGGGGGTGCGGAGGGGGGCGCAATAGAAGGAAATGACCAAAGAGCAGAACATTTCCCAGATAAAAGCACTCAGTAAGTACACAGTAAGATAGGTAGAAAAAAAATCTACACCAGGGTAGGCTGTCGTGAATTTCCCAAGCACCTGATACAAGTCCTAGAAACAGAAAAGATTGGCTCAGGTGCAAAGCCTCGGGAATGAAAGTGGCCTTGGATTTCAGCAGCACAGCAGATGCTGGAAGATAGCACAGCTGTGTCTCCAAGATACTGAGTGCAAATTTTTTTCAACCTTGAAGTCTGTACTCTGTCACCGGCAACCAGTGTGAGAGCCAAGGGAAGGTATCTTAAGACCTGTAGAGCTGCAAATACTTCTTCCCCATGTCCCCTTCTCAGGCAGCCATTCTAGAACAGTGGGTCAGCCTGAGAAAGCAAGTGGGACAAGGTGGTTCAAGATGGCGGGAGCTGGGAAGGCCTGGGTCTGGAGCAGATACACTGGGAAGGGGGCCTTGGATGGGGGGATGTAGGAAGCCGGGGCGTAAGCAGGGGTAGGGCAGCCAGTCATGGCATTGGGATTTTGTTGCGTTGGGCCATGTGGAAAATTGCATTGAATATTCATAGGAGGGTGTGGGAGGAATTGGGAATTGGTACATTAAGCAAATGAGGAAAAAACATTAAAACAACAGAAAAGTAAGGGAAACATGAGCAGACCAAGCAATTTGTCTAGCAGGAATCCATACTTACACGATTGCACTAATGTAAATGGTGAATTTCCCAAACATTGTGGTGTGTGTGAATGATGTGGGATGTGAGGGAGACCACGTGCTGAGAACACCCAAGCTTCACCTTCTTTGTAGGACATGCATATGTAATGTCTACAAGTCTTAAAGTGCCGCCAGCATGATTTTATTTCAAAATACAGAAGTAAATATCCAAACAGGTGACGTGGTTTGGCAGAGAAGGTGCGAGCAGAAAACTGCTGCGTTTTGTTGTTACCATTTAGTCCTGTTCAGTCTTTCAAATTAGTCATCCATTACTTTGATTAAAACTTTAAAACAGTAGTTGAAGCAGTTCTTCATCTTTCTTCTGAAATGATCCTGTGAATATTCAGGGCTTCCTGGCTAGCGGCTCACATGACAACTCAGTGTGCTGCCTCTTCCCGGGCAGTCGGGAGCGAGCATGGTAGCGAGGGGGCTCTGGCACCACTCGGTGGGGTGGCCCCAGCCACAGCGACCCTGCCCCAGCAGGTGGAGGTACACCTTCCTGCTCTGAGGAAGAGAAGGGACTTCTGTTGATTACCTGCCATATGCCAGGATTATTCTAGAGACTGTAGGACAGCTTCTCAGCCCTGGGAGATAGGTCGTGATCGTTGTTTCATGAATTAGAGAAACTCAAGGTTGGGGTAGTTTCAATACCAGGTCTGGACCACATGGCTGCTAACGGCAGAGGGAGAACTTGAACTCGGGTCTGGCTGACTCCACAGGCGCTGGCCTCAAGGGCAGCCGGCAACCACTTACTCGAGACAGAGTTGTGGGTCAAACAGGTATGAGTAGCTAGGTGTTTAAAAAATGGTTTAGAGATCAGTAATAATAATAATCTTCCCTTTGAAAATAGGTCGGTCAGACATAAAGATTAAGAACATTACTGACCTATCCCAGAAGACACTGAGAATTGCTGATCTTCAGGGTAAAACAAGTTACCATCTGGTCCTGCGAGCCTACACAGATGGTGGCATGGGCCCAGAGAAGAGCATGTTTGTGGTGACGAAGGAAAATTGTAAGTTAATTACTGCTGATGAGGTGCTTTCCGTACCTAAATGCATAAGTTTTCAGCAAGTTTTGTTCATGTAGGAACCCCCTTTTTAAAAATTGCATGTACTGTTGCTTGTTTATTGTGGGTAGCCAGCAGTGTTCAAAGGCGACAGGATGACTTCATATTTATTCTTGTCAGTTATTTGAAGCTCTTTTCCTAAGAATACTTAAGAAAATAATGTATGAAGGATACATCTCAAATCTGGAGTTGTAAATTCATGTTAAATCTATATAAAGCTGATCCACTTTAACATATTTTTTAAAGATTATATCTATTTGAGAGAACACACACATGTGTGCAAGTAGGGGGAGGTGGAGGGGGGGAGGGAGAGAAGGACTCTCTGGCAGATTCCCCGCTGAGCTGGGAGCCCCACGCAGGGCTCGATCTCACGTCCCTGAGATCGTAACCTGAGTTGGAATCAAGAGTTGGACACTCAGCTGACTGAGCTCCCAGGTGTCCCCACTTGAACACCTTTTGCCTGATACCAAATGTGATTTTTAACATACCCAGGGAAGAGCTAAAGAAATACCCTTTAAAAAACTGTAGACCCCAGCACTCACCAGTTTGAGATGGAGAGTAGGGAAGATGGGCTTGACTGTCTGCAGCGAAGAGCTTGAGTTGGAAGGCGGCATCTTCTGGAGTTCGGGGTCACACACTTTTAAATAAAGCACCGTGAGGACATGGTTCTCAGCTGGGGGCCATTTTGCCTCCTGGGGGATACTTGGTAGCATCTGGTGACAGGATTGGATCTCAGAGCTGTGGGGTGCTATATTGGGATCTAGTGGGTGGAAACCCAGGGGCGCTGCTAAGGTCCCTGTAGTGTGAACGGTAGTCCCACAGGGAAGAAGGATCCAGCCTCACGCGCAGCGGCACTCAGCCCTGTTCTAAAGAATTTACGTATTAGTGTAAAAATTACTAAAATGCTTGAAGGTCGTATTTTAATAATTTTTTGGTATCTCTGGATCAGGTAGGATTTTTTTTCTTTAATCTATCAACTTAAGTATAATACATTATGTCTTCTATGCGTCCTGCTTAAAGTGGTGATTTGAATATATCCAATATTCTTTTTTCAGCTGTGGGGTTAATAATCGCCATTCTCATCCCAGTGGCCGTGGCTGTCATCGTGGGAGTGGTCACGAGCATCCTTTGCTATCGGAAACGAGAATGGTAATGGTACCTGCATTTCTGCTTGCTGTTGTTTCTGAAGAGCGTGGTAATTCAGTTCATGTGTTAAGAAATAAGTACTTGGTTGAAACTGGTTGGTAAAAAATGTTAGTTTAGTCTGAATTAATACTGGATTTAATATTAAGCAAGAATTACTGAAAGGTTTTTAAAGTAATAATATAAAAGGTAAACTTCCTCTTAACTGTTTACTAATGATTTAAATAATAGTTGCACTAAACATACGTATAGGTGTAGATACGACAATAGCTGTATGTGGGATTAATGATTAGATCACACTTGTGATGGTGACCTATTTAGAAAATACTGTCATTTACTCATATATTTGGCAAATATGAATGCCTCCTCCCACATGAAGAGTGATAACAGTGGGGAACTAAAGAAGCGTGATCCTTACAGACGTAGAGCCCAGTGGGGAAAGGGAGACCTCAAACCCATAATCATCCATGCTTATCAAGTACGTGTGTACTGGGAAGGTCACGGGGTACCATGAGGGGGATAACGGGGCAACCACGTCACTGGAGGTGGTCAGCCACGACTTCCCACGGGGAGTTCCAGCTGAGCAGAGTCCCACAGGGTAAGGAGAAAGAGTATGCCGGGAGGAGAGAAGAATCCTGTGAGGGCCCAGAAACCGGAAAGAACTTGGTCATCAGGAGGCAGTGAGAAGAACTGGGTGTCTGAGTGAAGCTAGAGAGGCAGGAGGGGAGGGGAGGGGAGAGGAGGTGAGGAGGTGAGCGGGGACTCAGGGTCAGCTGGCAGGAGGCGTCCTGGGCGGGGCTTGGGGCAGATGACGGGGTTCAGCATAGACGGCCCTCCCTGGTATTAAAAATGCCGTCCTTGGGACACCTGGGTGGCTCAGTGGGTTTAAAGCCTCTGCCTTCGGCTCAGGTCATGATCCCAGGGTCCTGGGATCGAGTCCCACATCGGGCTCTTTGCTCAGCAGGGAGGCTGCTTCCTCCTCTCTCTCTGCCTGCCTCTCTGCCTGCTTGCGATGTCTGTCTGTCAAATAAATATTTTGAAAAAAAAAATGCCATCCTTTATGATAAAGAAGGGAATGTGTTCTAGTAATCCTGGCTTACGAGTTAACATAGTAATAGTTTAGAGCTGTATAGAACACAGTGTTGTGGTGACCATATTCTCATTACCAAAAATCACATTTTAAAAAGATTTGAATACAAAAGGTAAAATGAGAGTTTAGAAGCTAGGGCATTTTAGATTAATAAAGTTTCGTTTTGTTTTTTTCTGCGGTAATGTCAAATACCAAACTTTTTAACAGGTGTATATATATGACACAGCTCCGAGCCAGTCTCCTTTTTGTTTGCATTTCATTTTTGGTCATGATTAGTAGCCTTTTCCCCCCAGAGTGCAGACCTTGTTACGTGGGGAACTGCTTCGTGCAGATAACGCTCCCCAACAACCAGATGGTGTGTGATCCCACTTGCACTGTAGCCATTGAGTCACACAAGCGGTGCCTGTGTTGTACTTTTGACCTAAGAGCACAGTCACCGTTTGAATCCTTTGCTTTTCCACTTTCTTAAGATCCGTAAGATACTGTAGTTCTAGAAACAGAAGTACTGCTTGTGGTTTTCAGACAGGAGCTTCATGAGCGAGCGCACCTTTGATGCGGTTTTGCTGTCTCAGATGTTCACTGAAGCATCCTGTGAAATGTCAAAATAAGCCCAGGGGTTTGCTAACTTACTTGTGGTCTGATAATCCTAATTGTTAAATGCACTTAATCATCTTTATTTAAAGGATCAAAGAAACCTTCTACCCTGATATTCCAAATCCAGAGAATTGTAAAGCTCTGCAGTTTCAGAAGAGTGTCTGTGAGGTAATCCTCTTTTCTTTCATTTATTTGTCAGTACGGGCTGCTTTTTTTAGTCTTTTGTGAGACGTTTGTAGCATGCAGATGTGCACCCAGCAGAAAATGTGTTGAGCAGAGGGCGTCTTGGACATCTGCTGAACTTCTGCGCTGATGCATGTTAATATGTGTTTTTGCTACTGCTATGAATAGCCGGGAACATATTGATATGTAAAACAGTACCTTTATTCTCCTATGCAGTACAGAACAGCAGAGACCTATTTCCCTAAGTAGCCAGGAGGAACATAACCGAGATAATGCCCCTTTTTGTAGGAAGGGCACTGCAGCAGCTTCCCGGGCCCCTCTTAATCATTGCCTTACCATTATCATTTATTTCTAGGGAAACAATGCTCTCAAAACATTGGAAATGAATCCTTGTACCCCAAATAATGTTGAGGTTCTGGAAACTCGATCAGTGGTTCCGAAAATAGAAGACACGGAAATAATCTCTCCGGTAGCGGAGCGGCGGGAGGAGAGCTGTGATACAGATGCCGAGAACCACGTGGTCGTGTCCTACTGCCCCCCTGTCATTGAGGAGGAAACGGCGCAGCCGGGTGCAGAGGAGGCCGGAGGGACCTCTCAGGTCGTGTACATCGATATCCAGTCTATGTACCAGCCTCAGGCGAAACCAGAGGAAGATCAAGACAGTGACCCTGTCGGGGGCGCTGGCTATAAGCCCCAGATGCACCTGCCGGTCCCTGCTACTGGGGAAGACCTGGGTGCGGAGGACGACTTAGATAAAACTGCCGGTTACAGACCTCAGGCAAATGTCAATACTTGGCACCTAGTGTCTCCAGACTCTCCCAGGTCCACAGACAGCACCAGTGAAATGGTCTCTTTCGGAAGCCCCTGCTCCATTAACTCCCGGCAGTTTTTGATCCCTCCTAAAGACGAAGACTCCCCGAAATCGAATGGGGGAGGGTGGTCTTTCACAAACTTTTTTCAGAACAAACCCAATGACTAACAGAGTCACCGCGTCACTTCAGTCTGCCATCTCAGTAAGCTCTCCGTTCTGGCGCTCCCGGGCCAGCACTGGGCATCTTGGAGGGATCCTGTGAAGTACTCTTGGCGAGGGGGATCTTGTCGCAGCAAGTCACACTCCAAGCGTCCCTGTGCTTTCAGTGTAGTTACAGCCCAAGTAGAGTCACTCACGGATTCGGTCCATGCAGCTCAAGTCTTGGAGCGATCCGTGATCGGAGCCAGAGAGTTCCCACGGGCTCTCCCTTCAGGAAGCACTTCCTGGCGGATACTGTCCAGTCCGCACATGCAAAACAAGCCCCCCAGCCGCGTGCTCTGTTCTGCTAGTGGTTTTCTCATACGGATGCTGTGGAATTGCAAGCCGATTCACAGGCACGGGAGAAAGACGTCAGAGTACCAGATGATGTTTATTAGCCTGACACTTGCTCCATTCTAGATGAAAACCAAGCACAGATTTCAGAACTTTGAACATGAGTCTCCTCTGTCCACAGCATTTACAAAAAATTAATATAATTTCTGATGCAGTGACTGCTATGTAGTGTTTCATTTGATACAAAGTATGCTGATTCTGTGCCTACTGTATAATGGTTTTCAGACAGTTTTCTCAGGGGTACAAACTTTGAAAATGAGCATGACACTGACCAGCCCAAATTACAATCATGTTGTCTTTGCTTTGGGAGGTTTTGGAAATCTTTTCCTTACCCCGTAGCTTGCATGCGAACTTCCTTTATTGCATTTGGTTGCGCTGACATTTAAGACCGAAATTTCTAAGCCTGGAGACCTGAGGTTTTTTTAAAATTGGTTTTCTTATGACACAGTGACCGTGTTTCAGGAGCAAATCCAACATTACTGAGAAACAGAATTGCAGTGATTGTTTGAGGGGAAGCCTGCGCAGACGCTCGCTGCACTAGCTGTACGGTTCCGACTAGCTTCAGTGCCTCCCCAGGACACCGGGCAGTGGTGACCTTTGACACGTCATAGCGAAGGTTCCTTTTGATCAGGCATTTTGGCAGTTTTGCCTTTTGAAATGATCATCAGTCTAGACTGTTTAAACCCAGTCTTCAAATTTTTAAATCTAAAACTTCGAAGGTGATGCCTCCTCCATGGACCGTTCCTCAAGGGCTATGGCGTATGGACTGTGGCCAGGTCTGTTTGAATCGGCGGGTGTACCCGTGTCAGCTTTGTGAGCTGTCTGTGACCATGTATCTTCACAGCTGCCTCTGCCTGTCCTTGCTTTTCCTAAGTGATGTCTAGAGTGAACGTGGTTTTTTAAAAGCAGAATGAAAAACTAAAAAGTGTATCTTACACATTTTCCCTACCCCCATGGATATTTTATTTTTTGGTAGTTAAGGCAAAGTATCAGAAAATTGAAATACCTGAATACATCAAGATGTGCTTGTTTTGTTTTGTTTTTTAATCCTCTGAGGTTCTGTGATGATAATGGATTGGTTATCCTTTTGTCCTAGGTCCTCATGTTTCTTTATAAAAACCACGTCACGGAAAAAAGCCACAAGGCGACAAGGGCCAAAATCCATTTGGGTACTCTCTGAATCCTGATTTTAGTTGCTAGAATTCACCTAAATTCTTGAGCTTCATGATATATGGACACGTGGAATGAAATAGAAACTGAACTAATTATGTTCACACTTGGTAGACGTTAAAACCATGTAATGGCTCCTAGAGATTTTCAGCAATGAAAAATATCTCAAACCAGATCCGTCCCTGACAGTTTGCTGCTCTCCTTTTTCCTCTCGGGCTTCTGTCCTCAGCCTGCACCCCCAGGTGCTCAGACCTGGGGTTCCCTGCATTCCTGCTGAAGCTTGTCATTTCTCTCCCCTCTTGCCCCAGGCTCCTGCCTCGTTCCCCCTTGAAACCAGTGGATCCCGTACTTTATCTCTTGAGGATAAGTGTTGGCTAGAGTAGAAGTTGGTGGGTCTGAGCTACACTAAACCGAGAATGGGAAAGGTCTAGAAGAGAGGATTGGATCTCTGTCATCAGTATATATTGCATTGTAGCTCTGGTTCCAGTGCCCTTTCTAACCTACAGAATGACTCATTTGTTTGGCTTATGGTGAATATCACTGGGCTCTTGAGTCCTTTCTCTCCAAGACTCAGTGTCTCTCCTGCATGAAAAAGGGTCGGAGTGCTGCTTCCCTGCCCCTGGAGTTCGTACACCGTGATCCTCACTTGGTGAATGGGAAGCACAACAACACTGTTAGTCTGGGCAAGCCCCTTATAACTTGCTGTATACCTGGAAATATGTGGTTTAGGTCTTACAAAGCAGATTGCTTGTCCTTCCCCACTGAATTGAAGACCGCTAGACCCACTGTGCAAATCCGAAGTCATTACCTCCCTCCCCACCCCCGTTCCCCACCCTACCTGGGCATGTGGGGGAGGCCTTAACACAGGGAGAGAAGACACTGCCCTTTGTCACATATCCAGTTGTTGGTGGCACTGGAGACCCTGGGTAAATGTGCACTGTTTGTCAACGCCAGGACCGTACTCGAATGTGAAAAGCAGTCGGAGTTGGTCATGCTCTGTCCAGTCATTTTAGCTCCTCTGCCTGGGGGAGGGGAAACTAAAGGCTAGTTGGAAGGGGAGGTTAGATGTGTTCCCTTCAGCTCTTCCCAACTGGCAGAGAAATGGGGAGATAGATGCCCCTTTCCTCAACTAAAGCCTAGTCATTGGTTAGAAAACTCCTAAGTATCTGGACTCATCTATGCCTCGCCATGTCTGTTGAATTGTAGTCTGTCTCAGGACACATTTTCCTGTCTCGGATAAGCCAGTTCACTTACAAACCGGTTTCAGATCAAGCTTCCCTTGTGGGAAATGGAGATTCTGGTGGTGATTATGACTGTACTTCTCTTGTGAGTGGCCCTCCTAGACAAACAGTACTATAAAAATCCTCTTAGAAGACTTAGCTAGAATTCTGACATTAGGTAGAGCTTGTGCATTACGTGTGCATGGATTAGTACCCAGATACAGTTGAAGTCCTCTGTGTGTTGAACGACAGAAGCCTGGATTTGAGATTGTGGCCCTGGGTATCTGGATAGTTGTGTGTTCACGTGCTTGGGTGACAGAGGTGCTGTGTTCCAACAGCTTAGACCCTGAAGTAGCCATTCACGGAAAAGTTAAGGGCGAAAGGATCAGCCCTATTTCCCATAGCAGCATTACTTCATGGCTCATGATCTGAAGGACTGCTTTTAGAACGTCTGGTACTATCGCACTCGGAAACTGTGGTCAAAGTCCCATTGTTAAAACTTGAGGCAGCTTGGTATTCTTGTGGGAAATCATTAGTCCTGTAATTTCTTCATTGTCTTCATACAGACCATGTATAAAGAACATGACAGCCCTCTCTGAATAATCAGATGTAGGTTAGTGAAGGAGACTAGGGAATATTTTCTTTCAAAAGGAATTTGAAATCAGTTTTATAGTATTTCTTAAAGTACTCCCTAACATACCAAAATGCACATGTTATCTCAGATTTTTTTGACTGCTCAGGCACATAATCTGATAAGGCTCTTTTTTTCTGTTTAAAGTAATTTTTATTATTTTCTGTTTTCAACCATTTAAAGTTTGCATACCTTTTATAAAATGCCCTTTTTTTCTTGAAAGTCTAATATTAGGCATCGCAGAAGTCAGATGTGAGATCATTAGCTAATTCCAAAGACAGCTAGGTACATGGTGGAAATTCAGAGAGTGAGTGTTTATTGACTGAGTCCCATTCCAGAATGTGCAGTTTTCACAAGGGATGCTTTATACTAGCATCTAGCCTGTGTAGAGCTGAGATTACTGACTGAAAAGATTGAATCTACTCAAGAAGTAGCTCCAGTTTGGGTGAGAACTTGGGAGAGACTCCAGCAAAAACGTCACTAGATTTTTACTCCTCCCTCATCGTGAGGATCCACAGCAACATTTTATTTAATGTGTACAAAACTTGGGATGTGTCTGTACCAACCAGCATTGTTCTAGCAAACCAACCAGACATCGATGTGTGAGCTTAACTATAAGGACTCATGCATTCACTTGATAAACCATTTCTTCAAAGCATTTATTTTAAACTGGTTATTTCCCGCTGAAACAAAATCACAAGGGACCAATGCCCATCCTACCTTTCAGATCCAGAAGAAAATATTTCATAGAAGAAAATGATTTTCTAAACTTACTGGGAATGCATCCTTTAGACAAGACCTTAGAGAATCATTAGGAAATCACTGGGTTTAAATTTGGTCCACTTAGGTCTTTGTGGGTTATGTACCAAGGCTAATATTTAAACCTCTTATTCTGACAGTGTGGTGAGAGTTTTCTTTTTCAATTTGTGCCTTTGTCTTAACTATTACGCGGTCACATTCATGCCAGTTACAATGCAAATGAGCTATTTTTAGTACCTGTATGGAGGATTAAGAACACTCAGTGAACTGATAGTGCAGGCTTTATTGTGTGTGGTAAAATTGCACAGGCTGTGATTTGACCTAAATATATTCAAATTCTCAAAATTACAATACTGAGTTATGACAGGTTTCTGTTATCCTTAACCATGATTAGTGCTTGTTTCTCCCTGTATTAAGAAAGTTAGTATTTTGGGATTATAAGTGTCCCAAGTTACAGAATTTACCTGTGGAAGATAAATTCTAACTGTGCAACATTTTTATGAAAATTAAGAGGGAAGCCTTCTGCATGTCTTCTTCATTACAGGTGCCTAGTTGAACTACAGAAACATTCAAAATCTCAAGTAAGCTATCACTGATTAAATATTAACCAAATACAAAACAGTAATAACTTAATATTACTTTTTGATTGCTATAACTGACTACCCTAAAAACTCAAAGATTTGATGGGGAAAATTAATATTTCACTGATAAGGAAACTAATTTGTATTACACTTACTATATATCCTTAAGATTTCCTTTGTAATAACTAATCAGAACTTTAAAAACCCAAACAGCAGCAGAACTTACGTTGCCCTTAAGCCAAAAATACTTTGTATACTTGGTTGAATGGCTTATTTAAATGTTTAGAATTTCCTTACACATTGAAAATATACTTCCTTTCAGAATTATTCCATTTAAAAAGTAGGTAATTTCCAATTTCTGAACTTTACTACTCCTCCTAAACATTCCATTTCAGAAAGATTTCTAGGTGGTAGTACAATTTGCATTGAAACATGGACAAGTTGATTGTTATGATCAGTTGCCAAAATACTGTTAAACCTAACAGTCAAATTGAACACAGAAAACAATATTTTGTTACTGATTTGATAATGATTTGATAGTGATTTTCATTAAAAAAAAAAAAAGTTTCAAATACTTGGCCCCCAGTTGGATTCCAAAACTTTTTCCCATTATTTATGATACACCCTTCTATTTAATTTTTTCCTTCCAACATAATGTTTTGGAGAAAGGTGAATATGTTATGAATAGTTGAAGACAAAACACAGTAAAAAACCCTTACTCTGTTTGTTGTTGGGAAAGAGTAGGTATTCTATCCGACCTTGGCATTTGTGCTTTCCTATTATTTTCTCAAAAAAGGAGCATGGCTTTTTCTTAAGTAAATTTCAGTTTAAAATTGCTTGAAAAAGATTGGCCTGGATAGAAAGACATCCGAAATTTCAGATGGTACCACCTTACAAGTATCCAAAGGTTGAAAATCATTGAAAAATTCCCCACTATTCCAAAGGGACGTGTTGCCCTCTCTTCTCTCTCATTAGTCGGCCCTAAGTCAGAGTTTAGGAAATCGCCATTTTTTTACTCTCAAAATTGCATTATAGTGAATTACTGTTTACAAAATACACATACTGTGAACAGATAGAAGTTTTGTCTTTTATAAGGTTGTCTGTAGAATGAGTGTCTTTTTAAAGGGGTTGTTACATGTTAAATATTTTCTTTCTTTTTTTTTTTTTTATAAATACTAGTAACTGTTTACTAACTTTTTGTTTGGTCAGGTGTGTGCAAATGTAGCTGAAAGATAGGGAGAAGCCGCACATCCAAAACCGGTCCCGTTTTCATTTCTTGGAATGTTACCACTAGACTTTTTTTTTTAACCCGAATTATCTTCTGTGATGTTCTGTACCTAAAATTATGCTTATTCGTATAAGGAAACCTTTAAATACACAGGTAGAGGCACCAAACTATATATTGGTGTGATTCACAGAATTTCGAGTTTAATGGAATAAAATAACTCCACTTAACAGAGATGACAACTGAAGTATTTTCCACCTTGTGAAAACTGGGGAGATTATGTTGGTGTTAGAAGGAAAATTTTGAATATTTTATATCCTCGTATAATTTCAGAATTTAGTTGCCATATCTTTTGGAGAACATGGTTATATCAAGAACATAGAATATAAGTAACCTATTACTAAGACACCTTAAACATAAAACTAGTATGCTTGGCTGTTAACTCTAAAGATGTTACTTATGTTTGTTTTTAAAATGCATGTATTTAACAGTTTTATCATAGTATTGTCATGGAAAAATAAATATATTTTCTTACAACTTACACTGGTGGATTTGGACATTGCTGTTTTGTTTTTTTCTCCTGTTTTAAACACTTAGGGAAAAGCTAATACTTTTATTAATTCCCAAAAGAATTACACTGGTTTATGAAGCAGTCACACAGAGCTCTAACTAAATTTTTAACATTTTAATACATTGGTATGCCCTTGACATAATCTTCCGTATGTTCCACTAAATCTATATTCCGTGTCCTAGGGAAGTTAGTATAAAAATAATCAAAAAGTGGAAATCCAACATCTTTATGAAACAAAAAATGAATACTGGCCCTAAAAGTATGGTTTTTAATTTTTTTTTTTTAAACTCTGAAGACAACCTAAACATTTCTGGAGATTCTGGGAATAATAGCAAAATCAGTTTAATTTCGAGGCACTGAATTTGGAAATACTGTCATTGGTTCAGCAAAAAATCTCAGTAATTTCAGAAAGTATGAAGTGATCTTAAGTAGCATATCATAAGGGGAGAAATGAAATCTTCAAGGCCTCTGTAGCCTGTGCTTTACCCAGAGTCACAACTAAAATATGAATGGCTACAATTTAACCTGAAGAAACCATAGACCAATTTAGAATTAGTTGTAAAACAGATGTTCGTATTTAAGTCCTAGAAGAGTGCATACATATATATGGTCTGTCCTTCAGGGAGATGTCCGTGCATAATTAGTTTCCCAGATGGTGGATTCTTGAGCCAAAATATATTAGCATCATGCACCCCAGGAACTTTGAAAAGGTCAGAGTAATGGTATAAGTATTAGGGGAAAGAAAACTAGAGCTATATGGATTTTTTTCTTTAATGTATAGTATTCAACATCACTAAAACTCTTAGAATCTCAAGTTCTTTACAAAAGAGCTGTGTAACAATTCATTTTGAATGGTCTATAAATTTGATCCATTACCCTTCCCCTGAGTGACTAACAGAAAAATGGAATTAAAAGTATTTATTCAGTGTCCGAGAACCAGTAAAGTTGATTTAACAAAGATGTCTTCAATTGATTTGGGATTGAATTGGACCAGATTTTATCCCAGAGTGATTAGTCTTGGATGACAGAGACAAAAACTTTTGAGGATGGTTTTGATAAAAACCCGGAAGTGAAATCATGTTAAATTGAGTACAAGTGGATCATAGTGAGCTGCTCAGACATCTCACAACTCCTGACGGTGAGAGCGAGTCTGAGGGTCCAGCTCAGATGGAAATCTGCCCCCCACCACCACCACCTGTGCCAAGGGCCCCAGCCAGCTTTCTCACCGCCCTGGAGACGTCTTCACCCTCTTCACCGCTGCTGACAGCTTTCCTGGGCTGGAGCCAGACCACCTGCTTCCTGCCCCCAAGGTGCTGGCACACACCCGCACTCACCTGGGGGGTGAGTCCTGGGGGGGGTCCTGATGAGGGTGAGTCCTGGGGGGGGGGGGGTCCTGATCCCAGAGGCCACGTCGCCCGGTTCCCAACACACACCTTTCCCAAATGGGCCTGGCCTCACAGGAGACCCGATCCGCCGCCCCAGGAAAGGAAAGGAGCCACCAAGGGGAACAGAAAATTGGACTCCAGGCCACGCTCCCAACAGGTAGATGTGGGATTGTCACCCGTGCCTCTGTCCCTCCAGAAACCTCACGAATGCCTCTGACTTTCTGACTAGCACCTTAAAGGTGTATATACCTTAAACTTGGTTTGGATGCCCCTGAGGTCACAGCCCCCGGTTACCCAGAGGGGTGTTACATGGCAAGAGGCCTACCGAGACCTGTCTCCCCCTGCTTAAATGCCGGACGCGACCCCTCTTCAGTCGGGTAACCTTTCTCCATCCTCACGTCTCAGGCTAAGCATGACTGGCACAGAGAAGTCTCTTCCCATTGTCTCAGCACCCCCATCTCTCCGTGCCCCCCATTTCTGTGCAGCCCCCACCCCTCCAAGCACTGAGCACGATTCTGATGCTTTCTTTGATGCAGAAATGGAAGGGCAGCTTGATTGTCGCTATACAGAGACACAGAGCTCGGCATAGTGCCAACCACAGGACAAGGGCTTGGTACGTATCTTGAAATAAGCCAAAACATGGCTTAATGTGTCCTTGATCAGCCTTGATCAGCCAAAACATGGCTTAATGTGTCTCCTGGATAGAACTACATCATCGAACGGAGAGGTGATCCGCCTGGGCTCTGGTCTCCAGCCGTGGGAAGACAAGGGATCGCCCTGCACCCGCGTGCCTCACACAAGGAACGGAGGCCCCTGGGTGGCAGGAGCAGCTCCTTCCCAGGTCGGCTCGGGTAGACCTCGCTCACCCGAGGCGCTCCAGTCTTTGCTGCCTGCCCTCACCCTTTGCTCTCCTTCACAGACACTTGCCTTCATCCTCCTGTCTCTCTGACGGCCGCAGATAAAGGACAAATAGGCTTTATGGAAGCGACCACAGGTGACAGCCCTCCTCCTACCCACCGTCCGCCAACACCTGCAAGTCCTCCCTCCCGAAATTTGTGTTTTTCTCTCTGGGTTGGCTTCTCTATCCCTCCCAGGGACCATCTGCCCGACTCAGTCATCCATTTCCGCCGCCACCTCTCCTCCCCGCAGTTGCAGATCTGCTTCTCCAGAAGACAAGCCTGGCCTCCCCTCTCAGACATGGCCTCGGTGGCGTAGGGAAGTCCTGGTAGGTTCCACAGGCCCCCCGGTAGCCCCCCGCTCCACCCAGGGGCTAACACATCTCTTCTCCACATCCCAAACGTTCTTCTCTCAGGTCGGGGAGCCCCCACAGAGCCGGGCCTGGGGTGCCAGGCTCCTCCAAGCTTAACAGCCTTTCGGTCGGGGAGAGGAGGGTGCGCTTCCTCCAAGCGCCTAGCGAGGAGGACTCTGGTGGGCGTGGCCTGGGTCACGTGTCCATGGCGGAGGGGGGCGCGGTCACGTGACCCGAAAGAGGTTCTGTCCACAGGCAAAACTACACGTTCGGAGTCAGAGGATGACCAGTCCCCCAAAAGAAGAGGGGCGATATTCTGAGTGAACAAAACGGTATTCACTCCAGGCTCGCTCAAGAAAAGCTAGAAAATAAAAGGAAAAAGAGCACCCTGTTTTCTTATATTTAGCTGTTTTTTTTTTTTTTTTAAGATTTTATTTTATTTATTTGAGAGAGAGACAGTGAGAGAGAGAATGAGCGAGGAGAAGGTCAGAGAGCGAAGCAGACTCCCCATGGAGCTGGGAGCCTGATGTGGGACTCGATCCCGGGACTCCAGGATCACGCCCTGAGCCGGAGGCAGTCATTTAACCAACTGCGCCACCCAGGCGTCCCTATTTAGCTGTTTTTAACACTTTTCCTCTACCCTTTCAATTTTTCTCTATGTATGTATCTAAATGTTTACACATTTCCATATGTATGTGTGCACATGTATGAGGGTTATACTGTATATTCTGTTTTCAAACCTGATTCTTTTATTTGATGTACCTTGAAAATCTTTTCATGCCAATATTTATAGGGCATTGCTCTTTCCTGGATCTATAACACTCTGTGTATGGATAAGTTATTTAAATTTCCTATTCTTTACTGAATTCCTTCGTTTATTCATTTATAAAACAGCTGATAGTTATCATTAAACAGTGGATGACTTTGAAAGCCAGGCAAAGATGTTTGGGGTTGGTTTGGTTGGGACTAAAAACCCAGCGCTCAAGCTTGGCACCAGGAGCCACTGGCTCCCTCTACTCAAGCACTCCCTTGAGCACGCAACTTCTCTGTGCCATAAAACGTCGTCTTTTCCTACCAACTGACTAATGAAGACTCCAGCCTAATGCAGAGTTCTGCTGCTCACATGCTACTTCCTCTGAGATGATGGGGTGGCCAGCAAGCTCGGAGTAGGGACCGCTCAGGGCTCACAATGGGTGGTCACTGGAAAAGGCAGCTGCCTGGCTCAGGTTCCCCTGGTCCTCAGGGAACCCACACCAACCGCCAAACTCCGTCCTGAGCCCTTAGGCATTGGTAAGGATCTTTGCACCCAAGGGAAACAGGACTTTCAGGAACTGTCACAGGGATTTTGAAATATTTTGATGCTCTCTGGGAATAGAAGTCCCTTTATCCTAGGAGTCTTTGACTCCCTGTGCGGGAACATAGCAGATGTCGTCTTCTAGCTAATTCAGAGCTGCAGCCCCATCACCGGGCTGTCCCAGGAGGCCGTAGCCCCAGGCTGGGCCCTTGCTTGGAGGTGGGCAGCTGGGACACTGGGGGAGGTCATACCGCGTGCTAGAAATTTCTGTCTTTGTAAACCTCTTGGATCTTAAATAGGTCAGTGAGACAAAGACAGCTAGAAAGCAGCCCCCTCATGCCAAAGACTGAGACACAGTGTTCCTCTCACGTCCTTCCAGGAAAAGACAAGTGCTCTGGGAGCCATGCACTTTCTAGGACCAAAGAAGTCTCCACAAGGGCAGGCAGGAAGAGGAGGAGTGGTGGGGAGTGTTTCCTGCTGCCGGCCCTGTGCTCTCAGTTCTTGGCTTGGCCGGGGCTAGGCCAGGGCCCAGGGGAGCACACTGCTGCTTGGAAATACTTCACAACAATTCCCCTGAGTTCTGGAGGTTATTTGTGGAGGGGAAGGCAAAGGAGAGAAGGGAAAACACTTCAAATCCAGACCTCATCGCATACCGTGGGTCCCCGAATCCCACTCAGACCAAGTGTCTCTGGTTTCTACTTCCAGAGTCCTTGAGATAAGAGAACTTTGGAAGAAGGCAGACTTGGAGCTCTGATGAGAAACTGGCAATCAGACACTTGGGTACCAGCCTCTGCCCAAATCCCCTTACCCACAGGCCTGTGCTGCTGGTGACAGCCAACCTGAAGAAGCCCAGAGGGCACCGAACAATCCTGGGGTCCTTGGGCTGGTCGCGGCTAACTGCAGATCCAGGTCAGGGGGAGGAAAGCTCCACAAGGAAGCGTCATGGCTGTGTCCTCCTGGTAGGACCACGGCAAGTCGCCCGGTCTTTCTGGCCAGCTTCTGTCCTCGAAGATGACCGCTCCGGCTGTCATCAGAGGAGGGCTGTCATTACGCTTCCACGTGTCAACGTGGAGCTGGAGCACAATGGCTGACAGGGGCCATCCCTGAGGCCGGTCCCGGTGGTCGCCAGAATACAGCCACCTGCGAGCTGGAACTTCTGGACCACAGCCTGTCACCTCCCCCGAGCCCCACCAGCTTCAGGGCCTGCCTTCAGACGGCGCGCTCCCCTGCCGCACTGGGCTGAGGCAGGGCCCTTCTTCTTCCCTTCTCTGTCTCATGTGTGCTGCAGAATCACCCAGCGATGAGGCCACTGCGTGACCCACGCTCTCCACCTTGGGATTAAGCCACTCGGGAGTGGGCTGAGGCACCACACGTCCCTTGTTTGGGATTCTGACCTTGACGCCGTTCCTGCCTGTGGCGAGCTCTCCACACAGCCCCATCAGCAAAGGGTCCGGGCTGGGGCCGGGCACACCCCGACCACCACCTCCCGCCGCAAGGGCAGCTACCGTGTGTGCGGCTGGGCCCGAGCTGAAAGAGGCCATAAAGGGAACAGGGAGTGGCTAATGCTTTGTCCAGACCACTCTCCTAAAAGATGAATTGTCCTTCTACTTGGAGCGGGAATTCTCTGCCTTGATTTTCCCCCAGCTGCTGGGCCTCTGCAGGCTGCCCCCCGGCCCTCCCCTCCCAAAGAGGAACAGCCTTCTGGGGCGGGGGTTTTTTGGCTGTCAGAGCTGAGAGAGGTTGGGAGCTGCTCCTCCTCCCAATTCTTCTTCCTTTGGGAACTCTCCGTGCTAAAAACAAGCTTTCTGAGAACCATATTTTTCTGGGTTAAAGGTGAAAAATGCAGCATTTCCTCCAAGTGGAAAGCACTGGGCCGGCCAGCTCCGGGCACATTTCCGAGATCCTTCCTCCCACTCAGGGAGGAGGCAGCTCTCTTGCAAGGGGGAGAAGCCATGAGGTGGGCGGTGAAGGGAAGGCGAGGCGGGAAGTTGGAAGGAAAGCGCCCGTTCCTCTGAAGCCCGGGCGGTTCGCGTCCGGCAACCTGAGGCCTGTTTGTGTTGGCGCAGGCCTGGAGGCTGGACCGGGACCGGGTCCGGAAAAGAAAAGCAAAGAAGAGGGTGGGAGAGCATGGCAGCCGTTCGGAGCGGTGCCCGACGGCCGGGATCATCAAGCTGCCACTCACGGGCTTCTGGGACAGTGTGGGGACAAAGAAGACCCCACAGACCTTCCTGAGAGAAATCCCGCAACCAGGCTAACAGGAAAGTTGTGGTTGTGAAAGTCAGTTTTAATAGGAACAGCAAGAACACCCCGGTTCTCACCCCCCCCCCCACCAGCCATCTTTGCTTAGGGCACACGGAAGTCTGAGGGATTTTCTCAGATCCTGCCTGTGGACAAAAGGTGGTTTTTAGGAACCCGGGCCTCCTGACAGCCCTCCCGGGGAAGGACAGGGATGGCATTAATCTCTGAGCTCCCTGGCTTGCAAACCTCTCTAGGGAGCCCAGGGCCCAGGCAGGTTCTTCAATATTCTCTCAACAGAGCCGCTTCCCAAAAGCTAGGGCACAAATCCTGTCACCCTGCTAGGCCCCCCTCCTCAGAGTAATAGCATGGCTGCCAAGGATGGGGCAACAGGTAGGGGCAGAAAACACAGGACACAGCAGGAGCAGCCGGAGTAGAGACAGATGCTGCCCCCTGGGCCCCTCCTGGCCGGGCAGCCACTGACTACCTCACAGACCCCCCTCTCGCCACCCCCCCGCCCCGGAAGACTGTGGCCTGCGGGGCCACCTCCCACTGATCACAGCATCTCTCTCAACAGCCTATGGCTTGCTGTGTCGGACGATGGCCTTAATGGCCCGGATCTTGCACCCTGGCTATGGCCGGCCCTTTGCTGAGGGACCTCTTCTCCCCTGCAGAGACCCAGTCTGTTTCTTCCTCTCTTCAGTCCATGGACTTCGACTGCAGGGTGTGGCAGAAGAGACGTGCAGTCCCAAAAGTAGGCTGTCAAAGGCCTTACACCTTGACTTGAGTTTCCTTGCCCTCCTCTCTAGTGACAAGGGCATGTCAGCCTATCCCTTGGGCCCACGACGAGGGTAAGAGCCACAGGGAGCAGCTCAAGTCAGCTCACCATCCCAGCCAAGGCCATCCTATTTTAGTATATGTGCTGCCGAAGCGAGCACAGCCAAGGCCATCCTAAATGAGCCAACTGCCACACACGTGAACAGGTGCAGCGGAGACCCGAAGAACCACCTGGTCAAGCCCCGCAGAGATCAGCCGAGCTGCCACACTGACCACTGGGGGCCTGTGAGCAATACACCCTTCCTGCCGTTCCGTGATGCGTGGCGTGCAGGCTTCTGTGGCGGTAGAGAAGAGACTTAGGACCCAAAGCACCCACACAGCCAGCCCGAGCTCGCCTCAGCTCTATCTCCTACCCCTGAATCCCGACCCAAGTCCTCCACTTCAGAATGCCGTTGGTACCCCCACAACCACCTCCCCTATAAATCCATCCCAGATCTCCCAGATCTTGTCCACCACGAGTGGGAGAGAGCCCTGCTTCTGGCTGGGATGTACCTTCCATGTGCTCTGACTCTGAGCCCCCAGTGACCGCTCCTCTGGGGTCACTGTACTCTGCTGTCCTCATGTTAGCAGGATCTCCCTGGCCCCCAGCCCACCACGGGGTCCCCCTTCCTCACCCCTCTGCATCCCACGCAGCGGGGGAAGGTGGCCCACAATTCTCATCAGCTTCAACACACCCCTCCCGGGTCCGGGTTCCTGAGTCATCGCATTTTGGTCCAGAAAACACCTGCAGGGAGCAGTAGCTCTCCTACAGCACAACTCTCCTGGCTTGGGCTCAGCTGCATATTTGGCTAAAACCGCAACATTCTATTTGTTTGGGGTTTGGTTTTTGTTTTTGTTTTTGTTTTTGTTTTTTTTGTGGCTGGAGGCAATGGATTCAGACTGAGCTACGAAAGCAGCCCCGCTCTATCTTGGGAAGCACGGATCCTGGCAGCCTCCAAGGAAGGGGTGTGGAGGTGAGGGTGTTTGGGAGGTGGCAAAACCCGCTTTCTAAGACATCCTGACACAGAACCTTCTGATCGATGCCCTGAAGGGGACAGGGAATACAGACATGTTGGATTAAGGAATGTGATATGCAGGGCTGAGGAAACAGCACAAAAGAATTGTGCAAAGACATCAAAGTCCATGAAGAGTTCAGGACACCGTGTAAGCTGGAGATCGAAGAATACAGGAATACATATAACAGTATGATAACTCTGTATTTTCTAAGCTGAATGCTAGTGGGAATGGGACGACTCTGCGATTAACTGAACTAGATAACAAAACAAACAAAAAAGACAACAAACACCCCACTTTCTACCACGAGGCTTTCCTGCAAACTGCACTCCCCAGCTGACGCCCGGCAGAGCAAAGGAATTACCAGGACTGCCGCTGTGACGATCACCGTCCTTATGACCATCGTTGCTGTGGTTCCTCCTCCGGGAGGGAGGATCCTGGTCATCGGAGGTCCCAGAGACAGGAGGTAGAAGGCTGAAGCGCGAGTTTCAGCCCGTCTCTAGTTTACTTGTTCATTTTTCAGAATTCTCAAAGTGCTTAGCACGGTGCTTCGCCCAAAGCTCAAAGTCTTCGCTAAACGCAGGCTGCACACACCAGACTTGAGTCATGACGGACTAATTATAGGCTCTTCTGTGATTGGGATCCAATTTCCCTCCTCTTCGGGGACAGTGTTCAGCTCACCTTTCCCTTAGTAAGTCCCGTCCTGGGGACCTGCCAGTGAGCCAGCTGTCTGCAGGGTCACCACCGAGGGCTCGGAGCCAGCAGCCCGCCTCCTGGGTTCTTGCCCAGACGCTCAGACCACGCTGAGGACACCCCTGCCCCGGAACGGCCTCAGACCCACCAACTGTGAGATGCCACTCGCAGGGATCATGTCTAGAGTTCCTAATTATATCGGTGTCCACCTGGGGACACGGCTTCTGCAAGCCTCAGTAACAACTCCCCCAAATGAACAAAACACTGAACACATGAGTTCTAGCCTTCTTCATCTCCTTTATTTAGGTTCACTATAGACGTTCCCCCTCTCTTAAAGCAAAAAAGACAGTGGCCCCCCACTCTGTAACCCATGTGCCTGCTGATCTGCTTTTTTTGGAAGCTTCATGTTCATCTCCTTGAGTCGTCCACATTTACTGCAAGAGAAGAGTCGGCTTCCCCACGCTGCCCCCGCAAGTTTACTATCCGACTCTGACTGATGCCACGAGGGGCCCAAACAAGTCTCTCCGGGGGGGATATCTTTAGGAAGTGTGCAAAGAATTCAGTGTTGTCCGCACAAACTTGGAAAAGTATACTGTGTGGATAATTTGCAGCTATAAAAATATACACATACAAAAAGACAGCTACAAAATCATGGTGCCCCATTGTCTTCGACTTGCATTATAAAAAGTAGGGAGTCTCCCACTAAAGGTAAACTTTGGCGGAGGGCAGCATTATAACTGGGACTCCGTGCCTAGGCTCCCCTCCTCCTGATTCTCATGGAATAGTCAGAGCACACTGGCCCAGCCACTGAGGACTGGAAGGGATTAATCCTACTCATTCGAGGGCCAAGGTGAGCAATTCAAAAGTTCAAGGTCAAATAGTCATTCTGCGGTCAGTAAGAGTGTCATGAATCAGGAAAAGAGGGAAGTATTTTAATACTGCCCTGTGGGTCTCTATTTTTTTTTCTTTCTTTTTATATGCACCATGAATCACAACACAGTCATTGAGCTACAGCAGAAGGCTCTGGAATTTGCATTGATGTGTGATCTCTGGCAGCTGCTACACATTCAATGGACAAAGTTCGACGCTTCTTACACAGAGGATTCTGTTGGGTTTGGCCCACAGAGTGTCCGCAGGAAAGGCCACACAGGGACTCCTGTCTCCGTTCTAGTCTCTCATCAGGGGGTACGTTCTCCCTGATGAGAAGACACACTCCTGGTCCCCGTGCCGCTGTGGCTGGCATCAGGAGGGTCTCAGGGCCTCAGGGATTCTCAGCACAGAAGGCTGTGTCCCTTGGGCAAGGCCAGCAGTGTTACTTGGCTCCACAGGTGTTGATGTTTTTTCCATCCACGGCGTCTTCCACGAGGGAAACGTGGTAATCGGTAGACAGGGTGAAATGGGAAATGCAGCCCACGAGGCCCCGCATGTATTGCCTGTTCGTGTGCAGAGCGATTTCCTTCATCCCACCTGCCGGGAAGCAAGAGGGCGATGAGGTGAGCCAGAGGGGAGCAGGTCTCCCTAGGAAGCTGGAGCATTTACTGACCAAGATGTCCCTCGGCTGACAGGGTGAGTGAAGGCTGCAAGCATCTCCAGCTGCTCAGTGCAGAGCATCCGTCTAGTGAACAGTAACCCTTGAAGGAGCAGATGGACTTGTGTCAACCTGACAACCAACCAGGGGCTATTAATACCCGCCTCACGTGGGCCCGCTGACCCAACAGACTCAGGTCAAGCCAAACAGGACCTGGTAAATTTTGAAATGTTGTGTGACGGCAAGAGAATGTACCAGGTGCTTAAAGGTGATGTCATCTCAGCCCGAAGGAAACACACTGATACTGAAAGCTTTCAATTAAGTTCACTTTTAGGAAATATCATTGGGGTAGAGATCTATTTTCGGGGTTCTCTGTCTGCAATAGCGGTTTCTCAACTATTTACAGAAGCACTACTCATTCTGATTTGGAGAGGGAGCAAGAAGGATCCTCCTTCCTCAGAGGGAATTCTCGGGGCTATATCGGGCAGGTTCTCGTTCTATAAACAAGAAAAGCACAGTTTTCCTGGTGGACCAGCCCAAAGCACAGCAGCGTCCAAGTGCTTCCTGCCCCCTCAGCCATGAGTCAAAAGTTCAGAAAATAGAAGAACAGAACATCTGGCAAGCTTCCCAATTTCCAAGTGTTTGATCCAGTGACGTGCACCTCTTTGGGGGGAACCCCACCATGACAAATGGCGGCCTAGCAAGAAGACCGGGGCGTAATTCAGATTTGGTCAGAGGTCACTTACCCACATACAGAGCGCCGTTGATGTTCAGCTGCCTCATCATGCCGGGCGATTTGCCTGTTCTGGCCCCATAGTCATCCACTGTTATCTTTCCAGATTGGCCATCCCTGTAGAAACCACCATTTTTGGAGCTTCATTCAATTATTCATTCATTTCAATAAAACTCTACTCAAGTCCATCTACTCTGTGCCAGGCACTAGGCTAAATGATGGAGGCGTAAAGAATGAGAGAAAAAAAAAATTCCTGGCCCTCAGGAGTTTAGAGTTTCCTGAGGTAAACAAAAAAATTCAAAGTGTACATGACAACACTTTGTCACGGCTCCACAGCAGGGAAATGCCAGGATGCTGTGGAACACAGGAGAAGGAGAGAGGGTCAGGGGAAGCTTCAGAGGAGACCCCATCTGAGGTGAGCTTCGAAGGCTGGGGTGGTCAGGTGAAGGAGGAGGGTAATGCAAACAGGAAGTGGCGATGCCAAAGAGAGAAAAGATGGGGCTAGTGCAGGTTGGGCATAGAGAATTCTGGGGGTGGGAGGAGAGAGGCCAGAAGCATATGGTGAAGAGCATTTCTCCTGAAGGGAGCCAAAGAACAGAACCGTAAGGGGAGGACTGGTGGGGACATGGGGACACATGGTGAGTTCGAACACTACTCTAAGCAAAATGGGAAGCCAATGAAGGAGGTTTTGTAGGTAGAGAGGATTACTCTCGGAAAGGACACAGACTGGCTGAGAAGTTTCTAAAGAACCCAGAGAGTCACCCAAAAGTAACTCTGGGGACAGTGGAGTAGAAGTGTTTATATGTGATGAGGGCTTTGCCATTTTCTAAGCTGGTTTCTAAAACTATCTAGTCCCAGGGACCTTGTTAAAAAAATCACCTCTGTTTGTACAGCTCTTGGTGGGCTGTACCAACCCAGGATGCACACTTTTTCTTTTTTTTAGGAGTTCATTACTGATCTTCTAATATTCTTAATTTTACAACAAAATGTTCTTGTTTCTTGGCTCACTAGCCTCTCTTATCTCTCTGACAATAGTAATATGTTTTATCATTTTTTCATTCAAGTCTCTGTCTCCATCAAATTGCTTTATTATGTTGACTTGTTCTGATATCCGTCTTTTACATCGGAGACTTTTTCAAATGCCTAGTGACTCCTGACACCTACTTCACAGTTAAGTGAAGAGAAAAGGCCCTGGGTGTCTGGGGGATTCAGTGGTTAAGCATCCAACTCTTGATTTTGGCTCAGGTCCTGATCTCAGGGTTGTGAGATCAAGCCCCACCAGAGACTCTGCACTCAGCAGGGCATCCATTGAGACTCACTACCCCCCCGCCACACCTCTGCCCCTCCTCTGACTTGCGTGCACACTCTCTTTCTAAAATAAATAAAATCTTTAAAAAGGTAAAAAAGTACTACAAAGCAGATTAGAAGCTCTATGTGCAGGATGGGTTCTGCTGACTGGGTGGGGCTTCCTGTGCTGGGATCTGCTCAACCATTTTCCTGGGGGACACGTGAACTTTCTACTTTCCTTGCTGGGGGGAATAGGCCTGGCTCCCAGCATTCTGGAATCTCACTGGGGGCAGAATTATGGGTTTATGGGGTTCTTAATATTCAACATGTGAGCTTGCACATAGCCCCCAGCTTCACACAGTTGCCCAGTGTTTAGTATTTAGTATTTAGTAATGGCTGGCTAGTGCCACCAGCTCAGAACCTTACTTCTCTTTCTCCAGGGAACTGCCTTTCATTATTATCTGCTGGGTAGGGAAAGGGCGGTGTGACGGCTAGATGAGGTAGAAAAGGGGCTTGGGTTCTAACTCCTCAGGTAAGTTAAGTAAAGTTTTTAAAACCAATCTTCCCATTTTTAGCTCCTTGTTCACCTTCCAGAATTTCCTGGCCCTACCCTTTTTTGGGGAGACCCAATAATAGAAATCTGGCTGGCCAGGTCTCATGTCTTGGTAGCAACTCTTCTAGTAATGAGCTGTAGAGAGAATTCTGTTCTGCCTCACCCTTGAGAACATACACTGCCTCCCCACTTCGGAGAGGCTTTTTTAGAATCTCATACCTGAATGCCATGAGGGGCAATGCCCCCAACAGCTTGCATTGGCTAACCTGCCTTTCCCACCCCCCCTCACCATTACTCCAAAAAATTCCATCCCCGCCCACTTTATTTCATCTAAGAATTTTTCATTTTAATATATCTCTGAAATGAGGCCATTATGTCTTATAATTGGTGGCATCTTAGGTTTGAAGATAACATGGTATCAGCTTCTAAGGTAGTAAGTGACAGACAGGAGAGTGAGGTTACTCTGACCACAGCCTATACGTGAGCTGAGGTGGAAACTGACCCGGCAGCCCTATGGTTCCCCAGCCTCGCTCACGACCTCCCCCACGGGTCCCCCCACGAAGGGTTATGGCAAATGCTCAGGGAACCTGAACCACAGACTCTATTCAGCTCAGTTCCTGGAACCTTCCTCTAACACGGCACAACTGACATTTTCTTACAGAGCTAAGTTTGGGCCTGTTCTTTGGTTTCTCAGAATATACTGGTAAGAATATGGACAGAGGTAGTAAAACTAATTTTAAAGGAATGATTCACCCGAAGTTAATCAGAAGTCAGGGTAGTGACCTCTGTGAGGCGGGAGATGTGTAATTGGGGCAGGGCACACACAGCCTCTAAAGCTCGGGTAACGTGATGTCCAAAAAAAAAAGTGGGCAGTTGCCCACACAGTGAGATTTGAAGATTGTGGACTTCCTCAAAGTCCACAGGCCCTGAGATCTTATCCCACTAGAGACCTAGGTCTCAGGAGAAAGTGAAGCGCTCTTCCAGTTGAGCCATCAAAAATGTTCTTTCTCTGGAAGGTCTCTGTTGAGCATAGACTTGGGAGCTCAGGCTCTCTGGCCTGTCAACGTTAGGGAAAAGCAACGAGGAAGTTAGGAACAGCTGCCCAAATGACCCGGGACAGAAGCAGCAGGACACTAGGCAAGGTTGGGGAGCAGGACTTTGGGGCCACGGGAACGTGGATAAGACATTCACTTCTTGGTAAGCTCCGGCTCCATCTCCCCTTGTGGTGGGGACTCACCTGACAGCCTTGACGCGGTGCCACCGACCATCACTGAAGGAGCCATTGACCATGATGGATGCCACGCCACTGCCCAGGTTATAGCTAATGGCATGAGAAAAGAAGCAGACAGACAGAATCAAGTGAAGTACAGACAGGCAGGCAACCACGAACGATTCTCATTGCAAAAATTCCTTGGAACTCGGAATGTACTTTCCTTAATACAAAACAAAACAATGGTATAAAAAGCATTAGGTTTCCAGGGTAGGCCATGAATGATCCAAAAAAGAAAATGTTTCCTTTAAAGTCTAATTGCAGTAAAATACATGTATCATTAAAATTTACCACTTGAATCGTTTTCAAGGGTCAGTTAGCTAGTGTTGAGCATGTTCAAAACTCGTTTTATCTTGCAAAACTGAAGCTCTACAGCCCTGAAATTACAACTCCTCATCCACCTTTCCCCAGCCTCAGGCAACCACCGTTCTGCTTTCTGTCTCTGTGACTTTGACTATTCTCGATACCTCACGTAAATAGAATCATGCAGTGTTTGTCTCTTGGTAAATGGCCTCTTTCATTGAGCACAAGGTCCTCAAGGTGTCTGTTGGCTGGTTTGTTGTGGCCGCACGTACAGAAACGTCAGTCCTACAGAACCAGGAGCAGGAAGGGCTTCATCATTTGTAATGTGTTGTCCTCGGTCAAACACCGTCTCCTCAAAAACCCCAGAATGTGACCTTATTTAGAAAGAGCGCCTTTGTAGATGTAATTAGTGAAGATGAAGTCATCCTGGGGTAGGGCGGCCTTAAATCCAATATGTCCTCATAAAAGGGGAAATTTTTGGACACAGAGACATGCAGGGAGGAAGGCCATGTGAAGATGCAGGCAGAGATTGGAATGGGGCATCTAAGAGCCAAGAAACACCCAGAATTGCCAGCAGCCACCACCGCCCGAGAGAAAGGGATAGAATATTCTTCCTCAGAGCCCCCGGAAGGAACCAAGCCTGCCAACACCCGTGTGTCAGACTTCTCTCCTCCAGAACTGTGAGTAAATACATTTCTATTGTTTTCAATCTACTGTCACCCAATTTGTGTTCATTTGTTACTGCGGCGCTCAGAAACTAATACATGCATTTTCACTTTCTGAAAAACAAAACAAAACAGAACATGGCAGATGGGCTGAGCCCGGAATACATCAGGAGGATCTGCCTAAAATCCTGAAGCGAATGGATAGGACTTAATTCGGCGTCTTATCTGCTCCTCCCTCCCCATGTTACTCGGATAGCAGGCCCACTCAGTAGCTTTGTATTTTCTATTTCGGTTTCCAGATACTCTCATACCCCACGGGTCTCGGAAGACATGCATGTGTTGTTTACCAGAGAGAAATATCCCTCTCAGTCCACTGCTCATTTAATAATTCTAGTTTAATTCAATTCAACAAATATTTCGTGAGTGACTACTCCAGGCTGGGCACTGGGCCAACCACCTAGACCTCCCCTTGATAATGTAATAAAGCCTAACGTAATCACGCTTTTCAAAGAAAATGTGTTCCACCGCGGCACCTCTCTCCTCAGCTTATATAAGAGGACATGTCTCTCTGTGACTTCAATGGCCAAGAAACAGGAATGTTGAAGGGAAACCTGGTGTAGTTACTGAGCTCTGAGAGCAGAGCAAGACGAGAAAGCACTTGGCTTTCCCCAGGGAAAGCACGATGGGTCCTTTCTGTAATCTCAGAGGCTCCAAGGAGTCCTCCAGCCCGTTGGCACTGAACCAAGCATGCAATTTGGGTGCCCTGACAAGCTAGGAGACACAGCTGTCACTCAGATCCTGAAAACTTTACAGCTTCCTAATGAATTTTCCCATGTCCAGTGCCTCCTTGTAAGAAGCAGCATGGATATGGCACCGGGTGGCTCAGTGGGTTAAAGCCTCTGCCTTCAGCTCAGGTCATGATTCCAGGATCCTGGGATCGAGACCTGCATCGGGTTCTCTGCTCAGCGGGGAGCCTGCTTCCCCCTCTCTGTGTCTCTGCCTGCCTCTCTGCCTGCTTGTGATCTCTGTCAAATAAAGAAAGAACGAATGAAAATCTTAAAAAAAAAAAAAAAAGGCAGCGTGGAGGCAGGATTTTCAGGTTTCATTATTTAGTGGCCAAATAACTTTGAAGAAATGAATGAGGATGAAGCAAGGCAGAGAGCCGGTAGGCAGACACTGAGCCGAATCACCAGGGGTGGCTTTAATTAATGAAAGGCATAGCAAGGTAACAGAAAGAGTGTGGGCACTTGGATTGGACGAGACTGCCTTGATTCCAGGTCTTGACAAGGACCTGCTCTGTGGCCTTGGCTGTTTGCCAGATCACTCAGACTATTTCCTCACCTGTGAAATGGGGGTAATAATACCTTCCCTAAAGGATTGTAGGGAATGTTACATAAAAGAGCCCGGCACACAGTAAGAGCCAAACAAGTAACCCCACCACCCCCAAAACACAGTCATTAATGCAGCTCACATTCAAGGTTGACAATATGTCTGGAGGAACCAGTAGTAGGGAGAAAGTTGCCACCAAGAGTTAAACTCATCAAGCCTCTCCTGGAAGAGTAGTCATGTGTGAGAGTGAACGAACAGGCTGTAAATATGTAACGAAAAAGGTCATGAACACCCAGAGCTCAGAATCAAGGTGACTTGGGGATAATCTCAGGGACACTAGACTGGAACGTGATTGTAATCCAGTGAATGGAAACCTTTCAGCTGTTTGGACAAAAGATGGGCGTTCTTCTGTTCTCCAACCTGATAATGCTCCTGTTCAAGCAAAGAGCCAGAACGTGCTCGAGGGAGTCAACACTGAACTTAGCAGCCAGGACCCCAGCCCCCAGTGTGTGTGGGGGGGGGCAGCTCAGGTGTCCTCTCAATGGCCTGACTCTCCAACACTGCGGCATGCTGTTGGACCCTCCAACCAGCCTCCTGCTTCCCCAGACACCCTGTCACCCTGCAGAATCTCTTTGGTCTTGTTTTAATTTTTGTTTTTTACAATATTGGAAGACCAAGAATAGTGGTTACCTGCTTTGGGAGATGGCATGGGGGAACTTGCTGGCGTGTGGGAAATGTTCTATGTTGTTCTAGGTGGTGGTTTCACAGGTGTCTGCATGTTTAAAAATTTTCCAAAGTTATCAAGCGGTACACCTAACATTTGTGCACTTCATGGAAGTTATACCTCAGTTTAAAAAGAAAAGGCAGAAACATGAATGAATGAATGAACGCACGGATCGGTGCATGTCGGCCTCTCTATCAACGCCTTGTGAATGTGGTTAGCAGGACTTGGTTATTCGGATCCAAATTTGCCTGCTCAGCTCGCAGTGCCAGGAAGTTACGGGGCTGGGCACCGAGGTGGGGGCCGGGGAGAGCCACCAGGTGTGGACTTTTGGAAACCACGTGGCTGCCTCCGTGTGGTGACCGCTCCCACCCCTTAGCCTCACCCCCTTAGCCGCACCCCCTTTGAACTGCGGCACTGGGCATTTTGCTACTGTCAGATCTCTTCTTTTTTCCTGTTGCATGAAAATGTTATCAAGGTCACACGGAAATAGCGGGAAAGCTGGTCCAGCAGACGGTTTTCACAAACCCCTTCATTGGCCTTTATGCCCCACACACGATCATAAAACCTAATGAAGCAAAAACCACCCAAAACCATACCCTTGGCTAAACACCTTGATTCCTTTTCTTCTACTAAATCTTGTACACGGAAACTCAGAAAACATTTGCTCCAAGATTACAATTTTAATAATCAGCACCACCGACATCGAGATAGCCAGACCCTGCACTAAGCCCTGCCCATGAATTAACCCATTCAGTCCTCATGACTGTTTGCTTGGGGCTGTTACAGGGAGGCAGGGTACCTTGCCCGAGGTCACGAGGCCATGGGAACGGCTCCTATCTGACTCCAAGCCCAGGCGGTTGACCATTTCAGACCCTGCTTCTTAGGGTGCGGTTCCTGATCGTTTCCAATCGGATTCTGATACCGCCGAGGCCCTGGGCCATCAGATTCTCTGGGGTGGTCCCAGGAATCCTCCTTTGAGACCAGCCATGCCCCTCCCGCTCCCGGCTGACTCTCTCTACACTGACATTTTCAAACCACTGGCTGGCACTCTAATGCCTTTCCATGCCCAGCCTCCCGCAACACTTCCTACATCCGCGCTGGGTGAATGGATGTGAGAAGCGCCTGCTCAGAGGACACTCTAGCTCCAGGCCCAGGGACGGGTGGGCACAGACGACTGCCTCGGTGTGGGGGAAGCCAGCATCCTCCACACAGAACACAGCCACCACTCCAGGTTAAAAGAAACACACCAGGCCCATTTGCAGAATCCCGAGGGAGAACTGGTAACAGAAGAAAAATGTCTGAGATGCAGGGGGGCTATGAGAGGGTGTCCCGGGGGTGTGGGAAGCAGGGGCTGGCCAGCTGTGAGAGCCCAGAGCCGGTGGGAGGTGCGGGGCGGGCCTGAGTGCAGTTCCCCTGTCCGGGGTCGGTGGTTTAAGGGGGGGAAGCTGGGCCTCCCACCCACGGCTGAGCTACTGTTTCAGTTCCCCTTTCTGGGCACAATCAAGTACTTGAGGCCTTGGTGAGGTTAACCACAGGAAAACCACAAGAAAATGGCTTCACGGCAGCCAGCCTGAAACTGGGGTGTGAAGAGCTCTGTGTTTGACCTCAGGGCCAAGGGGGGAAAGGAGCCGCGACGGGGAGAGTGCTCCCCCCCGGCCAGCCTGGAGCCTTCAACCACACGGAGTCCGGGACAGTCACAGGATCGCAACCCCCAGCCACTCCGCTGTTTAGCAGCAAACGTGATGTTGCACAAGTGACATTTCCTGTCAAAATGCCTTTTATTCAAACGGAAAAGACTTATATTATTCTGCTCAGGCGGTCAGTAATCCCTGGGCATGATCCACAGCAGCCCCAGAATTAAAGCTTCATCTCCCCCTCAGGTCAGTCATCTTTGTTTTGATTCCAACTGATCCCGTCTCATTTAGTGAATTTGTGCTGGTCACCAGAGGGGGAATTAAAGAAGGAAAAGCCAGAGAAATTCCTATCCCCATAGACAGCAGATAGATGATCTAGAAACCAGGCAGGGGTTTCAAACCTTAGTGGACAGAATCACTAGGAGAAACAGTTAAAACAGACAGCTGGGCCCCACCCCTAGAGTTGTTACAAGTTTTCGGGGGTCACTAATGCTGCTGGTCCAGAGACCATGTTTTGGGAATCATGGGTCTAGACAAATTATTTCTAACCTCAAATGAGGATGTACAATCACAGTCTCTAAAGAAACTTTCTCACATCACACAAGCCAGTGCCTGCCTTGGGGAAACCCGGCTCCCACCTGCTGTGGTTGGGAGAAGTGGTCTGGGTAATCTTTTAGCTGCTTCTCAGAACAATCCATCTGACAAATTTGAGAACAGTCTCAAGTCACTCAAAAGAGGCAAGAACTTCTGGGACTGCCTTATCAGTATCACTCCCGAAGCAGTCACAAAAATCCAAATGTTGGGTTGGTCCACGGACAGGTGGTCTGGCTTTGCAGGGGGAGACTGGAAGGCAGGCAGTTTCCTTCCCGAGGCTGCACAGCTAACAGGGACCAGAGTCAGAATTTACTGACAGGTCTCTCGACCTTAGCTGGTCACATCTGTCTGAGCCAGTTTGAGCAGAGCACTCACATCTGGGCTCAGCACTATCAAAGCCCTCTTTCTACTAACTCCTAATTTGCAAGTGGGGAGCATATGGCCTAGAACAGGGGTCCAAAAATGTTGTGCAAAGAGCCACATGATAAGTATTTTAGGCTTTGCGCTGGGATCCCTACTGAGACTACTCAAGTGTGCCCCTGTAGCATGAAAGTAATCAGATAATATATAAGTGAATGAGTATGGCAGAATTCCAACAAAACTCCATTTACAAAAATAGGTGATGGGCGGGATTTGGCCCTCAGGCTAAAATTTGCCAACTGATGCTCTAGAAGGTGGATGCTGGAAAGAAACTCCAAAAGCCTCGCAGAAGCTTGGACCTTCGGGTCCATTCTGGCATACAGGGTGCTAGCTAACTTTGGCATTTCTCTGTTTGGCATGACCGGCCCTGAGGGGTTAGGTTACCTGAACACCAGGGCTCCATCTCGAAGGCCCAAGGAAATGAAGTCACTGTTGGGTCTCATGGGGCTGTCTCCCCTCCACAACAACAGACCATCCTTGGCAGTTGTCTTAAACCTCATGAACGCATTTGATCTTGATCCGGATACCCTGGGGAAAATGCACAAATAATTGCAACAGTTCAACCCATCTCCACCAAGAGCCATTCTGAATAGGTCCAATTTTGTCTGTTAGCCCCGGGGAGCCTGGTGTAAGGGTAATGTGGCATTTCTGACACACACTACCAGGAAATTACAAACGTCATCACCACCACAGGCCACATGATGGGCCTAAAATTCTGGACATTCATTCCAGTATCTTCTGTCCCTGTGGTGAAACTCCACGAGAGGCCATGTTATGAGCTACAGATTAGCTAGACTCTGGCCAAAGCTGGCATCGAGGCTGTACCTCCAATACACACCTCAATCTTCCCTCGTTCCTGTCCCCCCCTCAAGGGGCCTTGGAATACTGCTCCCCATTCCCCAACAGAAAGTGAGTTTCTTAATTGCCAAGAGGTTCAAGTTGGCAGCTCTCTGGGCCATGATCATGGCTATGGATTGCCCGCTCTGGCAGTGACTGTCCTTGAGGGGAGTGACTGGACAGGGGGAAGACTGTCAGACAAGGAACGTGGCTCAACAGGATAACGGCTTTGAGAGCTGCTGGGGCGGAGGCAGGGTGGAAAGGAACAGGAAGCTGAGAGGAACCGAGCGGGGCTCCGATGGGTCAGCTCCGGGCCCTACAGGCATGGCTGGGGGTAGGATCACAGGCTTATGGGTTCTTATCAATTCCTGGGAACAGACTAGTTCGGAAATCTAGTCTCACTAAGGGGACCAGGGTTTCATCTGATGTAAGGAGAAGGGCAAGTGTGAGATCTTTAAATAAAAGGTGAGCTAAGAGTAAAAATAATTCAGTATTGCGCCCAACATGGCGCTACTGGGAAAGTCTCCTTTTCTGTCTCCCTATCCCTCGCGCCATACCTCTCTGACTCACCTACCAACTCAAGAGCTACACAGCATGTTCAGTACAGACCCTCCTCATCTTACTGTGGAGTTCCACTTGGATAGAACCATCATAAATTATAAATATCCTAGGTCCAAGTACTTTTAATACACCTCACCTACTGAACATCGTAGCTTAGCCCAGCTACCTTAAATGTCTCAGAACACTTCCATTAGCCTACCCTAGAGCAGAATCAACTAAAACAAAGCCTGTTTTCTAGTAAAGTGTTGACCACCTCAGATAACTTACTGAATACCACACGGAAAGTGAATTCTGGGAGAACAGCTGGATGGGAACAGAGCGGTTGGAAGCACATGGGTTGCTCACGTTCATGATGGTGTGGTTACCAGGGTGGCCACTGCCACGGCTCAGCTCTGTGAGAGCGAATCCTATCACACATCACTAGCCTGGGAGAAGATCCCAATTCAAAATTCAAAGTATGCTTTCTGTGGAATGTACATTCCTTCGGCACCATTGTGAAGCTGAAGTCAAACCACCATAATGTGGGGACTCTCTACAGCGAACAGTGAACTTGCCTTCGCTTCCCAGAGCCTGACCTAGATAGGAAGAGATCAACTTTGCCTTCCCCATGCAGGGCCTCCCAGTAAAGCAGGGAGAAGCAGGGTCCATAATGGTGACTTTGCCACCAGGCCCAGTGCAGAGAATCCAGCCCTGGCCCCACTCCCTGCAGACCTCCTTTTCCCATCTTTTACTCTGGGCTCCTTCCTTCCCTCACTTGCTTAGGATACACTGACCAGTGTAGGCAAATCATAATGGTTCCATTTCTCTTGCAGTGATTGGTTTAGCGGTGGGCACATGACCAATACTGTCCACTGAGATAGAGGAAATTTATCCGAAGGAGTCTAGGAAAATTCTTTTTCTTTAAAAAAGAGTTGCATGAAAAAAAATGTTCACTTCCACTGGACATTGTCCTGCTGTACAGCCATTCCATGAGGGTCCTATGGACAGCTGTTGTAAGCATGGAGGGAGGCCCCTGGAGACGATCCTGACGATAACAAGGCCGAAAGATGGAAGAGACTCCACGCCAGGAGAGACGTAGGTCTTTGATGATAGAGTTGAATCTCTGAATTAATCAGTCCAGGAACCAGTCTAAGTCTGGACTGCTTGTTACGCGACCTGATGAACGCCCTTCAGGTTGAAGACATTGGAGTTGAGTTTTCCGTTACTTGCAGCCAAAGGCATCCGACGGAAACAGACCCTGATCCTGACTTACTTGCAGCTTCATGCACTTGCACGTGGACATGCACACACGCACGTGTATGCAATTGTTTTGTTTTGGGGTCCTGCACCCCCTACTCTCACCAAATCCTTCTATTCCCCCAAACCACTTGGTGCCTCGTACTAAGCCCAGGGGGCTGAAGACTTGTGCCCCTTTCACAAGGGGGGCACAAGTTCCCCCTTGTGGGGACTGATGCCCTTGTATCTTTGGGGAGAAAGGGCTGAAGAAGGAAGAGGCTCTCTCTGGGACCCACGCCAAGACAACCTAGATAAACACAACACGCGATTAAAGAACTGAAGCAGTGTCCGTCTGGTGTGTGTTCAGTTACCAGGTGCATCCAGTGCCCTGGGAAAATTTCTCTTAACCACTTTCTCCCTTGAAAGGCCCCCAAACTCATCTACCTTAAGTACTGGGTGCCTTTTGCTTAAAGCTTTGCCTTAGTCTGCTAAGATGCAGTCAACCTGAAGAGGAAGGAAAATTCTAGAATGACAATGCTGGTGGCAGAGTGGGGGAAGGCACCCTATAAACTATAAGGAACTAGAGGAAGACAAAGAAAGAGAAAGGGAACATTGGAAGCACCACAGATGAGCCTGGCTAGGGTGACGACTCTGCCTGGGTAGGGCCAGCCTTTTTCTTGTCTTGTCCGCACGCGGTTCCAAACCAGGGGCTTGGACTCCAGGGCAGGGCCGGAGCTGCTGCCACCAGGCATAAAAAGCCTGGATAGCACCTGGTCATCTCCTTGGACCAGGCTCTTATAGCCACATGAGGAGATCCCAGAAGCCCCTCATTGAACTGGCCAGAGCCTGAAGGGGACCGTGGAGCTCCACGGAGGAAGACACAAGGTAGCATGTGGACTCGAAGACTGATGGTAGGACCACGGGCGCGCTTCCGCTGCTGGCCCCAGGCAGGACTGCACACTGTGGCCAGAGGACAGTGGCCAGCTAACTGTCCCACCTGGGGAATCACACTCAGAACCCCAACTTGGGGTGTGTCAGGTTCTTGATGCTTCTCAGTGCCCTGCTGCTAGAAATCCTGGGGCTGAGCAGTCTCCTCCCTCCAGGCCCTCTGACCAGAAAGGGTTTGGGCTGTTGGTAACAGGGTTGTCTGAAAGGCAGCAGTTTTCAAGTAGAGTTTGTTTTTTGTGTTTGTTTTGTTCTAGTTTCTATGTCTATTTTGAGTTTTTCTCCCCTCCCCTGAGGCCATGGCTCAATGGCCTTCTTGGAGAATTATCTTCTGGCAAGTAAGATAAGGAAAAGTCCTGGGAAAGACTTTGAGAGATGGACCCCCACAGAGATAAGGAAGGTGCCCACTGTAGCTTATTACCTCTTGAGGATATCTGGGTTGTCGTAGATCAGGTAACTGCGCCCCATGAACTGCGGGATCTCGATGGCTTCTGTGATGGCTGAGACAGAAGAGAAAATGGAGGTTACATGGTATTCGGATCTCTTGACCCCAGCCCTCAATCACAGGGCAGGAAAATACAGAGGATGCCAGCTTCTGGAAATGGGACATTTAACAACTTGTCAGCCCCTTTCTTTTGGCTGCACATGTACTTGGCCAGGTTCGGAGCTGCCTGTCAAGGCTTGGGGTTGGTGTCTCCCTGTGGTCACCTCCCTGGGGCTGGCTGTCACTGTTATTGGCCTCAGCACTACTGAGAAGTCCTTGCAGTATGCTGAAACTTGAACTGTGCCCAATTATTCTTGGAAGCCAAAGAGTAGGTCTTGGGCCATGTGGGGAACAGCTGGGGATAACCCTAGATACTCTCCAAGGGAGGCAGAGAAAACAATCCCCAAACAAAGCCGACCAGGATTTCATTATCTGAAGCCAGTCTGCCCTAGGACTCCTACTCCTTTATCCATGACCTCAAGAGACTGGTGACATAGGCAGGATAAGGTTTTGGCTTGGTTGTTTTTGTTTTTGTTTTTTTAAAACAAATCACCTTCCAGTGTCATGTTTTACAGCCTCTTCACCATATTCTCATGAAGTAGCAGAGAGTATGGAGGACGGCTGGCTATTCCCATGTTACAGAAATGGAAGACGATGCACGGGGGTCATCAAGGATTTGCCCAAGGTCACACAGCAAAGAGAGCATAAGACCATACAGCAGGCGGGCTCTCCTTAATTCTGGCCCTCAGCCCACCTCGGACTTCCCCGTATCTTAGCAGTGTATTTGCTGCTTCCTAATGTCTCGTGCCTTTGTTTTCCTACGGAATCACCCTTTCCCACATGGCTGTATCTTTCTTCCTTCAGAAAGACAGAGAAGTGACCGTTGAAGGAAATTAAGATGGAATGAATCGCACTTTTGAAGAGATGTGCAAAACGAGAGAGAAGAAGCCAGCTTATAAGAACAGTTAGAGTTTCACCAAAATGCGTGGAGACACCGAGCTGACTCCACGCCCAGGAGAGAAAACGTAAAATTATTTGATACTATGAACCACAGGAAAGTTTACACTTAACTTCTAATCATGAAAAGAGAAAGGGAGAGACAGAGGGAAAGGAGAGAGAGAAAGGCAACAGCGAACCCCCAAACCCAATGACCTTGAGCCCCAAGGATAAATTCCTCTGTTGGCAGGTCACCCATGCAGGTTTCCTCAATGTTAAGAAAAAAAAAAAAAATTAAAAAAGGAAGGAAGGAAGGAAGCGGGAAAGGGAGGGAGGGAAGACAAGCAAAAGAAGAAAAATGAAAGTTGAATAATTTCAGAGGTAATGCTCAAGAAATTGCTTTCGTGTTCTCTGACACTTCACAGCTGCCGGCCCAGGGGGTGCCTACTGGAACCAGGAAGGCTCTGTCTAGGACAGCAGCCCCGCTTATTGGTGGGCTAGCGGGCCACGCTCGCGGTCACTTGCGGTCAGCCGTGTTCCAGCAGATGTTCCTCCTGTCGTCAGAAAGCCAACAGGAGCCTAATGCCGGGTCACCAGCCTATGTCACTGCCCTCACTTCATCCTACTGAACCACCATTTCCCCTCTCAGCATCACTGGAAGGGGGGGCACGGTCCCATAAGGTATCCGAGAGAGACAGACCGCGGTCACATAACTCTGATTATGTGTGTGGTCGGAAGGGTTCTGATTTATCATCAGTCATTGTCGTTACTCTTCTGACTGTGCCCAATTTAGATGCTACACTTCATCGTAGGTGAGCACGGCTGGGAAGAAACACAGAGTCTATGAGAGTCCGTACTGTCCGTGGTTTCAGGCATCTGCTGGGGGTCTTGGCAGGTGCCCCCTGAAGATAAGGGGGGGGGCTACCGTAACTCCAAATTCTGGCCACACCGCCAGCCTCTCCCCTTCTGCTTAAAGTGGGTACGAGGAAGAGGGGAAGAAAAGGAAGGGAAACAGAGATAGGTAAAAACAGCGGGGATGCAAAACACGGGCTGAGGAGGAAAATGAACAGAAAGGAGGAGGGGAGGAGGAGAAAAGAAGTTGCCAAGGAGGGAAAGGAGAGCCCAGTGCTGGGGCAGCCTTCAGGTGGGGGAAAGAGTGGGGCGGAAGCCAGGCAGCAAGGAAAGGACCCAGAGGAGTAAAAGTCGAAATGAGAAGGCAAGAGAGGAAGAAGGACAAGGGGGCTTGTTGGTGGGATGCAGGCCCCTAACTTCAGGATACGAGAGCCCAGGAGGTAAAAGGAGAGGCTAGCCAAGCTGTCAGAGGAGTCGTTCCCAGAGCTAAACATAGCCAAGGCTCCCCCGCTGGGTTTGGCTCACCCCCAGGGTAAGAGGCACAGGCAGGGTCTGGGCCCTGCCCTTATTGGCCATGGGCGTGGGACTGTGGCCAAGAGCCCGCGTTCCCCTGGACTCCTTGAAATGGGCAGGATGTGCTTGTCACATGTCAGCTGGGCACACAGAGAGCCTCCAAGGGGTCAGCTGCCCGCCGGGCACCCAGCTCTGGGGTTCAGGCTCTCCCCAATCTCCTGCTGGGAGAGGAGTGCCATCTTGGGCCTGCTGGATTTAGAGGGAGGAGTCCCACCTCCCCAGTGGAGCGGCCGAGTCCCACACCACTAAGCCAAGTTACCCTCCGCATGCGGTCGGCCTGCACGGAGCCCACGGCCTGGCCAGAGCCCCCCTGGCAGGAGCCCAGGGCTCTTTCACGGTGTCTCATGGGACGTATTGTACTTACTATTGAGGCAGTAGTTTCCACACTCTGCCAGGTGCCAGCATGGAACAGAACGGGGAAAGTCAGAATTCCACAGTTGTTGTAAAATCCCAAATACCTCGGTTGCAGATCACTGGAAACCAGCCTTGTTTCCCTCATAAAGCCCTGAGAGGGCCCAGCTCGTCCTCTTAGGGGAATGAGACTATGAATCCCACAGGAACCGCTGGAATCTTTCTCAGCACAATTAGCCCCAACTCCCCTCCCTAAGCCTCCACTCCGTGGTGGGGGTGGGGTGGGGGGTGGACAAAGAAGGGATGTGTCGCTCGTCTGACACTTCTGAGGCTCCCTGAGTTGGAACTAACAATTCCCTGTTTATTCTAAACCTGGAGAAACAGTTCTTTGCTAAAGAGTTACTTACCTTGTCAATGATTATTACTTTTTTGCCTCTAGCTGCATGTGAAAGAGGAATGAGAAGCTAGAATTCTGGGCTAGAACATGAGAGCTGGAAGTGACCATCTAGCCCTTTCTGGCCCTCTGTAGCTTATTTAAATATTGTAAATGTGATGATATTTTATCCTAACCCGATGTTTTCAACACCATCTTTTCTTCTGCAGCAAAGGCACTAGTGAAGTGTTTTTGTCACGTTTTCACGTTTATACCTAAAAGTTCGTGCCATCTGCTGACAGAAAAAAGTACCCAATGAGTAGCAGCCTCCAAGCCACACGAAGCCAATTTTCCACTTGAGGGACGTGAGATTCCCAACCGAGTTGGTGGGGTGCAGGCTCTTCCTTACAGTCACAGGACCCCAGAGAAGGAAGGAACTGGGGGGCTGTAACCTGACTTTCCCAACCCAGCAACATGGGTGGGAGGCCACCCGGCCCAAGGCAGCTCCCCCAGCCACCGGGCAGCACCCTCCCTTGCTGGACAGTTCTATTTGGTCCAGGATTCTTGGTTCCACAACGCAGCCTCTGTAGCTGGAGTAACAACCACCAAACTTTCCCTTTCTGTCCAGGACCAGCCTTCAACTCTCTCAAGACTGCCATCCAGGCTGAACACCGCCACACTGCTCCATTGTTAAATGACACAACAAGCTAAGGAAAAAACAGTCCCTGTAGCCTGCATAAGGAATACGCTGTACGAATTTGTGTTTCTATAGACTGATTTTTCCTAAATTATGGCTTACATGTACTGAACTATTTTTCATATACTGGGACCAGAAAAAGCAAAATCATCTAAATCAGACCTCGCAGTGTGCTGTGAATCGGCTAAACACAACAGAAAATGTTCGAAATGTTGCATTTGGGGTAGATGTGCAATGATGAGGCAAATCCCATCCTGTAGGACTGAGGACCGTGTGCCCAAGCCCAGTTCCCGGTCAGTTTCTGAGTGCGGAGCGGCTCTCCCGCTGCAGGGAAACACTGCCACCTAGCGGCCGGACGGGTCCTGCACGCCCCGAGTCCAAACTTGTCAATGCAGGGAAGGGAGGCGGGGCCTCAGAGTTCTTCCCCAAGTGACCTGCGTGCTATTGGCTGGGAGAAGCCCCGGAGGGGGGGGCGTGGAGGGGGGCAGCTGCATTCTCTACCTGGTCTTGGACACTCCGATCACAGCCAAGGCGCCAAGAAGTCCCCCAGATGAGAGAGCTGTTGAAACTGGGGTTACTCAGGATTACCCGCCCACAGAACCCCAGCTCCCATTTTGTGTCTGTGAACGCATGTTGTCTGTCTGCGCATGTGTGCTCAAAACAGCCATTAGTATTTCTTAGAACCTAATTTTGTACATGAGCTTTGTGAAATTCTGCTGTAACTCACTCGGAACCTACTGAGATACAAGAACTCTGAGGGACCCGACGCAAGATGGGTAAATTTGGATGAGAGTAGAGAGAAGGAGAAACGAAATCTGTAAGGACGGGGCATACCTTTTCTGAGGAGGGAGGCCTTCGTGTCACCCCTCTTGTGAGAGGAGAGGGGGGAGTCTCAGTATTGGGGTGCCCCAAAGGGGTGCCTAGATTTGAGGTGGCAGAAGGCACCTAAGAGTGAGAGACCCCACACGGAAGGAGAGGGGACCACCAAAGTCAGGCCGTATGATTTCTGTAGGCACCTGCAGTTAGAAGTAGGTTGGGAGTCAGAACAACTGGCTTCTCCTGGCCTGGTGGGTTCCCCAGCTTGAGGTGGACCGTTCAGTCTTCCGTAGCTGCTGGTACTACAGGGAGCCCACAGCATCCGGGGAGCAGTAAGGAACTCAGTGGGAGCTCGATGCCTACTTCTGTCTGAGCTCAGCCTTGCAGGGACAGAGGGGGAGGTCCCTAGACCCCTGTGATGGTCTGGGTGTCTAGACCACTCCAGGATTTGCCCGAGTTTCTGGTTCCAACCCTCCTGGGCCACCAAGAGGTGAGAACAGGTGCCAAGCCCCCAATGGGTGTCCTAGCGGAAATCGCCTGCGTGCCACAAACTCCCTGACCAGGGTAGAGAAAACCAGACTCACCAGGGATTCCCCAACACTAAACCGCTGGAAGAGAACGTGGCACGGATTGAATGAGGCCTAGCACTGGTGACTTCCGCAATGCGTTGTTGTAAAAGGATTTCACTTCCAGAGGGAATACTAAGAATAGGTTCTTGCTTTTGAAACATGATCTGGTTATCAGGGAGGGGAAAAAAAAAGCCCAAACTTTTAAATATAGGAAGTTAGGGACCACCTCACTGGATGAGACAAGACTGTTTCCTGTCTACCTGTCAGGGTTCATCCTGACGACCAAGGATGGCTTCTGAGCATTCCTGGTCTCTCCCACCAAGAATCTAACCAAACTTTTAGAATGTTCTTCTGTATCTCTGTGGAATAGTAGAGCAGCCCATCTCTCTCCCTTCTCTTTCCAATCCTCACTCAGGACGCGATGCTCACCCCAACATTAGAGCAGTCCGTGTGACAACTGCATGCCACCACGTGCCTGCAGGGGCCCAGAAAATTTGTCCTTAACAGTCCTAACCTATATCCAGTGTCCCATTAATGCTCTCAAGCCAATTAACAGAGGTAATGACTGCTATAGGCCACCCACTCCCCTGCCATGCATAAGCCTTCCTAGGAGTAGCCCTGGCTGCTGTTGGGGCAGAAACACTATCTTTATTTGAAAGCATAAGGAAACACTGATACAACACGAGGGGAGGTACTAGTTGGCCTGGGTTTTACTCTGGCCTCAAGCCTAGCATATTCCAGAAAAAGAGGCCTAGTGCCCCCCAGGTCCCCTAGCTGCTGTCCAGGCCCTCTCTGGGGCTCTGACTCCTCACGCTGGTGATACTTGCTTCTCACTGAACCCAAACCCACAGTTACGAAGCTATAAATGTGAGCACTTTAGATCTGTTACGGCTACCGCTCTGCAGCAGAAAACGAGGCTTAACAAGATTGCAAATTATCCCGTCCTTCCTCCTCTAATTCTCAAAGTGAGACGTTCATTTAAGGCTGGACTTTATATATGGACCATTAAGGTGAGTATTTAAGGCAGGAGCAAATCCGAATTGCTTCTGGTAAAGCTGGAGACCCAGGAAACTCAAACACTAATGTGTAAAATCCAAACTCAATTTTCCGAATGAATGGGCTGCTCTTGAACTAAATCTCCACAAGTACGTGCCATTAGCCAAACAACAATTTGCTTGTTAGAATTATAATCAGGATCTTTCCAGAAATGGATCCATTACTCTTCTTCGGGGGTTCATCACAGGGTGAGCTATGTTCATAAACATATTTCATATAATTTGCCACGCAGTTTTCAAAATTCACTGAAATAAAATACAATGCAGGCTTCCAACCAGCAAATTAGCATTTCTATTTCCCACGGTCACTGCAAAACAAGTTCTCCTACTATTCCTACACTACAGCATCTGCCTGTAACTGGCTTCCCCTAAGCTGAATTCTGATAAAGTTCAGGAACCTGGAAAGAGATGGAAAAGAGAGAGCACACGTCCCTTCACTGAGGCTCACCACCTCACTCCTGTGGCCTGATGGCCCCCCCTTTTTTTAAATTAGTTCCCAGACAGGTGAGGCCGTACTAATATTTGAAACAAAAAGATCCAATGGCCTAACATGACCATACACTGGTAGGCCTCTTCTGGACACAAGGTCCATGGCCTCCCTGGGGCAGATGTGGGAAGCTCCACCATGTAGGGCCTGTGACCTGCTCTAGCTTTCAGACAAGGGCGGGCTGGAAGCTGAGTAGCTCCCAGCACCTGCAGGGAGCAGGTGCTTCTCACCAATAACAATGACGGTGAATACTGGTTGAGGGCTTAGTAGACATGTTTCTCAGGAATAAGCATTGCCTCATTTAACCTACATTACCACCCTCTGTGTTAGACATTATTGCATGATTATTCCTGTTTTATTGAGGAGGAAACCCAGGCACAGAGGAAAGAGCATGAAAAATAGCACTTCACAGAAGGTTATTTATAATTCAGCAGAATTTACCTTTTTCTGTCCTGGGCAAGATTTCTCAGATTTCTCGTTATCATGTTCACAGGTAGAGATCAACATACTTACCAGCCTCTAAAGCCCAGGCACCGACCTATCAGGACAGGCTCTGGGTACGGCTCAGAGGCACGGGTCCCGGAAACCTCCCCCCCTGCACTAGGATTTAAGCTTTTGGTACCTAGACCATCAGGGCATTCTCAGGGAAGAGGCCCACTGTTAGAGGTATTTTGACATTATGATTCTTCTTTAATAGGATAATTAACCATGGGACATGCCAGCTATTACGTTCCTGAACTCACTGCTCAAAACCACGTGCCTGGCTGTCCTGGGGTTCCCAGCGCCTACTGGAAGAGTGCGGCCCCCGTGCCTCCGGAGACACCCCCTCCCGCTCCACGCCTACCTTTCTGGCAGTGCAGCCCCTCGAAGCCCAGGGGGCAGTCGCACTCGTAGCTCTCCTTCCTGGGCCGACAGCTGCCCCCGTGTGCACAGGGCCCCGCCACGCAGGGGTGGGCTGCGTTCTCCACGTTCACGCCCCACGTGAAGTCGTGCTTCAGGTGGATGGTGCGGTCGTTCAGAATGATCTGCAGGGGACAAAAGGTCAAGACGTTTGGGCCCTCGGGACACATCTTCACAGTCGGCTGAAGCCTCCCTCGGCATCCTCACCTGCGTGACGCCTGGTGAGGGAACTTTCATAAAAGAGAAAACGTCCAGTTCCGGTTTTTATCACCTTGTAAAAGCGATGCAGAAACTGATGTCATTACCTGTGGCCCTTGGGAGACTCTGCAGAGAGGAAAGCATCCTCTGGCTCTGGAAGATTCCAGGAGGTCGTAAAGAGGTCCCCATAAATGAGGGTCCTCAACCTGGCTGCCTGTTAGAATGGCCTGGGGAACTTTAAGAAAAGTACCGATGGCCGGGTGCCACGCAGGTCCCCCCTCAGCATCTCTGAGGGTGGGGGCCGGTCAGCAGTCACTTTTAAAAGCTTCCCAAGTGACTTGAAGATGCAGCCGAGGTTGAAAGGTGCTGCTGTGAAGCCAAGTAGGAAAGAATACAAAAGAAAGAACCACACGGGCAGGAACCAAAGGGAAATGGATGGCTCCCGGTGGCAGTGGGGCCGGGAGAAGCTTCTCCCTGTGCTACTGTGCTCTTCTGCCTAATGGGCTCCGCGGAATCTATGGCTCCATCAACTGGGTCTTCCCGATTGTCCCACCCCCTCCTCTACCCTCCCTGCCTGACACTTTTGAATTCCCTTCTTCTCCACATCCTGTTCCCCACCATTTAAAAAAAAAAAAAAGAAAGAAAGAAACTCAGATGCCATTCTTAGCACTGCCGTGCAGACTCCCTGGAACAGGAGAGCTCTTCTGCCTTCACACCCTTCTCCCTGCAGTGGGGGCTCTAGTGCAAATGAGGGATGACAAGGAGAGGTTATAGGGCTTTCCAGACCTAAATAAACGGAGCCAAGCTTTTCAGTCCTTGCTGTGGAGAGTGTTTGTTTTGAGCTGTGGGTGCTTCAGCGTCATGCATTTCCAACCTCGGCTGCATCTTTGAGTCACTTTGCAGAATCTGCAAACAGAGCACCTCTCAGAAAGACTGCCACCCTGCAGGGCGTCCTAAGGTTAGCTGTGGTCCTTCCTGCCACTAATGCGTGGTTCCACAGGCTTGCCTAGACCTTGGAGGGTGTCGGGAGAGTGGGACACTTCTTTTCCTGGTCTTGAATCTTACAAGCTGCAAGAAAGCAGCCAGAATCCTTCTATAGTTGTCCCCTTTTCATGCTCCGAGTGAAAGACTGTGAAACTGAGTCATACGTACTTGAGACAAGCCAAGATGCTACCGTCCACCACGGGACATGGCAGAGCCAGTGACTCAGCCCCTGGGAGGGGAGGGTGTCCTGCCCAGGAGGTGCGGAGGAAAGGGTTCTGTGTGCTGTGTGAAGGGGGGAGGGGGAAAGCCTGACAAGGGGAGAGGGTGTGGGGCCCCTTAGCATCTCAGCTTTCTAAGTGAGAATTTCAAACACATGATTAAACACAGCCAACCGTGCTGATGGAGGACTATGGGCTGAGCTGAGGTGTCACGGATATCGCTGTTCAGCCACACAGGGAAACACATCAGAGTCAGCAAGTGTTGACTGGACCCCTTTTGTGGGACCCACACCGGGATACAAGAGGAGAAAGAGCTCCACGGGGCCTTTCTGAGTGCAAATCATGAAAGGGCCTCCATTCAATGGCCTCCTTCATTCTGGCCTCCCCCATACTTCATCCCAAGGCTAGAAAGGATCAGCGGCCCACCACCCACCATTGGTTGCTAAAGGAAAACAGGACAAAGTTAACATCCAGGAATCAAATATGCTTTTCTTCAAATCCTTTTTCTCCCAGGGTTTCATGGTCCTGGAAATCTGGTTTGGTGAGTCAGCCTGCCTGTCTGTTACAGACAAAACATGTTATCATAACCGGAGAGGTCATGGGCATCCCCAAGGGAAGGAATAACAGACAAATATGAGTGGGGTCAGTGCCCTATAGCTTTAACTAGCTGAAGGATTGTTTTTGCTCAACCTTCTACGGAAGGACTTCCTTCATCTATGCTCTTAGGGGCTGGGTTACGTGATGGGTGAACAATTGTTAACTTGCAGGGGTGGCAGTGGGCATGGAGGTGGGATTGGGGGCTGGCTCTGACTTGAGCAGACCACAGAGTAACCCCAAAGGGAAGCACAGAGCCAAGACTGGCTAGGAGACCCCCTTGGCCTCCTCCCCTTCGGTAGAAGCATCGGCAGCCACCTGAAGCCTGCTCCCTCCCTCAGCACTGCCCAGATCCTTTGGTGGATTGGCTGTAAGGATTCGTCTTCACTGAGCTGTGTTCATGGAATGTCTGCTGGACAGAGGCCTGGGAGCTGACGTTATCAGAAAGTGGGATTGGAAAGCTCTGTGACTAGCATTAACAAAGAAAACCTTAAAACTTTCCCCAAGCTTCTTTTTTGGAGGCGTTGGATTACAGCGTTCACAGTTCTCGATCCCATCATCTGCAGACGAGGCCACACAACCAACATGCGTAAGTGAAGCCGGTACCTTCTGGATGCTTCCACTAAATGGCTTCAGGATGCCCGAGTTCTTCTTCACATCATCGTAATTCGGAACTCCGCCGATAAAAATGTCCGTGTTGCACTTGATCTGCGTGAAGCCTCCCTGCCAACAGAGGAGACACGAAACACGACATAGCTTCGGAAAAGGTAGTCAAGGCGACCAACGGGTACGGACACCCCGGGGACGCAGCCAAGCAGGCTGGCTGGACTTCCACATTGGCCGGCATCGCCAATGTTACCCCCACTGTTACCCCCACTGTTGGAACATCTGTAAGTGCAGTAACCTGTCCGAGACTCTGTTTAGACATCTATAAAATGGGAACCCTAATGTCTACCACCGAGAGCTGCCACCGTGCGTGTGGTGGGCTGCACCACTGCCCACCCATAGTCAGCGCTTCTCCAGAAGCACCCCCTCTCCCTGCAGGAAGACCAGCTCCAAGCTGATGATCTTGATGGGGCCAGGGAGCTGGCTCCAGGCAATAAAACTCAGCAGCAGAGAAATGAATCACGTCTTCGCAGAAGCTTTCCGAGCCAGAGAGTAGCTCACGGTGACTCTCAGCCTGGGTGCCCCATGCAAGCTGCACCTGACCAGGGACACCTGGGGGTCTCAGCCAATTAAGCTTCTGACTTTGGCTGGTTTTGGCTCAGGTTATGATCTCAGGGTGGTGAGATCGAGTCCCGCCTCAGGCTCCGTGCTCAGTGGTGAGTCTGCTTGAGATTCTTTCTGTCTGCCCCCATCCTCCCCACCACTTCAAATAAATAAATAAAATCTTTTTTTTTCCTTTTCTTTTCTTTTCTTTTTTTTTTTACAAAAAGCTGCACCTGACCACGGATGGATATGCAAGTGAGAAATAAGCCCTTATTGTAGCTTTTGATATTGTGGAGGCATTTGTGATTGCCATGAGCACAGTCTAGCCTCTCTTGAAGGCTGAGATCTGCTTCCTTAGCACTTTGCCCCGGGTTGGATGCATAATCAGCATTCCTGTGTGACCAGCTATTGTTATATGCGGCAGTGGTAAAGACAGAACCGCTGGAGGCCAAGAGAAAAGGCAGGCACGGTGAGTGGGAGGCATTCCTTATCAACTACAAAGGGTAGAGAAATTCTTCTGTTTTCCATATTCTGAGAAAACTTCCCACGTCAACCCCCAGAGGCTTTCCCCTGTTACTGGTTACTTCCCAGCCTAAACTCTCAGGCGTGGGCTGGTCAACAAACTGTGTGTCATAGTTAGTGTCCAAATTCCTCCAGATAAGAGCTGTAAGCAAAAAGTTAAAATGTTCCAACAAAGGGAGACACATTGAAATCTGAGATCTCTGTGATGAGCACTCTTTAGGTAACGTAAGCCAGATTGCCTCCGATTTATGGGGAAATGAAATATAGATAGTAGCATCATCTAGTCATTGATTTAATCAGTATTATTGGGCATTTCTGTGTCCCAGGCACTAAATGCTGGCCAGACAAGAGGGAACAAGGAAGTTCCTGCCCTCCAGAGGCTTACACGGGCAGGTGGGACTCAGCAAGGTCAGTTCCAGTGAGTCTAGAAGTACTTGCTGGCAGGAGGTGTGTGTCCCATACCCTAGCCTGGACCCAAAGCGTTAGGGAGGTGGAGGTGGTCGAGGAAGAGTCAGAATTGTAGAAACCAGACAAAGTCAGGGCTTGCGGGGAAACAGTAGGTACAGAACAGAGGCAGGGAGGGATCAGACACTGCGTGCATAGAAATTTGCTCTGTACCCAAAAAGCAGTGAGAGAAAATAGTCCTATCTGTGTTTTAGGCAGATCACTGGTCGGAGGGAGGAGAATGGATGTGGCGCCAGGTCCGAGTAGGGACGGGGAGACAGGGAGGACAGAGAGGAAGGGGCACCATCTTGGGGGGAGCTCACAGTGATGGGGTCCAGCCAGGTAATGGCAGAGAGGTCTTGACTGGGATGCAGACAGCACCGCCTTCAGTCAATAACCTTCGGCAGCTTCCGGGGTTCTTATTTAACTGGCCCAGGTTGGCAGGAGGCTGTGCCCATCAAAGAAGCCGAAGGGCTTTCCGGAATTCTAGCGGCTGCCTAGAACATTGCCCCAGGCAGCAGCTGTCACCACACACCCAGAGGCACCCATCACTGCCGTGTCTTAGCTGCTACCCAAAAGTTCAAGTCCGATAATAAGAGGAGAGGAGGAAGGCTATAGGCTCAGAGGGATTTCAGAGAAACAGGCTGTTTTGAAGAACCTTTAAGTTGGAACAGGACCGGCCTCATGGGGTGAGAGTTGCTTCCTTTCGGTTGCTCAGCAAAACCCTTGTCCCCACCCCAGCCCATCGACAAGAGGCTGGGCTGCAGCTGCCCCACCCATGGGAAACCGCAAGAGAAAAGCAAACAGACCCCACCAAAATGAGACTTCGTGTCTAGATCTGCCACTTCTGGTTAGCTGGAGGTGGATGGAAAACCTGAGTGAAGCCACTGGTTGGGGTTTCTGGAGCCCTTAAGTCGGGAATGGACTCAACCCTGGATGGTTGGTATTTCTCAGCAGAACGACCCAGGGCTCAGTTTGGCTTTAGTGTGGACACTTAGGGGCCAACATCCTGGGTTGACCCCCAGCAGTGTCCCCTAATCCCAGCCACCTCTAAGCTCTAGAACCACTATTCCTAGTATCACTGCTCTATCAAAAGGGTCAGCCATGCCTTTGGATGTGGTATGGGCAGCAGGGGGAACAGAAAGCCCTGGGGGGAAGATGTGATTAAGGCTCAGCTCATTGAGATCAAGCATGGGGACTTCCACACCCGCCTCAGAGCTGCCTCAAAACAAACAAATAAAAAGATAAAACCACTGCACAAGCACCCAGAATAGCTACACTTAACCCTCATGTTTACACAGCTTTCCAGGTGGGAGCTGCACTCCAGGCCTATCCAGTTCAAAAGCCAACAGGGAGGCAGAGGTTCCACCATGCTAGTTTAATTCTCACTCTCTAATATGGTAGCAACAGAAACTGTGAGGTATGGTTTTTACCATTGTGTTGTCTCTTCACTGGAGAATACCAATGGTAAATACCATGTCCTGAAGAGTTCTTTATTTGTAACCAAAGGCCTTGACCCTACTATCTACAAACATACCCATTCTGAACTTTTGTTCCTGTTGTACAAATGTTTGTGACTAAGGCCTACAGAGATAGAGCGCTTTTTTGAATTTATATTAAGTCAACATACAGTCAAGTCTACAGCTGTGAATTTCTATTTCTGTCATGGACTAAATTCAGCTGTTAGAATTTTCTGGGTCATATCAGAAGTGATTCCTGTTCTCCCTTTACAATCCATCTCCCTCCTTCCCTCCATCCATCCCTCCCTCCCCTCCACCCTGCTTTCCTTCCTTCCCTTTCTCCTTCTTTCCTTCCTTCCAAAATACATATAGAACATTTTTTAGATCTGAAGGGTCCTCACCTCTTAAAGCAGAACCCAGTTGGGGATTCTTCTAATCATGAGGAGGTCCTTGGTTCGGACAGGACCTCTCACCACTGCCATCCCTAATGCTGGCCTCTGGACATATACGTGTCCTTCCTTTTTTCTTCTTTAACCCAATACCTCTTTCCTCACCAAAAGTCTCTTTTCCTTCCTTTTCTTTTTTCTACCAATCCATTTTCTTATCAGAATACGCACATTCATTAATAGTCTCTTTAAATCTGGTGATGTTCAGAACAAAGACTGTTGGGAATTAAAATAGTAGAAAATCCAAATTCCCCACTGTTTTGGGGGGACTAAATGTTTTGTGTGTAAAGAACCCTGGTAGGTTATAATTTAAAATAAACCTCTCTCATCTCTTCTTAAAAATATTATTTTCTTTGGACATGACCTTGGGAATAAAATCATGGATGAAGGTTATAAACAAGTAGAAATTCTGGTTCTTGAGGTCACGAGAGTACTCTGTTAACAAGTCAAGCTGCATAGTGTTGACCATGCGTTAGTACCACTGCGTTTTACATGTATAGTTATTCTCATTTGCACAACTCTGTGAACTAGGCCCTATTATCATCACCATTGTTCCCATTTTATAGATGAGAAAACAAAAACTTAGAGGTCAAATGACTCATGTGAGTTGACGGAATGGAACTAGGTCTGGAACCCAGGAGCCTAGGGTCAGGTGTAGGACTCACCCAAGGCAGGCCCCCGCAGGCCCGCCCTCCAAGTCCGTGTCCGGACTATTAGACACTGACTTGGGTGGGTGGGTGGTAGGGGTGGAGGCGGTAAGCAATTTTGTAAACACCATACTTGTAGTGGCTCGCTCAATCCTTGCAACAACTGTAAGAGACCTCCCACATCATTCCCCCATTCACAGCCGAGGAATAGAAAAGTGAAGAAACCTGCCCAGTGGGGAGCTTGGGTGTTAAGCAAGGCAGCCTGGCACTGGGGTCCGTGTACTTACCCACCACGCTGCTGTTCTTCTCACCGGGAGAGGAAGAAAACACTACCCCAGTTCCCACTAAAGCATATCCTTCTTACCTCTGCCATTGCTTCCACCACCTTCTGCTTATCCACTTGTAAGATCCCATTCTTTGCTGTGCGAGACACGTGCAGCTCGTGCCAGCGGCCCAGGGTGAGGGGGTCTTCACTCCTGTTGAAGGAAGGAAGCTTGAGCGTGGGTTAGCATCCTCGGTGTTACAGATCCCACTCATGAATCCTCCAGAATGCAACCGAGGCCAACCTCAGATGCCTCATTTCATTCAGTCCAAAGAAAATCATTCCTGTTTAGTAAGCATGGCGGGCGAGCTCCATCTATTGGAGCTCGGACCCCTTTACGGTAGGAACATTGCAATTATTATTTTATTTATTCGTTACAACAAGCCTGAAATGTGGGTCAGATGAGCCTAGTTTTCTAAATGAGAGGTGACAAGGGGGTGAGATGTGATCACAGATGCACACAAGCTTTGAAAACGGAGAAGTTACCTGGGCTCTGGTGTAAAACACAGATTCTCTGCTGTACTGATGTTTGCAGCATCCTTTGAAATGCATAAAAAATAGGATGGATGGATGGATGATTGGAAAGACAGATGGATATAAGGATAGCTAGGCATGTGACAAAGCAAATATAGCAAAATATTAATTATAGATGTCAAATGAGAGGTACAAAGATATTTACTATATAATTCTTCTAACTTTACTACATGTTTGAAATTTCTCATAAAAATGTTGGGGGAGATTCCATATTATCTGATATTGTAAAAAGGATTAAAGGTACTTTAAAAATTCAATTACTAATTCAAGGTAGAAGTGCTTGAAGTTTAAATGTTACTGACAGGAGTTTTACACATTACTTTGGCTAGTGAGGTATGCAAGAAGAGTATAATTATTGCATTTGTATTTCTAACGGGGTCTAGCTCCTAGCCTTCACTGAACCTCCCAATTATTTTTTGATCCTGGATCATCTTTAGAAAACTGTCAGGAATACCAATGGGCACAATTATCAAAAGGTCTCCACCCCCTCACTTGATTTTTTTTTGCTCTGGCAAATGCTTTTGTGATTTGTCCTTAGCAATTAGAATTTAATCACCTTGGCTAAATCGATATGCAATAAAGAAACCAGAGGCGCTCTTACAGCAGCCCCATCTCTGTGATAAGTCACAGCGCCTTGGTGGCGTGCTCGTCCTGCAGAGGTCACCCCCTGTCAATACCTGCCTTCCTCAGCATGCGGGGATCGATCGCAGCCATCACAAACTCATTGCAATTGCCTTGATTTTTGAATCAGGTTCATAATGAACTTGACTACCTTCTCCTTTTCCTAAAGTTAACATGATTTGGCCAGTTCCACAACTTCCTGTGGTTAGGGGCTTTCAGCGAATGTTACTAATCGAGCAGGAAGTCTTTGAAATGGTTTTCAAAATAAATATCTTGCAAAAGAGCTCCTGAAACACCATAGTCATCACTGCTGTCAGGTTACACGGGAGAGGGGATGGGACAGAGGGTGCTCTGCCCCTTGAACACTTTGAGCACTTGCTTCCTTTTGTCACAACCAATATGCAGAATCCTTTTCTGGGTGCTTTCCTGCCAAGCAAGAAGACAATAACTCACAGTAACAAAACAAAACAAAACAAAAAACTAAACCTCCTCTTGTCTCAAAGAGGCACAGAATTATGAAAGAGAGAGATGCTGGACACTCAGGTCCTATGAGTCTGTGACCTCACAGCTGGAGCGGTCACTGCAGAGGTGTGGGGTTGGGGGTGCCTTCCGTCCAGGAGGAGGACTGATGAACCTGACCCTCCGCTCACGCTTTCGGTCACTCCATGTCCAGGAGGAAGCCATGTGAAAACACAAGGTGATATTCAAGGTGTCTTCCCCTCTCAACTTGACAAACAGTTCTACTGGAATTGCTTTAACTGTTTTGCATAATCATATGTAAATTGAATCAATTAAATACCTACCAAAGTTGTCTTGAGACCTAGGACATTTTTGCATAACCAGAGGTACAAAAATGTAGTCCTTTTTAAGAATTGTTGGAACCCAATGCCGTAAGCATTTCTCATCAGCCATGAAAAATGGCCAGCAGTTAAGGGCGATGTAAGGTTGTAACATCTCTCCCAAACGCTCTTCCTAAAAATGATAGTCTAGCAGTAGGAATTATGATGGAACGCAGCCCGCGATTTCCTTTAAAACAACCACCAACTGGTTTCCTGCTGCAGGGCGTCATTGAACAAAACACTGTAGTGAGTTTCAAAAGACAATTTGCCAAACATAGGAACAAGAACCATGTCTGCCTTTGATGAGCAGGCTTCTGGCTTGAAGGTAAAAACTACCATGGGAGCAAGATGGTAAGAAGGGGGAGACACAAACAAATAAGAAGAACATGGGCCCTTACCATCCACGGGCTAGGGGAGTCATCAAAATAGCGACACACTGGATGGGAACAATCGATCTGCTAATAAATTAACAGTACAAGCGGATACCAGGAGGACAGTTTTGACGACTCAGAGCCAATTCCGCCACTGCCAGCAAGTATTTAAGAAGCAACTCGTCACCTCCACGCTATCAAAACCACCTATCACCCAGCCTTCCGGAGATCGTGCTCAGGGGTGGGGCTCTGTGACAGCTGACTCCGCGCCCGGCTCTACGTGGAGAGCGTAAGAGACTCGCTAGTAGCTGGTACCATCAAAGACACAGTGTAAGAGGACAGTAAGCATGGAAAGCGAGGTCACCAAGGACATTTCCGTTCCATGTCCGTTGACACCTCTTTGCTGGTTGTCATCTATTTGCTGAGCGCCCACCCAGGGATGCTCCGAGCATGTGCTGATGAATTACACTTCCTCCCGTTTCTCCTGATGGCACCATAGCAAAGGCAGGCAGGGGACCCCGGCCGAAGCCAGCCTGCCTGCCACAGACGGACACACAGAGTCGCTCCCTACTGGGGAGTTACTGGAGAAAAGGAAGTCCTGTCAGGAGGAAAGCCTGAGCCGCAAGGAAGCATGTTATCTATAAGCACCAGGACAATTTCAGAAAAGGTAACTGTGGAGGGAAGACAGGAAGAGTGCCAGCTATCAGGACAAAGTCATCTTTTCCCAGAGTGACTGCTGTATAGTGTTTGGGAGGTGGAGGGGCATGCAGGTTGCAGCCCTTACCTGAGAACACCGGTCCCAGAGCCACAGTCGAAGCGGAACTCCACGTGGCCCCCTGCCATGTTGATAGACAGGAAGTCCTTGCTGGCTGTGTCGTAGCTGTACAGCAGGACGCCGTCCCCCGAGTCCGGCCGAAACGTGATCTCAAACTCCGTGAAGGAGAGATAATGCTGGGGCTCCAGGGGCCAGGGGGTTGCAGCATAGGACCTCAGCGACTCTCTGAATTGCGGAATGATCAGGCTGAAAGCTAAGGAAAGAAGCGTGTCATTAGAAATCCCTCTGGTGCAGGACTAGCCACGTTCTTGTCTTCCTGCGTGGAGAGCAAAGCTGCATTTCCCGGCGGCCCTGAGCTCGCTGGCCGGCGTAACCGAATTCCAGTCAGTAGAATGTGGGAGGGAGTACCACACGGCACCCCAGGTCCGGCCCTAAAACTTCCCTCCATCTTGCACGCACCCTCTTCCCTCATCTGCTGGCTGAATGCAGGAAGGGGAGGTGGCGGGAGGTGGATTCTAAGGCCCCCGGCAGAGCCACTGGAAGGCAGGAGCCTGCATCCCTGAAGGACTGCATGGAGCAGAGGGTGCGATCCCCCCGCCCGACCTACTTGCAGCAATGTGTGATATGAGCAAGGATCAACCTTTATTATGTTACGCTACAAAGTATGAGATGATATGTAACAGCTCTGGTTTACTGGAAACCATAGGCCCTCTTCTAGGAGAAATGAGATTTGAGATTATACTGTGTTCAAAAGATTTTCTCCCAGGATGGTGTCTTAGGTCCAAATTTAAACCACTGGTAAAAAATTAAAATATGTTCAACTCTGCATGGTGCTCCAAAATCTTTTAAAAATCTTTAAAATTTTCCATTATTATGTGTGCGTTTGTGTACACGCATGTGTTTACATGTATATACACACATGTTGGCATCTACATGTACCGGGACCTAGGCAGACGGTATTGGGGGGTGGAATGATTCACTAGAACAGTACAAAGACAGAGAGTCAAGAGAGTCAAGATGACTTTTGTCCTATCCGTTGTTAATGATTCTGCTTCTCACTTCCCAACCTTTTCTCTGAAACTGTCAGCCATTCTAATGAGCACGAGCTGCAAATGGTCTGATATAGACCATATGCGCAGAGGTTTTTCTAAGTTTTGGGGGGCCAAAAGGAGCTCACCAAAGCCTGGCCCAAGAGTATCTTCAAATGAATATATCCTTGGCTGATTTGACCCATGAACACTCAAAGACACACCAACCTTATAAAAAGGGGCGGGGGGGAACACCTGGGTAGCTCAGTTGGTTAAGCATCTGACTCCAGCCCAGGTCATGATCCCAGGGTCTTGGGACTGAGCCCCGTGTAGGGCTCCCTGTTCAGCGGGGAGTCTGCTTGTCCCTCTGCCTCTGCCTCTCCCCTCACCCCACCTCGTGTACGCACTCTCTCTTAAATAAATAAAATTGTTAAAACAAGATTCTCCTGTGTCTCCCAACACTGCATAAATTTTAATTCCATAAAAATGTATGGGACCTTGCTAAAAGCACACTGATGAGACATTATATCAACATGAATTAACCATGCAGAGATCACAGTCAACTTGCTTCTTTCTCACCATCTTCACAGTGTCGCCCTTTGAATCCAAGGGGACAGAGGCAAATGTAGGAGTCGGCTTTGACGGCCGTGCAGGTGCCACTGTTGATACACGAAGCCTCATCACAGAGCCCGCTGCTGCATTCCCCTAAATACAGAAGAGGAATTACCAAACAGATCCATCATGGGAGCCAGGCAGAGATGATGGCACTGAGCACGCCAACAGCTCAGGGCTCCGGATAAATACAGTTCCCTTCCACTCCTGTTCTCTGGTATCGCTGCACAAGTTCAGGGTAAATGGATTATACCTTCGTTTTAATTTGATTTTGGCTTGTTCTTTATGAAGAATCACTGAATCTTCAAAACATGGTGGACACAGTTAATCAATAGTCAATTGTTGGACAAGTTTATGACCACTGACGAGGATGAATGAGCTGTCTCTGCTTTAATTCATCTCTCTCTTATTCCCATAAGAGTGTGTTTCAATCTCGCCACGTCAACAAGGCATTTCTGTTAAAAGTGTTCTTGTTGGTGTGGCCCCAGTTCCCTTAAGTGCTACCACCCTGGGGGTTCAAAGTGGAGGCAATGAGGTAGGGACTGAAGCCATGTCTAATGTATGACCTGGCCTGAACCAACCTTTGTCTAAGGCAGGGAGGGGTGAGGGGTGAGGGGGCTCCCTAATACCTCAGCACATGCCTTCCAGAATCCCTGTTACGAACCCATGGGAGACAGGAAGGTGGCCTGGAGTAAAAAGTGGTGAGACACTCCACGCCAGATGGGTCCATTCTCTTTACCGAACACAGAGAGACCCATGCAGGGAACACTTTGTCATTGTCAAGATCATCGGATGAAGGGGGAACAAATGGACCTCCCCTGCGCTGCTTGTCTTCTGCTTCTGCAGTCTTCCTTCTTGTATATACGAAATAAATTAGACAGAAGGATCAGTATTTGGTCCAGAACGACATAGGTGAGTACAAAACACTTCTTTCCCAGATGGGGGCAAAGGGGCACGTCTCTGATTGAGGGGTCCAGCCCTGTGCCCTGCAGGTTGGTGATGCTGGGCCCGCCTGAGCTAAAAACACCCCCCCCCCAATGTTGGCCTGGTTGTGTCATCTCTGTAAGCCTCACATTCTTTCGTCCTCAGCCCTCTGTGTTCATCGAGCTGATCCAGTCCCTGGTTCCGTGCTCAGCCTCCCTGGGAGGATGAACTGGGCTGGTAGAGTGTGCACCCCTTGAGGAGGCCAACCGCAGGGGCCCGTGACAGAGGTGAATTCGAGCCCCTGCAGACGGCTCGGGGCTCCAGCCAGGGTGGGCTGGCTTTGGTAAATCCCGGCTGGGGCCCCTGGAAGTTCAGGCCAAAGTGACGGGTGGTCTGCAGTCACAGTCCGAGCACATGGCCAGCATCCTGGCTCCACGGGGAGATTGAGGAGCATCCCCGAGAGCCAAACTTGCAGGGCCGTGCCCCCACTGGTCTTGGTGGGCTGCGGCTCTTTCTCAGAGAAGGGCTGCTGCCACAGGGAAGACATGAGCTTCTGGGGTTATTTTAGATGCATACAGGAAAATATTACTTTATATATTTGCATTGTGACTATATTTTAAGAGGTGGGAGTGGGATGGGGCATTTCCTTGATGAAAGTGTTTCGGCTTGATTCTGCCGGCCATGGTATGCAAGCCGGACCGGGAGGGCTGGCATGGGAAACAGGAATGAAATCTTATGGGGAGGGAACCTGGGGCTGGGCGGGGTGGTGGCAGGGGACATGGAGAGAAGGTGAGACACAGGCAGGAAAGAAACAGCCAGCTCCTTCTAGAGGCTGACGTGGAGGCAGACTCTAGCATAACGTCCAGGGGGTCCCCGCCAGGCTGTCTGCACAGAGTGGCAGGAGCAGAGCCATGAGCACGGCTGGGAGCTGGAACAGGTTGCTCTGGGCAAAGAAGCTGGCCTCACTCAGCTGAAACCTGTGGTCCCCGTGCCAGCATCCCCTGCTCAGCCCCGTGGACACAGCCCCTACACACACGAGGGGCACGCCGGGGGGCGGCAGTGACGTGGGGGTGACCTGGACACCAGGAGTGGAGGGGCTTCCTAGAGAGGATGGGGAAAGGGCCCCATGGGACTCCCGGGAACCAGAGAAGGGTGAGGAGCCGGCAGAGAAGACAGTGGGAGAACAGGCCAGCGGGCTGGGAGGACTCAGGGCAGGTTTGGGGAAGCTCCGGGTGGAGCCAGAGCACAGAGAGCAGGCGGAGTTAATACTGCTGGAAAGTCCTGGAAGAAGGGTTGCGGGTTTGTAAAGGGATGACCATACCCGGTTTTAGGAGAGGGATTTTGCTGTGCTGTGGAAGGCAGAAGCCCTATTGCAGGGGGTTCACATGGGGGCCTGGAAAGATTGGGAGCGTCGGGTCTAGAAAGAGAGGAGCAAGGTGCCCGGGGTTCCCAAACGCGGAAGGTAGCATGGCTGTGTGAGGCATGGTGCTGGGTTTCAGCAGGGGGACCTGAGCAAGTGAGAATAAGACCGGGCCGGGGGGGAGGGTCCGTGAACTGATAAAACACATTAATCTTTATTTTCCCTCACTTCCAACAGAACGGGAGTGTTCCCCTCAGTTACTCACGTAGGCAACAAGCCTCTAAGAATGGGCAGTGCTCGTGGCCTGTGGCCAACTTTCCCGAGTTACTGTTTTATCACATTCCACTCATTGCAGATATCTCAAAATATCATTTATGCTAATTACTACTTTGAAACCATGGTAGCTCTTCCACCCCCATTAAATAATCTTATTCTCTAATGCTTTATAAAGAAGCACAGATACTACTACAATAACAAAACTTAAAAAAAACTGTATGGCTTTATTTTAATATAAGTATTTCCTATCAGGGATATTTTTCTCCACAATTTTTTTTTTTAAGTTTTTATTTATTTATTTGAGAGAGAGAGAGCAAGCATGAGTTGGGGGGAGGGGCAGAGGGAGAAGCAGACTCCCTGCTGAACAGAGAGCCCCACGAGGGGTTCAATCCCTGAGATCATGACTTGAGTTGAAGGCAAAGGCTCAACCGAGCCACCCAGGTGCCCCTATTCTCTGCATTTAAAAACGTCATTTCGAGGGGTACCTGGCTGGCTCAGTCAGTGAGCGTATGACTTTTGATCTCAGGGTTGTAAATATGAGCCCCACATTGGGTGGTAAGATTACTTAAAAATAAAATCTTGGGATGCCTGGGTGGCTCAGTTAGTTAAGCATCTGATTTTGGCTTAAGTCATGATCTCAGGTCATGAGATCGAGCCCTGCATCAGCCACTGCGCTGGGGCATGGAGCCTGCTTAGGAGTCTCTCTCTCTGCCTCCTCCACCCCCTGCTCGCTCTCTCTCTCAAAAAAAAAAAAAAAAAAATCCTAAAGAAAATAATAAAAACATTTGAGAAGAGTCCATTGGCTTCACCAGGCCATTAGAGAAGTTCATGGCACACGGAAGGTTAAGTACCCTTGGGTTACTGAAATAATGATCCTGGTAGCAAGGTCCAGGGATGTAGGGAAGGACAGAGGCAAAGTGGAGATAAACAGGCCAGTTTTAGAAATGAGGAAATCTTCCCAATCTTAGAGCAGGAGGAAGAAAGTTGGTGGCCAGGTCACGGGCCTAGAGTGCTGGGGGTACCTCAGCCCCACTAAACGAAATCACTTTTGTTGACACTGAACCTACTAGATGTCAGCTTGTGTTTACGCAAGACAATGAAGTGAGAGCCAGTGAGAAATGAGGCCACTGAGGAGAAAAGTAAAGGTGGAACGTCACGGGGTAGAAGACATTAAGGACACACACGGGCAGGGAGCAACCTCCTCCCCTCGTCCCCCAGTCCAGAACGGAGGCCTGTCTGTCTCCCCTACTGAAGACCTGTCAACTTAGTCTACACCTCTGCCACCACCACCGGCCTGGAGCAAATCGCCATTATCTCTGATCTGGACCACTGCCATCGCTGCCCGGCCAGTTTAACGTGCGTCCTAAATACTGCTTCCAATAAGCTGTCCGTGGCCAGAGCGATCTTCTCAAAACACAGACTACATCCCGGTATACCCACCTCCCCCGGTACTCCCACTGGGACAAGTCATTTCCTCTGCCCGGAATGTTCTTCCCTCTCTTATCTGCTTTAAAAGAAAAATGTTTCAGATAGCAACTTTGCATTATATCCTCAGAAAGCTTTCCTGGACCTCCTGCTCATACAATTCCCTTATTGCACACTATTATTGTGTTATCACTCCTCCTTTGTAACACTTACAGCCAAACATCATTTTACATTTACTCGTGTGGTTGTTTGATCAATCTGGTCTCTCCTTGCGGCAGCTACGTGAGGGCTGAGCTCGGATCCTCCGGTTCTTGTTCATTACTTTATCCCCATCACCCAGAGTCACGACGGACATTAAGCAGATGCTTAAACAAGTATCTTGAGGGAAAGAATGACTGAAAGACCAACAAGCCCATGGGGGGACCCACGGACACCTCAGACCTCTGGAGTCTTGAATAACTTGGGAAGCGGCTTTGACACGCTGACCCAGTGGGGTGTGAAGATCCAAGACAGGATTGGGAAAAACGAGTGCTGCTGGTTTAGGTTGGAGAAGTTGGGTAGAAATACCAAAAGAAAAGTCTAGGCCAGAGAATGCAAAATTTGCTGAGATCACAGACTAGTCTAGAACATGAGTTTAAAGAGAGTTCAGTCACTGGGAATAATCTAATGAAGGAGATGAGGTGGGAGGGCTTGGGGAATGAAAGGTCCCTCTGAGGCGCGGAGGCAGGCTGAGGTGATGGGGGAGGGGAACAGAGAAAAAGCTGGGGTTGCAGACAGCAGTGCCAACTTAGAGGTACCAGACAGAGGAAGCATGAGTCTGCTACTGTCATTACTTTCTTCTGGAAGCCTGTATCCCCACCAGAAATTCTCTGCTGTTGGTATGAGCCCAGCCTTCCCCATGGTGGCACTGCATTTAACTTAAAAGAACTTGAATTTCTGAAAGACTAACTCCGACTAAAGCAAGTATGATGTATGAGGAAGCAGCCCTTTTCCAGCACGCCAGGGTGAAAGATGGGAAGAAAATGAAAAAAGGCAATGTGACTGATGTCTGCCATTAAGGTTCATCATAAGGCTCACAGTCATCAAAGAATCCAACAGTAGCTCCTGAGGAGCCCAGAGCCAGTAAGGTGGGCCCGCCTGGTGCCATCGGCTTAATGGAGAGGTTGGTTTCACACTGTGTGAGAATTTAAAGCACTGCCAGGAATTGGGCCTTGCTCAACTTCCCAATGTCATAACTACCCATCAGATGACCACGCGGCCTGGAGGCTACAGATCTTTCAGGGCTGTTTCCCTGTTAGTTCAATGAAGAGAGAAAAAACAACTTATAGCCTGCTTAATGGGTGGAGTCAGGATATTAATAGTAATATTAATAGCAAGAAATATTTACAACATGTTTGCTATGTGCAAGGCTTTGTTCTTAGTACTTATATGCACCACAACTCATCTGGACAAAGTAATCTTACGAGGAAGTTACAAAATATATTCATAGGTTGAAGCCCTAATTCCCAGTGTGACTGTATTTGGAGACAGGGCCTTTGAGAAGGTAAATAAGGTGATTTGAAGTCTTAGTGATCCAATCTGAGCAGTGTCCTATAAGAAGAGGGAGAGACACCAGGGATAAAGGCACCGACCAAGGCCACAGGAGGACACGGTGAAGGAAGGATTGCCAAATGCAAACCGAGGAGGGAGGCCTCGGGAGAAACCAAACCTGCCAGTGCCTTCATCATGAAGTTCCAGCTTCCAGAACTGCGAGAAAAGAATGTTATTAAAGCTACCTGGTCTGTGGTATTTTGTTACAGCAGGCCCAGCAGACTAAAACAGTCAGCAAGTTAACCAAATTTAGAATTACCTATCTGCTCTCAGCAATGGAATAAACATCCTTATTCCTTTAAAAAACAATCCTAGTCTTTTCAAAAAATCATGCTGAAACAATTGGACATCTGCATGCAAAAAAAAAAAAAAAAGGTAATAATCTAGACAGAGACCTTACACCCTTCACAAAAATTAACTCAAAAAGATCACAGGCCTAAATGTAAAACATAAGACTGTGAAACTTCTAGAGGGTAGTGTTGACAAAAACCTAGATGACCTTGGGTAAGGCAATGACTTTTTAGAAACAACACCAAAGTTATAACCTTTGAAAGAAGTAACCAATAAGCTCAATTTCACTGAAATTAAATATTTCTAATCTATGAAAGGCAGTGACAAGAGAATGAGAGGATAAGCCACAGACTGGCAGAAAATATTTGCAAAAGACATATCTGAAAAAGGACTGTAGTCCAAAATTCATTAAAAAAAAAAAAAAAGTCTTAAAGTTCAACCATAAAAAAAAAAATCTGATTTTTTTAAAAAAATGGGCTAAAGACCTTAACAGACACCTCACCAAAGAAGGTATACAGGTGATAAATAAACATATGAAAAGATACCCCACGTGATAGGTCATCAAGGAAATGCAAATCATAACAAGATACCACCACACATCTGTTATAATCTGGAACTCTGACAACACCAAACACTAACAAAACTGTGGAGCCACAGGAACTCTCAAACATTCCAGGTGGGAATGCAAAATGGGACAGCTACTCTGGAAGACAGTCTGGCAGCTTCTCACAAAACTAAACATATTCTTAGTACGTGACCCAACAATCACACTCTTTTTTGGTATTTATCTCAAAAAGTTGAAAATTTATGTCCACCCAAGAAACCGTCACACTGATGTTTAGAGCAGTTTTATTCATAATTGCCAAAACACGGAAGCAACCGAGATGCCCTTCAGTGAGCAGGACAGACAAGCCCGTAGTACATATAGACAATGAAATATCACCCAGCACCAAAAAGAAATGAGCCATCAAGCCAGGAAAAGGCATGAATGATGGGCGCTTGGGTGGCTCAGTGGGTTAAAGCCTCTGCCTTTGGCTCAGGTCATGATCCCAGGGTCCTGGGATAGAGCCCCACATCGGGCTCTCTGCTCAGCAGGGAGCCTGCTCCCCCCCAACCTCCTCTGCCTGCCTCTCTGCCTGCTTGTGATCTCTGTCTGTCAAATAAATAGATAAAATCTTACCAAAAAAAAAAAAAAAAAGGCATGAATGAAACTTGGATGCGTATCACTAACCAAAAGATGCCAATCTGAGAAAGCTCGTTACAATATGACTCCAACTATGTGACATTCTGGAAAAGGCAAAATCATAGAGAATGTTAAAAAAAAAAATCAGTGGTTGCCAAAGGTTGGGGGTGGGGAGAGAGGAGAGAGAGAAATGAGCAGAGCACAGAGGGCTTTTAGAACAGCAAAAAGGCTCTGTATGGCACCAGAATGGTGGTATTACATTATACATTTGTCCAAACCCTCAGAACGCACGATGCCACGAGTGAACCACACCACGAACTACAGACTTTGGGTGATGCTGATGTGTCAGTGTGTGCTCACCGCGTGTAACCAGGGGCATGCTGGTCATGGGGGAGGCCATGCAGGTGGGGGTGGGTGGTATAAGGGAAATCTCTGTACCTGCCCCTCACTTTTTTGTGTGAACCTTAAACTGCTGAAAAAATAGTCTTAATAAAAAAAAAAAAGAAAATAGAAAAAAAAAAGTCAGTCCTACCTCTGCCTACTCTTTTGGATAAGTTTTATTTGACTTTCAGCCCCAGTTTCCTCATGTATGAAATAGGCACAACAAGGGTGCCTGGGTGGCTCAATTGGTTGAGCATCTGCCTTCGGCTTAGGTCATGATCCCAGGGTCATGGGATGGAGTCCCACATCAGGCGCCCTGCTCAGTAGGGAGCCTGCTTCTCCCTCTCTTCCCTGCTTGTGCTCTCTGTCACTATCTCTGTCTCTCTTTTTTTCAAATAAATAAATAAAATCTTTAAAAGTAAAGTAAACATATAAATCGTAAAATAGGCATAACAGTAACAATCGCTACCTCGTAGAGCTAGTGTGAGGAGTTAAGGCAGATAAGAAAGTGCTGGACACAGTGGTCAAGAATTAGAATTTCGTCATTTCTCTGGAAGCAGAGGGCTTATGAAAGTTCTTCTTGCATTACTGTGTTGGCTCTTCCACTGGACTGAGGAGGAAGGGTGAAAGGGCTAAACTGCTTGATGCCAGGCTTCATGGAGAAGGCCAAGGGCAGCAGGACACAACCAAGGGTTAGGTGTACCATATTGTTTACCACGTCTTGCTGGTCAGGCTCAGGTCATCATGTCTGCAAAGCACCAACCTCACCCCTTGGGCCCACCTCTGGGGTAACCAGGTGCCTACAGTTGCAGTCCATGAAACTGCTCACCTCCCTGGCCCACACCAGAAGGGCAATCCCAGAAGAGCACCCAGGCCCATTGGGCAACCACTTACCCACGTCAGCTCCACTGAGTGCCTTCCCTAGGGGCCAAGGCCTCATGTCGATTCTCTTCCCATTAACGGTGAGCGACTGTACACAGCCTTGAAAGCCTCTGTTTGTTCCTGTTGCTCTGACCAACCAGTATGCGTTGGGAGCCCCTCCAAGATAGAGGGGTGTCCGGAAGGTAATTTTACTGTACTGGCCCTTTAAGAAAGATGAACACTGTAACTCACTGACCAAAATCGAAAGCCAAAACACAACAGATTTTAATGAGGGGCATGGTTAAGATGTAGTTTACAGCCCCACTGCTTTCTTCCATCTGTATTTATGTTTACAACATTGCCTGGAAAATTAAACCCATGGTTGCTGTAGGAAACCTAGTGAGGTCCTCCGAGGGCTGTGTTTTGAGAAGGGGTTTTGGAATGCCTGGAAGGGAAGGGAAGGGAAGGTGGGTCAGAGCCAAGAGTAACCCAACAGGCAGGGCACCATGCTGGACATCCAAAAAAAACTTTCTCTTTCCAGTCCCAACACCAACTTACTGTGTACCTTGGATGAATCATAGGGTTCTTGCATGTCTCAAAAGGTGATAATGCTAATTTTGTGTATATATGGGCTAACACTTACCTTTTACTCTCCTAGTCTCCCATATACTATGTCCTGCAAGAAAAGTTGTGTGTGGCGGGGGAGAGGGCAGGAGTACCACACAGATTGTTTGCAAAATATTTTGAAATTTGCTCACGGATACTACTTTTGTGTATGTGTATATCTATAATTAGGTAGGGACATTTCTAATCTTAGAGAAAACCACAATCTGGATTGTAGATTTTGAGGTTATAAAATACTGACCTGAACATTAGGTAGGACAAAATTAAGGTACACTTTGTCATTTGTTTGTTGTTGTTGTTGTTGTTTTTATATATTTAAGAAATATCTTATTCATTTGGATTAAAGGGGGCTGGGAAAATCATGTTGCCAGAATTTATAAAAAGCCCAGAATGTAAGCCACTGAAATAAAGAAAATCTTTATCTTTTAGACTTTTGTTGCCAACAAACAGAACATCTAAATCATTACTTTATCTTTTCTAATGAATAGATAAGAATGATTTATAACTAGTGTACTAAATATGAGCTAGGCCGCTTTAAAGTACTTACAGAGAATTTTAAGGATTGTTTGCCAGCCACTGGGCACACTGTTTTTGTTAGATGAATTGAATGCCCTGTGGGCTTATTTCATTAAGATCCTCAGAACTCACTCTGGATCCCATTTTCACTCTGTTCCTTGCTCCAGGATCACAGCAGGGGCCTGACAACTCAATCTTTTTCTTTTTCCTTTTCTGGAACATTCCATGCATTGTAGGGTGAGTGGTTCCTCTGAGCCTCCCTCACAACATCCTAGACAATAGTCTGATAAAATTGGCCTTTACCTTCCTCTGATAGGTTTGCTTTGGGTTCTGGAGCCTGTTTTGCCTGCTGTCAGAGAATTGGAAGTGCCCTGGAGTTAGCCTATACCCATGGCACTTAACAGTTTTTGATGGGTGCCAAAGTGTGAAAGTCCAATTCCCTTGCTTTGGGTTGGGATCACTCTGAGGTGTAAGTTATACTACAGAGCTCCCCTACAGAATCAGGCTGAAGCCAGACCCTGAAGAACTTTGTAAACCTTGATTTAAGACAGAATCACGGGGCACCTGGGTGGCTCAGTGAGTTAAGCAGCTGCCTTCAGTTTAGGTCACGATCCCAGGGTCCTGGGATCAAGTCAGGAATCATGCTCCTTGCTACATGGAGAATCTGCTTCTCCCTCTGCCTGCAGCTCCCCCTGCTTGTGCGTGTTCTCTGTCTCTCTCTCCCTTTCACTCTGACAAATAACTAATTAAAAAAAAAAAAAAAACAGAGTCACTATCTCCCAAGACAGTTTACCAAACATTCCACAATTGTCCTGCTTATTCAACTTGCTAGCAAATCCTAGTAGTAGAGGCAAACATTGCCCTGAGTAGCCATAAAATTAAATGCTTCTTGCAATTAATTCTTATATTCATTAAAATTATAGATCCACAGGATTGGAAAAGATATGGGAACTCATACAGTCCAATCTCCCATTGACTCCTGCAGCCCTTGTGTGTCCCTACCAAAAGGTGTTGGTAACGTATTTTCTGCACACCCCCAAGGACAGGGAACAGTCTCTGAGATCATCCGTTGCACTTCTGTATACCTTTGTATGATTAATTGGAGTTAAAATCACTTCCTTAGGATCTCCCCATCCCACTTCACCTTGGGGGTCCACAGAGTAAGTCCTTCTTCCCCCAAACTCTCCCTCTATAATGAAAAGGCACCATCCACACCTTCATCTTCTTCTCTCCAAAGTAAACAATGCTCCTTCCGTTGATCATTCTAAGGATTTTAGGTCAGTTTCCTGTTTCAATAACTGTTGTTTAAACATGCTCCAATTCGACTGTGGTCCTCCTAGAGTGCAATCACAGATCTGAATGCAAGCCCCTTAGAGGATCTGAGTTACCATTAGAGCACTGGAGGCTATGTACATAGCTCCTAGAATATAATAGGACTATCACCTCCATTTTTCTGGAGGTCCCTATTAATGTGACTTATCATTTCTTGAGCTTGTTGTTACTACATAGTTCTGTTTATTAACCTTTATTGAATTTCCTTGCTTTAAACTGTAAGACATTTTCACATGTATTGCTTCTATTACAGCTTCTCCATTCTATTTTCACAGTTAGTATTTGGGATCCAAGTTCAAAGCTTCTTTATTCCTATCAGACTTAACTGTAATCATATTAGGGCTGTTGTCCTGGCATGTATATGATTCTGTAGTTCATTTATCTTGTCTTTTTTCCCTTAGAAATAACATGTGTATATGCATAAGTGACCTTACTGGATTCAGTGACTCAATTGGATTCTTGTTCCTTTGGAACCACGGGGGTCCAAATTAATGGGAATCAGCAAGGCATGGTCCTTTATATAACATGTCCTGCCAGTAAAAAATAGGGAAAAGTCCAGGCAGGGAGGAAACCACACACATATACACAAAGGCTCTTTTGCTACATTTTTCCTCAGAGAATACAGACACCTGCCTGATTATAATTACAGACTCGGTTCCTTGGCAGCTTGCTAATCCAAACCGTTTATTCTAAACAGGGCTCTAAAATTGCCCAGTGCATGACCAATATGTGAATACCTAGGTGATTTACTGCATAGCCCAACAGTTAAATTGTTTGACCACTTCCTGTAATCATCCCCCCCCACCCACGTGGTAGATGAAAGGATCATTCCTGCAGATTCAACCAAGGGAACTTTTCAGGACTGTTTGTAAAGCCACACGACAACACCCTTGCCTTAAAAGCAAGCTTTGTGTTTGGCACTAATAATGGCATCTATTCTTCCAATATGGGCCTTCTTCTCCCCTGGCTTTGATGTCCTTGTGGAGAGAGGCCACAGCAATGAGCACAAGGCCAACTGTGTGTTTCCGCACCCCCTCAGTGATGATGCTTGCAAATTCAACTCTTCTCCTCAATAGATGTGGGATGGATGTGTGCCCTGAACCTGTGTCCTGCCGAGTCTGCCTCAGCTCTCAGCGGGGAGGAGGGTTGGAAGGTGGGAGTGGGGAGGAGGCAAGGATGCTAATGGAGGGTGCTCACACTCACCTGGGACTGGCCTGACACCGGGGTGCCGTTGTTCACCTGCAGTAGCCCTTTCAGCCCATCTCTGTAGAGTGTGACAGTGTGCCAGGCCCCTAGTTTGATTTTGCTTTCACTTATAATGATGGCAACCCCGGTTCCACAGTTAAACCTGTGGGGAGGAAAAAGAGGAAAAGGCCCTCTGCTCAACCAGCTCATTAGGTGTTCTGACCCCCGCCCCCCCCAGCATTTGCAGGGTGATGGCTTCTTTGAGAGTCAACCTGTTTGGATATGTTTATGAGTATCAAGAACTACTTCAATCTCCACATGAAAGAGCTACACTTTGCCTGCTCTCTGGGCCAGTCTCAGTCCAGCCATCTTTAATCTGTCCACAGACCCTTCAGATATGGGGTCTTCTCCAGCCTGATTTTCTCTGCAGCTTCAAAAAGGATGGGCAACTAAGACCTCCCTCCCGCCGCCAGTGACTGCCAGATGCTTCAAGTGGATCCGAGGTATGGCAAACTAGAACTTGAGTCATTCTGCTTCCAGGTATTTCTCTGGGGACTTTCCCCAACTCCCAGATGATGGGCTCAGTGATATTAATAAAATGGAAAAAACACAAGTCTTCACACTTATCTTGGCAAGCTGGCCAGTGTTGCCATCTGTGTTCAGCTGTGCCCAAAGGCAGTGCCATTTCCACAGGAGCCCCCAGCTTTGCTGGGGGGTGTGGGTGGAGGGGGAACATTCTCGGACGATTGCTTTATTCATGTTTTTGTTTTCTTTCTCCAACTTCCCTATGGCGCAGGGCACCCGCTAGTCACTGTGCCTGACGTCTAGAATTCTGACCCTTTCCCGTCAATTTCCAGACGGCCGCCATGCCGCTTCCCCATGGGTCCCGAGTTGGCCAGTGGGGAAGGACACGTGACCAACATCATCCTTCTCAGGACTTGCACTAACCGCAGCTACTTCTCATGGATTCCCTGCGTCCCCTCGATGATCCTCGGTGCAGAGGAATGGGGTGGAGACGCGTGACGGAGTAGGCTTAACTAGAGGGGGCGGAGGAATCAGGAGCTGCGGAGCTGGAGGGCGGCTTCCATAAACTCCTGCAAGTGCTACGCATCCTCCGAGCGTTAGTGTGTGCGTGAGTGTGAGAACCGCTGTCCCGACCCTGGCCCAGCCTCGGATCCCCACGAGTCAAAGCAATGGTGGACCGCTGTCTTCCCCAAGTGGGATGTTCTACCGTCTTCTCCAGCTTAACCTAAAGTAATCTGGGGGCTGAAATAATCAAAAGACAATAACGGCGGATGCTTCTGGAGTGCTTACTACGAGCCAGGCACCGCTCTGAGCACTTTCGTGTATTCATTCATTTCCTCCTCACAAGAGTCCTGGGAGGAAATGCGGGCTCAGAGAGGTTAAGTCACTTGCTGAAGGTCAGGCAGCAGAGGAATGGTGCCATCAGGACCTTAACCAGTGCACTAGGGACAAGGACAAGGCTGATCCTCCTTGGTCATTCTCAGCAGCTGTGTACACCCCCATGAGGGTGGTTCAAACCCTCATACCTCCATAAAACTTGGCCCCAGAAAACCCCTCACAGATTTAAGGTGGCTTCCAAAGTATGTTGGGGGAGAAATGACCAGGGCTGAGGAGTGCCAGTCTGCAGCTCTGGGGCGGGGGGTGGGGGGATGCTGAGCCAAGGATGGGCTTTGAGCCTCTGGGAACCCGCAGGAGGCTGTAGGCTCCTGTCTGCTCTCTGTGGCCATCAGTCCTATTTGCCACAGGAGACGAGAAGATCCCAGCTTCCTTCCCATCACATCTACTTGAGCTTGGGGAGTGAAGGGACTGGATTGCTTGGGCTCACTGTTGCAGTCACCAGACCTACAACTGTGCCTGGTATACTGCAGGGGCTCCAGAAGAATTTCCTGTTGAATGAACAGACCGAACTCAAGCTTCGAGGTGGACCTGTGTTCCTGCTATGCCACTATTCAGTAAATTTCTCCAGGCTCGTCTTATATACATCGTTCCTTTATCAGCAGGGGCCCATCCCATTTATATTTTACTCACACTATAAAAACATAAACATAACGTAGGATGGTATTAACAAATGCGGGGGGTTTTGGTGGGAGTTACCTGAATTGGAGCGAGCGTCGGATGATGGCCAGAGACATGAAATCGCCTCTCCCATTTTCATTCTCCCCGCAGTAGAGCAGTAAGCCATCCTCCGCCTCTGCCTAGTGTATGAACAAAAGCCACATGAACAATGAGCACCACCTGGAAACACTCATGACTGTGGAACCTGAGCGTTCTCTCTGTGGCCCTATCTACAAAGGGGTGAGCACACGGTACTCCAGTGAACTCCCAGGTCCCAAGTCTCTGTTCCTTTCCGGTAAAGAGAGGGCAGCAATATAAACGAGTTTAGGGAAAGCTGGCTTGGCCCTTCTCTTCCCTTGCTTGGTGGGTTCACCAGCAGAGCCTCAAGAAAACCATGTGCACAGAGACTGCAGGCAGAGAGGTTGTTTGCATGTCCGTCGAATTCTATTTCCACCAAAGAACATTCTTTTAAAAAAAAAAAAAAACTCCTTTTCACTTCCCTCCCTCTGGAGAAGGGTGCGCATTTGCTTCTTTCCTTCTGTTAGGGGAACAGGCCGATAAAATCTGCCCTGCTCCTAGACTGGGTTGTTTTCACCCTTGTTGGCTGCCCGAGACTGGGACAGATCATCTTTTGGACATTCAACACTGTGACCATGACCTCAAAGGGGACTTGTTTCCAGACCACCAACCCTTGCTGTGCTGAGATGCCCAAAAGAATAACTCTAAGCTGAAGTCCTGCACTGAGATCTGATTTGTTGTTGATTCAGGTCAGAGAGCATCCCCTGGGCTCTCACTGCATGCAAGGACTGTGTATAGAGCAGTTTTTCTATGCGTTCGATTACAGTCATAGCAAGGATGGCAGACATGTGAGCTCCCTTTACGAGGGATTTTGGAATGGGGAATTCGTTATGCCTCTGAGATCCCGGTCTGTGAAGAGTCACCATGATGAGCTACAGGGCTGGGACCTGCACGCTCTCACTGGCCAGCCAGCCACTTCCGTAGTTCAGTAACACACAGAATCCACCCTCTGCTCACTGCACCCTTGAACGTATGAATGTGCCCATCATTCTTGTTACCCTGTGAATGTGTTTAAGGACAGACTCTGTGTCATATTTACTTTTGCTGTATACCTCTATGCTTCCCGCACTCCCAGCGCACCCCACTTGATATGGTCCAATGCCCAGCTAAGATGTCCGTCCAATAGGCATTCATCAAACAACTAATCCTTACCCTAAATTCAAGAGTAATTTGAAACGCCTGATAGGAGTTCTTCAGAGGCTCAAAAGTTACATAGGAGTGGCCAAAGAACTGAGGATACTGTATAACAATATCTAAAAAAAGAAGAAGACAACATAAAAGCATACTATATGATTTCCTTATTTGTTCAAGTGCAAAAATCAATATACACCATTGCATAGAGGTCATTAAGTGAAAACCCTCCAAATCTGTTACACCTAGCTTATTATCTTCTCTACTTTTGACACCTGTGATTCTGATTCTTGGGAACTCTGAGCTTCTGAAATTCTTAGGGAGAAACTAGAGATTGTTAACTTGATACCCTAAAAAAGAAATCAATAATTTCAAGATCACTGACACCTGCCTTCTAGCTGGATATTCATGTGATATAAGTTGGCTCAGTTATCATCTTTCATAACTTCATGCCCATGTTTCAGCAGCACTTTTTCAGTAGAGATGTGATCCAAGTAAAGTCTGCCTCCCCAAGGTGTCGTTAGGATTATTCAATAATTGCTCCAAAAATACTACATGTACGGCACACATAGAAACAGGGCACTATTCAACTAGAAGCAATGGAAGTGGCCTTAACGTTTTTCCTGGACAGCTAACTTAATTATGAATACATGGACAAGGTGCTTATCTAAGGGAAAAAAAAAAGGGCTAGAAGGAACCATGTGTGGCACACAAAACTGCCCCTGGGTCCCACTGGAGCCAACCTCTCCACCACATTGTTCTTCCCACCAAGGGCTTACCTTCTGAGCAGCTCACACCACCTTTGCCCAGGTTGCAATGGCACCGTGAGCCCCCCCAGGTGTAGTCATTGATACAAAAGCTGTCAGCAGAGCAGATCACTTCATCACAAGACATGTCAAAGAGCCTTGGCATTATAGCCATGACTTTCTTCCCTTTCCTCTCCGCTGGAGTGGGCTGGGGAGCCACTGTAGTCATTGGGAGAGATGCTAGAGTATGGGGGACAAGCCTTGGAGCAGTCTTTGGGTTTGACCTGTGTTCCTTCCTGGATTCCACCAAATATTTCCTATTTCCTCCTTTGAGAGCAGGAAGTGGTTTCACCTAAAGCCAGAGAAGAGAAAGGGTTCAGGTTTGACACAGAGCACAGTGTTTAGACAGCCTTATTTATGGCTGATGTCTAATATTTTAAAATATGGTCAGTTTGGTTATTTCTCAAAACCCTAGAATGTAGAACCTACTTATGGATAAGCACTTGAGGCTCAAGGATTTTAAGTACCTTTCCCTATGCTGTTCAGAAAATCAGTGGCAAAGCTGATAGCACCTGATTTTTATTATTATAATATCACAAAGATGTATTACTTTGTCAAGGAATTGTTCATTTCCTTTTAATACCTGACATTATACATGTCTACTTGGTGGGAAATCTAAATGTGGTTCTGCCAGATTGTGAAGTCAGCAGGCAGGGGCTGGCTATAGGACATTCGCATGGTCGGTCCCTAGTTACTATGAATTTATGAGCACCTGGAGACTAATAGAGAAAATAAATAAATGTTAAGAGCAAATGGGCCAATTTAAGTAAGTTTGAAGTAAAATGTTCATGGTCCATTGGTTAAATTGCCTTGTTCAGCATGAGAATAAGAACACCCAGGTTTTACGAGCAGAGATTTGGTTACCTCCTCAAAGGAGACATCCAAATCTAGGTAGTCTTCAAATCCGTCATCATCTTCATCAACTCCCATGTCGATCGTATAACGGGATCCATAGCGGCCACTTCCTGCTTCTTCGGGGCCTTCGAGAAAGAAAGAGCACAGGCTGTCACCAGACGTCTTCCCTCCCTTTTCTAGCCTGAGCCATACACAGAGAGTTCCATCAAATGGATCGGGATGTGTTGGAAACACACAAAGAATTCAACACAAGAGAGGAAGCCTCAATGACAAAAAAAAAAAAAAAAAAAAAAAAAAAAAAGTTTCATCTCATAAGGACTAAGGAAATGCCAATTAAATACCAGAAATATCTGCCATTTTATACTGACAAGATTGGCAAGAAATGTAAATGTTGGGCAATAAAAGACTATTACCAAGGATGGGCTCCATGAGGACTCTTCATACCCTGATGTTTGATGTATACAACCACTTTGTAAAAATTCTTGGAAATAAGGAGATAATGTTCACACCTTTTGATGCAGCAATTTCACCCCAACTTATAAAATCTGGAGAAATTCTCCCACATGTGTACCAGGACATGTCCAAAACACATTCATAGCATCAGCATTTATCATTGCAAAAAACATTTCAAATTTTCTATTTATAACAACTAGTAACACCCTAAGTATCTGTCAACAGAGAATAGATAAGTGAATTATACTGTATCTATGGAGTGGAACACTATATTGCAGAAGAAATGAAGGAATAAGTATTTAAATGCATCGACATGGCTTAATCTCACATTATTTCACGCAAAAAATGCAATTAGCAAAAGAACATACCCAGTTTGATGTCATTTATATAAAATTCAACAGCAAGCAAATTTGATATATTATTTAGAAATGTACAAAGATATATATATATGTATATATATATATAGAATTATATTGAACTAAATATATGTATTTCTATGTAAATACGTATCATTTTAAATATATATATATATATATATATTGTTCTCCATATTTTTATATGTTTTAAACTCCTAAGCAAAGTAAGACCATAAATACCTGGGGGAAGTTAGAAGAGGGTAGTGAATGAGCTGCAGGACAGAGAAGCTTCTGAGTGCTCTGTTAACAGTCTTTTTCTTAACACAGGTGCTGGGTATGAGTGTTCATATTACCTTTACATGAACCCTTGATGTATGAAATATTTCATTACAATTTCTTTAGAGCAAGAAAGAGATGTTGCACTAGAGAAAACGCCCTACACCCAGCAAAAGGGGGCCCTACATGGGTATCTTGGGTGCCACCATTTCCATCCATCTTAGGAGGACAATGGGATCTTTGAGAACTAGAAGGTAGGCTGAGAAAAACTCTTAGGAGACAATAGATGACATTATCCTTTGGGGGATGGACACAGCAGTCCTGCCTTAGGCGCACACTGCTGGCACCCCCCAGGGTATGAGAGTCTTCCCAGTGCTGCTCCATAGCACCCCCATTTCCTCCCAGTTGGTTGGGGCCTAGGTACCAACTGCCTACACACTGGGCACCAGCCCTTAGAGCAGAAACAACTGGCAACAGAAACTAACTTTTGTAGGTTGTCAGTGCCCATCAGACCTTCAGTGTTTGGATGACTGGCTAGAAAAAGGAGAGGAAAGGATAGAAGGGAGACATGAAAAAGAGAAACTGAACTTAAAGACATTCTGCTTTCAGAATAAGCCACGCGAAACACCTTTCTTATGAAAGCAAACTCACCCTCCTTTAGGGAAAGAAAAAAAAAAAAAGCACACGGATGAAAAAGAACATGCAGAAAGAGGGTGTGGGAAGCCTTCTCTGTGGGCACAGGGTCGACCAGAAATCTCTGGACCAGCAAGAGCCAGACAGCAGTGGGCGGGTAACACAGAGACAGGGGGAAGGAGCCCTTCTTGGGTGCTCAAGCACATTTTGGTGACGGTGGGATAACAGAGGGGAGGTGGTGTTCTCACCACCGTCACTTCAATTCCCGGTAGTTTTATTTAAAATAGCCCACATGGCAGCTGAAAATTCAAGCCTGTTGATTCCAGGTTTATACCTGGATGCAATTCTCCTAAGCCACCTGCATCCAGCCGGCACAGCCATGTGCCAGATGTCTTCACATAAGAAGCCAGGAAGCCTGTGAACACAGCTTTCCTCTCTCCTGTCTCTCTGTAGCTATGCATCTTTCCACCTCTCTCCTCAACTCTCCCTCTTTCTGCGGGTCCTTTTCTCACTCTCCGTTTCCACGTCTGTCTCTCTCATAGATTCACAATGGTCAGATTAAGGAGGAAAGAATCCATTTGGCAATAAAAAAAAACTATATAGCACATACATGAAGACAGCTGGGTTTTGTCTCCAAGGAACCGGTCTCTCTCTACCCCCAAGGAATTCTCCCTGCCCTGTGCACAGTCTCGCCATTCTTTTTTTTTAAAGATTTTATTTATTTATTTGACAGAGAGAAATCACAAGTAGATGGAGAGGCAGGCAGAGAGAGAGAGAGAGGGAAGCAGGCTTCCTGCTGAGCAGAGAGCCTGATGCGGGACTCGATCCCAGGACCCTGAGATCATGACCTGAGCCGAAGGCAGTGGCTTAACCCACTGAGCCACCCAGGCGCCCCCAGTCTCGCCATTCTTGTACCATGCTCATCAAAGTCAAGATTCTCTTCATTTCATCTTATGATACCCTATCTGAAAAACAAAAACTTTCAAAGACCACCACAAACTACAAAATCAATCCTAGGCTCTTGGTTGCAAGTTCAAGGATCTCAATGGTAACCCCTCCTTTTCCTCCTTCTTTCCCTCATCACCATCATTTATTGAAACCTACCATCTCTCCATGATTAATGGGTATGGTTGCGTGCAAAATGTAACCCAATCCTAAACTTTACAATAATCCTGCAAAATACTAACTGTTAATTTCACTTTGTAGATGAGTAAATTGAAGCTCAGAAAGGTTAAATGGCTTGACTAAGATCAAAGACCTTGCAACCGGCCAACCCTCACTCAGAGCCAGGTCTGTCTGGTCACTCCTTTCCCAGCTGCCTGTCAGAGAAGAAGCCACTGTGGAGGTGGAAAGAGCCTGGGATTTGGAAAATTAACACTTATGACCAGTTTTACTGTGCCAGGAACTTATACTGACCGCCGGGTCCCGCCATCTTCCAGCCTCTTCCCCCACCCTTTCCTTCACCCTTGACTCTCCCGCCAAAAGGATGTATGCCCAGGTCACGTCTCCATAGGTGACCCCATAACTATGCAGGAAACAGATAAAAGACCCCCGCCAACCCCCTCCCAGTGCGACTTCTCCCACTCTGCTTTCCAGAGTCGTGGAACCTCACCCGAGGGTGCCCACCTCCTCCCAGCGCAACTTTCCTGGCTCCCCTGAAACTTCGCCGGAGAGTGACTTTAATAAATCTTGCCTTGCGCCTACCTTGCCTGGTGTCGTGTTTATCTCACCTATAAAACCTTACAGGTTAAGCCTCTGCTTTTGGCTACGGTCATGATCTCGGAGTCCTTGGATCGAGTCCCGCATCGAGCTCTCTGCTCAGCAGGGAGCCTGCTTCCCTCTCTCTTTCTGCCTACTTGTAATCTCTGTGTTGAATAAATAAATAAAATCTTTAAAAAAAAAAAGTTCTGTTATCTTTGGTATTATCATCTCCATTTTATCATGTGAAATAGAAGCTCAGAAAGATTAAATAACTTCCTCAAAGGCATGCAGATGATAAAATAGCAGAGCTAGAATTAGAAACTTTGGTTTCTCTTTTGACTACATCATACTACTTATAGTCTGACTCCAAATTGTGTTGTCAGCACTTTTTTCCGTTTTCCAAAGTCCTGATGGCCAAATTGGCCAAGCAGTTGTCTCCTTAATACATCTTGTGTTTTCTTATCCCAAGACTGGTTATTACTTTTTTCCCACACTGCCATCTTTTCTTTCTCTCCTATAGCCTACACATAGCTTACCTAGACTTCCAACTGCACCCTATGGAGACAGAGCGGAATGTGTATCATCAAAAGGCCAAAATCAAGCGATATTTTAAAAAGAGAACATCAGACACTTCTAGAGAAAAGATGGTGATTACACACACACACACACACACACACACACAGGGGTATGTGCCCCAACTCTGAGCTTAGAATAAACTTCCATAGCTTGAAAATATCAACAGATGTTAAAAATTTTATTTCCGCCTCTGAACTCCTGGCCCTGGAATGCTCCCCTTGTTTTTCCCAACTCAGTTGTGAACCCCTTGAAGGCAGGACCCATAATTTTAGGCTTCTTGAAAGACCTTTCCATTATCTATTTAAGTCCATTTAAGTAACACTTTACATACTTTAAAGCTGAAGGAGACCTCAGACACTATCCAGTCCAAATCTCCCATTTCATAAATGTGTAAACTAAGGTCACAGAAGACAAGTGACTTGAGATCAAGATCATGCAATTCATTAGATGATCGAGGACCAAAACTGGATCATATGACCCCTAGTTCAATATCTGTAACACCTTACCATGCACTTTCTGGTGCCAAGTATCTAAGATATTTCAGCCAGAAGAAAATGAAGATGCTGAGGTTGGGTGTAGGTAGCTGAGGTCTCCTCCTGCCCCTTAGCCCACCTAGAATGTCTGTCTTGAAGGAAACTCCTTAGAGAAAAGGACCATGGACATGTTGCCATAGCTATGAAATGGTACCATGATGAAAATGGAAATGATGCCAGATTCTCTCTTCTTTCTAACGAGTAGAATAAAGCATGTATTATTCATTGGATAAGGTCCTTTGCTATTTATAAAAACTGCTCTGTTTTGACATGATACTGCATATCTCCTTAAAGCTAGAGGTTACTCTTTGTTTTGGGGAAACGAAGGGTATGAGATAAGAGTGGGGGAAAGGAGTATGGAATTACATGGACTCAGAGTCAAAGAAATTTTGACCTCTATAGAAAGAACTTAGGGATTGACTAGCACAAGTCCATTTTACAGATGGGTAAACTGGGCTCAGAAAGTCCCTGTGACTTGTCCAAAGAGACAGCTGATTAGTGGCAGAGCTGATCCAGAATTCTGGGTTCCCAATGCTGCTTTCTACTACCCTTTACGGCATCTCAAATTCCCTATCCCTCATCATAACCTGGGCTGATAGTCAATTCCCATTTTTAATAGGAAGGAAAGGAGCACAACATGACTGGAAAAAACATGGGATAAAATTCTCTGCTCTTGTTCACGGATGGCCCCACCACCTCAGAGTTCAAATCCACGGCTTACATGAAGTTTTTACCAATGCCATTTCTAAGTGAACATGGAATGCACAGTCGGAGATGGTGATAAGAATTCTCTCAGTAGCCTGGGGTTATTGTAATTAAAGTGCATAACTTATCGCTTTCTACTTGGCACGTTGTTAATTAGGAAAAGAGAACATTAAAAAGGAGACATTTATTTAGAACCAGAAAAGTCAAACCACTGACTGAATGCAAAACAAGTTCAAGGGTTATTCTACTCCAAGAAAAACTAATACACAAAATAAAAATTACCACTAACAAGGGTGATTTATTTGGCAAACACCTGTATGTTTATTTCTTATTTTTTAAAGATTTATTTATTTCAGCGGGGGCACACATGTGGGGGAGAGGCAGAGGGAGAGAGAATCCTGAAGCAGACTTCCTGCTGAGCACAGAGCCTAACTCAAGGCTCGATCCCAGGATCCTGAGATCGTGACCTGAGGCAAAATCAAGAGTCAGTTGCTTAAGCCACCCAGGTGCCCCTGTATGTTTATTTTTATAAAAGCATCACAAGTATTCTATAAATAGTGAGTATCTCTGATGTATCCACATGGTGTAGTTGGAAATACCCCTGGCCACAGAATCCAAGTAATGAGAAGAGGGACACAGATGACTATTTGACCCTGGGCGAGATACTTAGTCTCTCTGGGTCTCATGTTTTCTAATAAAACAAGGAATGGGATTAGACTGATGACCTATAGGATCCTTCCCAGCACTAATATTCTGAAGTTTACACTTTTGATTCAGACATATTGTTGGCATCTGTTACTTCAAGCAAGGTTTGAAAAAGAAACAACTGGGGAATTTCATTTATGTGGATGAAAAAGAAAAAATGGAGTTGGTTCAGCAAAGAAGTTAAAGGCTTTGGGGACTGTGACTTTGTGTTCAATATTATAACCCTCCTAGAAGATAGGATATCATTTATCAGAATTCATCTTCATTCATAAGGACCAGGTTATATGATGTCCTTCTCTTAACAGCTCTTGATGATGGATGAGAAAGGAATACTTATTCCCCACGGAAGTTGGAATCATGCAGAGAGTTCCCCAAAATGCCGTTGGATTCTTGTTCAACCCCTTTGCTTCCCTAAAGAGGTAGAGATAGTAGCCTAGCTCTGGATGGAAGCATTTGGTTTACATTTGTGAACTAAGTGAAGCTAATCTATCAAAGGACCTGGGGGCGGGAAGTGGAGTTAGGGGCAAATTTGGTCCCTCCCACCTCTCTTCTCAACCTGGAAAAGTGGAACACAGTGACCTGGGCAGGTGTGACTTCTCTGCAGATGCAAACTTTCCTTCTAGGGGGCTCTCCCCTAGTCAGAGAGGAGTTCGCAAACCCGCTTTGTACCTTAGAGTAAGCTACATTCCCTGCCCAGCCTTCTCGGAAATAAGGATGGTATTCACCCATATGGATGGCAATTTGATACTTTATCTGCCGACTACATTGTCTTATTTCTCAGTTGATTCAGAAAGTGGACAAAGAGGATACGTGTTTTTAACTGGGCTTCCTCAACACCTCAACACACCAGAACAAGAATGGTTGGAGGAAAAGGGTCTCCCATGAGACAATGTGTCATGGATGGAAACTGGGTCATCTCCTCCAATGCAAATACTCAAGATTCAGTTGGTTGGATGGAAAAGTGACAGGTCATTCCCATGGCCTTTGTCCCTTTAGAGATTCTGTGTTACTGCCAGTTCACGCCCCATCTCGTACCAATTTATTCCTTCTCATCCTGCTCCAGCCAGAAAGAATATTGGTTTTTCTTTCAATGTGGGAAGCACATCTGCCTTCTCCTGTCTCAGGGTCTTTGTACATGTTATTCCCTGTGCCTGCGCTTGGAGATCATCCCTCATTGCCCATCTTTCGCCTTTTTAAATTCTTATATCTCTGCTTAAAATAACTCTCTTAGAGATGCTTTCTCTGCACCCCAGATAAGGTCAGGTTCTCTTCCTCTATATCCTCATAGATCTCTCCTCTTTTATCACATTATTAACTTGTGATTACATATTTATCTGTGGAATGATTTCATAATTGTGACTCCCACAATAGATTGAAAATGCCAAATGCCTTGAAGAAGGCAATATTGTCTACATCAGTTTCTATTATAACACCAAACCTTGCTCACTCCCTGGCACACTGTAGGAATTTATAAAATGCATAAGAAATAAAAAGAGTGAACTTCTAAAATAATTTAGGCATAATAAAAATATATGACTATAGCATTCATCTGGATTCTTAAATAGCAAAACTCAAGGCACAGGAGGAACCGAATAAAGGGGTTAAAAATCTATCAATAATTCTTTCCAAGATCTTCAAAAAATCATTCCATAGACCTTTTCTGGAAAATTCATCCATACCCTGTGCCCCTTCTGGGGTGGGTCTTCTAAGCATTAAGTTGCTTTGGCTTGGGCTATATGATTTAGGTGAAGTCAGTCCTGCCACCCGGGCCAAAAACGATGGAACCAGGATCTAGACCTGAACCTAAGACAACCATATGCCGACCAACCACCTCTGAGAAGCCTTGTGTGAAAATCTCCCAAAAGGAGGGCTTCATATCCAAGGGCAAGGCAGATATTTCAACCTAAATCCTTTCTCCCTTCCCTCTTCTCTGTAGATGCTACAAGAGCTAAACATTGGATTTCTGAGCCTCCTTTGCATCTAGGGGTGACCGTGAGGTCATCTGGGTCACTAAGATGTAAGGAGAAGTCTTCTGGAACTTTTCTTTGTACTGTGTTGTCCTTGGCAGTGAGGGTGGTTGTGAAGGCTGGAAGTTTAGTGCATTCCTAACTAAAATGAATGGGGATCAAATGACACAATTAGACCCTCTCCTTGGGAAATGTACCCACCAACCATGTGCATGCTGAGGGGTGGGGCACAGAGCTCCCCTGTGATCCCTTGGGAGAGACTTCTGGTTCTGCAGAAAATCAGCCTGCTCAATATCAGACTCAGCAGCATGGGATTCAGAGCGTCTACAAAGACGCAGGATGGTTTCCCTTGCTCCTTCCTTTCCCCCAAATAATCTGCCTGAATGTTTTCCTCCAACCTGAATAGATCTAACTAATCCAAGGTGTGTTTCTATCGTGGCAGGAGTGGGGTGTTGGGAGAGAGCATGCTAAGTACCAGCCATGGGCAAAAGTGTTTGCTCTTTTCTGTTCCCGCTTCAGGAAACTCTCATCTGACTGTAGCTCAGGATGATATCCCAGGCACCAAGTGACTTCTAGAACCCTCACCTCAAAGTTTCTCTGACTCCTTCATCTTTATGTGCACATGCACGCGCGAGCGCACGTGTGCGCGCGCGCGCACACACACACACACACACACACACGACACACCAACTATACATAATCCCTGCGGGGTACTGCCTTTTGAAGAACATAAACCAGTCAACCAAGCACAAGCCACTATATCTCTCTCCCTCAGAGCCTTCCTTTCTAAAGATAATGGGGCTGTGGAAAGTTAAGCAAATGGGCAGAAACCAGGGTATTAGGCACCTACTTATTTGCTACCTGCTGAAGGAGGAGATACACAGGCAAAGCATAATGTAAGAGGTGGCTGTAAACACAGCAGGAAAGCCCAAGACCAGAGTCTCATCACGCTGTGCTAGAAATTTCAAACTTGGAATCTTTGTGGCTTCAAAGAATAATGAATAATAATTCACTGACAACATTCTGTGGTGATACCTCTAGACTCAAGAAGGAATGGGCACTATTTAGGTAAGAAATGAAAACATTTCTAAGGAGACAAAATGGTGGCGCATTTAGAATTCAGTGTTATGTATACAGCAGGCACTCAATATGTATTTGTCAGATAAGAGAAGGAGTGAATGACCAAACGTTCTCTTTAGGAGCCAGATCTTAGAGTGAGCTCTGCACTTGGTAAATACAAAATGAATGTTTTTTGAAAGACCCCAGTTTTCACCTGGTTAATGTTAAAGCTCTAAGTGTCTAGCCAGTCACTTCCGCTGGGAGTTTAGTAGCAAGGAAAACTACTGTCCAGAGTGTCAGGAGGACGTGGCTTAAAAAGAGAGATCTCTCTCTTTCCCACTCTCCCTCTCTCCTTTTCTCTCTTTCTGTGGAAAAATTTGCCAGTCTATATCAAGCATTTGAGTTATTCAATTTTGTAATCCTATTAGAAATTTATCTTAATAGTCAGATGTATTACAAATTTTCATTATTTTTTGTTATTTTATTTATTCATTTGACAGACAGAGATCACAAGTAGGCAGAGAGACAGGCAGAGGGAGAGAGGAAGCGGGCTCCCTGCTGAGCAGAGAGCCTGAAGCGGGGATCAATCCCAAGACCCCAGGATCATGACCTGAGCCAAAGGCAGAGACTTTAACGCACTGAGCCACCCAGGCACCCCACAAATTTTCATTATTTTTTAAAATTATTTTAAATTTGATGGCATGTGATGTGTTCACGGAATGATATTATGTTTGGAAAAATGGAGGTCATTGGCCCTCTTCACAGGAGCAGTAGAGGTAGAAGCAGGTTGGAGTTGGCTGAACAGTGCAGAGAGGTCAAAAATAGTGGTAACAGTGAATGTAGACAACACAGTAATTCTAGCTTGAAGAAAAGCAGAGCAACCAGATGGGAGGGGGAGGGGCCGAGGGTCAAGGGAGTCTTTTCTGTAAGGATGGCATACATGCTCGTGTGCTGATGAGAATGATTTCGAAAAGCTGGGAGTAAAAAGATGAGTCCTGTAGGGAAGACTGGGAGGAGCAAACACAAAACGTATCTGTGACCGCCAGTGGGCTGGTGCAAAATGGGGCTGAGCTCATACCCTGCACTTGGGACCCAGGAGGTTAAGAGTTGAGAGCGAGAGGAGAAAGAGGACATGCTGTCTGCTGCATAAAAGGTGGTGCTGGTCTAGTGGGAAGGGGGACATGCTTGCACCTACTGCACAGGACAACGGATGCTGAGGGTGGGAGCACCACCGTCGCGGTGGACTTCCTATGGTCTTTGTAAAGTGACTTCACATTTGTACATCAACTGTGGCCCAGTTCTCTTTTAGGTATTGTGATCACCAGAGATGGTTTAAACCAGAGATGGTTCTACCTTCTCATTCCTCCTCCTAAACTTGAAACACGATGCTAGCAGACATTATCATCATCACAAAATCCTATACTTGGGGCACCTGGGTGGCTCAGTGGGTTAAGCCTCTGCCTTCAGCTCAGGTCATGATCTCGGGGTCCTGCGACTGAGCCCCACATTGGGCTCTCTGCTCAGCGGGGAGCCTGCTTCCTCCTCTCTCTCTGCCTGCCTCTCTGCCTACTTGTGATCTCTGTCTCTGTCAAATAAATAAATAAAATCTTTAAAAAAAAATTCTATACTTGATTAAATGGTTTTTTCAACAAGGAAAGCAAAGCAGGGACTGGATCACAAAGTTGGAGAGAGTTTATCAACAACAGACCCTCAAGGATTTACTGAAAAGTATGAAGAAGGAAAGAATAAGAAGGAGGGCACATATTGCATAGAGCACTGGGTGTGGTGCATAAACAATGAATTTTGGAATGCTGAAAAAAATAAAATAAAATAAATATATTTTTTAAACCCTGCCATTTAAAAGATGGTGTTTGTCAGACTGGATTTTTGCCAGTTAAATACATTGTTTTGAGAAAGTATCTACAACATAAGATACAGAGAGATAAAAGTAAAAAAATGTAAAAGATACTTTAAGCAATAGCTAAGATGAAACCAGTATATCTGTATTATCACTGAACAACATAAACTTTAAAAGAGAAGCAGCATCATTAATGTTAAAAATGGTTGTTAACTAATGATTAAAGGAACCACCAGGAATTTAAGATGATTCTAAGCTTGTATGTACCTAATATTACAAACTCACATATATATCAAGAAAAAGATTAAGAGAAGTACAGGGAGATATAGTGGGAAATTTTAATTTATCTCTCTCAATAACTAATAGATCAACTGACAACATAGAAGTTTGAACAACGATATTAGAAAGCTTGATCAAGTAGACATATATAGAACCCTAGACACCAAAATAAGAGAACACACATTCTTTTCAAAAACACAAGGGAAAGGTGCATGAAAAGAAAATTGTGTCTACAAAATAAAAAAAAAGAAAGAAGGAAGAAATTTCCACAGATTAAACTAATTTAAAACAGCCTTCCAAGTACAAGAAACCAGAGAGTAAGTGTAACAAAAGTGCACTAGAAGACTTTGGAAAGATCCAAATAAATGAATGAGATATAACATGGCCCTGAATTGGATGAGTCTATATCACAAAGATACCAATTCCTCCAGAATTAATCTATACATTCAAACAGAATTCAACACAATTTTGACTTTTAAAATCTCAATAGAGTTTTTCATGGTATTAAAAAATTGACTCTAAAATCTATATTGAAGAGGAAAAGGTCAAGAAAAGACAAGAGAATGAGGTAGAGTAGAATTACGTACCAGATATGATTCTATATACCTGCATAAATTAAAGACAGTGTGGTATTGACAGAGGGAAAAGGAATAGACTATAGAACTCAGAACCAGATCCATAAATGTGTGGAGATCTGATATACAAGAAAGATCCCATTACAAATCAAGAGGAGAAAGGATTGATGATTCAACAATTGGTGCTGGGGCGACTGGTTACCTATATGAAAAAAATGTCCATATATTAAGTTAGTTTCCTATTCTCCATGCCTAAAAGTAAATTTCAGGTAGACTGAGACCTCAAATATGAAGAGCAAAATTTTAAAATTTGGGGGATAAAACAAAATTTTGCTTAAGGACCTTGGAAAAAGGAAGTCATTTAAAAAAAAAAACCACATAAATCATAGAAGAAAAATTGAGATATTTAACTACTTCGAATAAAATAATTTTGTTCATTAATGGATACTGTAAGTGAAGTGAAAGATAAGTCACAGGCTAGCTGAAGATATTTGCAACACACATTACTGACTAAGGACTAGTATTTATACATATATATTAATGCTTATTAATATTTACAATGTAAATATATGTACTACACATATAATTTATGTATATAAATAAGTTAACATATACCTGCATATATTATTTATAGGCATATATACCAATAAAGATAGGAAAAACACATAGTCAATTCATAAAATAAGTAATAAAGTTAGAAACTTATATTTGACCTCACTAGAAATAAGGAAATGCAAATCAAAGCAATAAGGACATATCATTTTACCTCCATCAGATTGACTCTATTTATAAGTCTGATGAAACCCAATACTGGCAAGGATGGGCAGCAAGAAGAGTTTTGAACACACTGTCCGTGGAGTGGAGGTAGCTACAAATACTCCGAGGAACAATTTTCTACCAGGTGACAGAGGTGAAGATATGCATGCACTCATTTGTACGCTCATACCACGAGGGGGTGGGAGGGGGGTGAGGGGGGAGTTCTTCTACTCAAGAAAACACACATGTTCAAGGAAACATACATGAAGTTGCTCATTGCGACATTGCTTTTAATGTTAAAAAATGGAACAATTTAAATGTCTAACATCAAAATAGTTGATAAATAAACTACAGTGTACTTAAACGGTAGGAAACTACAGCAGTGAAGCCGAATGAACTACCAACTTGCATGAGAGTAAAAAACATAATGTTGTGGAGGAAAATTCATCACCAAGGGATACTTGCATGTCATTGTATTTATAAGGAGTGTAGAAACCTTCAAAACAATATCCTACCATTCATAAATAAACACATACATGTTCGCATGATGATTAAACATGCAGGGAAACCACAGCACCAAATGCAAACATCTCCAAGAAGATGGTGGTGGGGGGAGGTTCAGGGTGCTGAGTACAGGCTGCCCATTTCTGTGATGTTTTATTTTTGTAACACTGAAGAAAATACGGCAACTGTTAAGATTTGACAAAGCTGGGTCATGGATATAAGAGGTATTCCTGACATTTTCCACTATGTTTGAAATTGTTCATAATAAAAAAGAAGCAATGTAACAAAGCCAGAATTTTATAAGGAGAATAAAAATCCACACCTAATACAGTAAAGACCAAAACTGATACTGGAGAAACTTGAATTAATGATGTGGGGGTGAACCTGAGAAATGTTCCCAGAAAGATGGAAAAAATAGGAAAGAAAATATGACCTACCAGATGAGGATATAGAGGACAAGATACAAACCAAGGGATTATGGATGTTTATTTAACCTTTATCAGAATGACAGAAACATTTCACCTGTCTTAGGAATCAAAAACATAAAACTAAAACTTGTCTGAGCTGGAAAAAAAAAATGGAGACAGTTTGAAAGAGCTAATATTGCTGCTAAAATGGAGAGACGTACCCCTAGATACGAACCGATAAGATTCCTACAGCAGAAAGAAGAGCCATAGGAATCAGGATGGTGATTTCTGTGCAGACAATTTGGGGAAGTAAAGAAATAACTCGATGTTGAAATACACAGTCCAGGAGGTGACTTGTCAAGATTGCATTAGACAGTTAGGGAGGCCAAGGACATTCTACCAACTTCAGAATGTGTCTGAACTAAAAAGAATGAAGACACTTTCAAAATACCCTTTTGAACAGTTTAAAGGAAAAACCTTGGTATTGAGTAACAGAATGCATTAGATGTTAACTTCTAAAATATACATGAGGAATCTGCTGAATAATTCTGAAAGCATATTAATCATCAATGCTTCTAATTTTCTAAGGGTTTTCCTTCTGTCAAGTCTGATTATCCCCACAGAAACACCATTAGTCAGCTACAATCCAATTTTTAATGAGGATCAGTAAGACTCTAGCCATGCAAAAAATATTTCTTCACCCATTAAACCATTATTAAGGTCAGTATTCATTATACTGCTCAATATTCTTTATAAAATGATTCAGTTGGTAATTTCTTTCTATAGCTGTATCCAGAAAAAAAATCAAAATTTCACTAAAAAATGGGTTTGCATCCTTGGGCCAGATACAGAAAGAGTTCTCTAAGACCTTGATTTTGTTCTTGTCTTTGCTAATAAGAAGTTTAGAGTCTGGTAACCCCCAGGACTTAAGTGACTGTCTCATCTCATACAATTATATTTGTATTTCTGATTTGATTTCTGATAATCTTCTCAGATTTATTTTTAATTGTGTGTGTGAATGTGTGTGTGTGTGTGGCTGTGTATACAGACTTTCTCAAATTGCTTTTGTACATTGGTGAAGGAGAAGTGATTTCAAACTACATTCAAATGTCTTGGGTGAACTCACATTCCAAAAGCCGGCGTGGCTCTTGTAGACAGTAGCCCTTGCTGATGAGCTACAGGAAAGACCACCAGTGATCATTAAGCTGGAGAAGGACCAACGTGCGCTGCCCTGATGAAAACAACTTCTATGTTATGACTATCATCATTGGAGGAGAGCGAGTCTTAAATCAGGGAAGCGAGTCTGGCTTATGTCCTTACTCTGACCCCCAGTCCTGTCCCATAGTTGATTGAAAATCCCCCAGAGTGTCTGTGGGATTGTATTAGACAGTTAGGAAGGCAGAGGACATTCTACCAACTTCAGAATGTGTCTGAACTAAAAAGAGGAAGCCAAACCCACTCTGGGTCATGGATTAAGTTGTGCCCAAGAAACTTTTTTCCCGAAATAAATGGGAACAAGAGTAATTTGTTCTCACTTTCAAATAGATATTGGCATATTGATTAAACCTGCACAGAGAGCGAGGGGAAGCCGGGGTCTACACTGAGGGCTTGCAGGCACTGAAGCGTCACGAACTGTTCTCCATCAGAGAGAAAATGATGAAATGCTCGTGCTGAGAATTCACTGCTGGAAGAACAAATGCAATCATCACAGCGCTTTCTATGGGAGAATTTCCTTACTCCATGTTGGAAACTTACACCTTGAGAAATGATCATCTGGCTGGAATCCTTGAACAAGAAAAGATAAGATGAGAGTGTGGAAAGATGCACCGACTTCTGGCAATAGTCTGGGACGGGGGACTCCTGCTAGGAAGTCAGGAGCAACAAGGCAAGAAGGGCTGGCCTGGGGCCCGATCATGAAAGACCGTGAATGTCAGGTTGGGGAGATGGTATTTACCCTGGGAACAGGAAGAGCAGGAGAGTAACGTGCTAATGAGGGTGGTTTTACATTAGCGTAGCACCAGGGTCTGGGTATGGGGGGGGTTCTACGTTCTGCCTTCGTGCCCCTATATCTTTTGGCCTCATGTGCATCCTCAACAATCTCCCTCAACACCCCACCCAGGAAACCTTCTACCTGGATTCTCTTGTTTTTCCTCCCCAGCCCCTTCGGAGAAATCCCACTCAGCCATCCCTCAGGTTACCACACTGGGAAGCCTTTGCCAATCCACCTCCCAGTTTCCTGATCCACAAAACCCAGCCCTGTCCCCTCCTCTCGGAGCTGCAGTGCATTCTGTATACAGCACATCACTGCACAGGTAGTTAGTGGTGGTCTGTCCACTGAGCTGGATCGCGAACCCCAGGAAGGCAAGAACTGGTTCATTTCTCTCTGAAAAAATGTTTGGCCAGAATAACTACTTGTGAAATTAATGGCTGATCCTTTTGGGGACTTCTATACAGAATATGCCCTTGCTCTTTGCCTTTCTGTGCTAACCTGGATTTATATGAAACTGTGTTCAATTTTCTTACACATTTTGTTCAGTATTATTCAAACTCCAGATTCCGAACACATTTGTGAATAGAAATAATTCACTGGGGTGTGACCACATTTTTTTTTTTAATGGAACCAAATGATATAAAAATAGAAAGCTCTGCCTTCAGCACAGGTTAGTATTGCTCCGGGAGACATCTGTGCGCGCATGTGCGCACACACACACACATTACAGCGTCATTTGTATGCGTTGGGCTGCAATGCAAACTGTTTCTTCTTATGGGGGGGGTCGCAGCCCCCAAAAGTTTAGAAATACTTCACTCTAGTTGATTTCTGAATGCTACTCAATTTTCCAGTGTGACTGCCATTTTACTGAGAGCAAAGTTTAGATTTTCTCATTTATTTTAATCTTAAGAGTCCTTCTTCAGCTCAGCACTATGGACATGTTGGGATGGGTCGCTGTTCGCTGTGGAGGGCTGTCCCGTGTGTCATAGGGCACTTAGCAGCTTCCCTGCCTTCTACCCACTGGACGCCGGTAGTACCTTACCCATTGGTGTCAGCCAAAAGTGTCTCCAGGCATGGCCAGCTGAGCCCTAGGGGGAAAAACTACCCCCAGCTGAGAACTACTCCTCTATGGTGCCCCCAAATCATTCAGGCATCCAGATAGCCTTTAAGAAATGAGTAAGACAAGGGAAGCCTGGATGGCTCAGTTGGTTAAGCATCTGCCTTCGGCTCAGGCATGATCCTGGGGTCTTTGGATCAAGTCCCAGATCGGGCTCCTTGCACAGCAGGGAGCCTGCTTCCCTCTAGCCTTCTGCTTGCTGCTCCCCTTGCTTGTG